>NC_081250.1:96348024-96673739 GCF_030490865.1 Poecile atricapillus | reverse complement strand
CAAATTCTAGGTAAGGTGTGTTTCCTTGCATTGTATTTACTCTTTTTCTTTTTGAAAGATACATTCTCTCCTCCATGTATGCTGGCCTTGGTATCAAGAGATGCTCCTTCTGAACAAAAACATCTGGCAACCCTGAATTAAGAGGTGAATTAAATGCTTGTGAAAGTACCAGTTGACAGCCTAAGAGCTGGAAAGATCATTCTTCTGTATATAATTCTACCAAGATTCAAGTACCAGCAGCATTTCCTGCAAACATCTTAAGGTAAAGTCAGCCTGGCTTGAAGAGGTAGCAACTCCAGAGGTCAAACCAGGTTACTAAGGTCTGAATTTGAACATACAATTGCAAACAAATGAGGAACAAGGTCACTGTAATTAATCAAGGTAAACGATGGAGATGGAGATGGAGATGGAGATGGAGATGGAGATGGAGATGGAGATGGAGATGGAGATGGAGATGGAGATGGAGATGGAGATGGAGTAAAGGACTTAAATGTGGTTATTTCAGCCCTGCCATATGAAAGATCAGACTACTTGTACTGAAGTGGATTAAGTTATGATGTTTCTTTTAATGAATACATAACAACTGGATTTACAAGAATAATGTTGGTTTTTTTTATTTGAAGCAAATAGAGCAACAGTCAAATTCAAAAGTATAAATTGGCTACACATTCTCATATTGATCAACTTCTTATCTGAAATCAATATCAATGATAAACATTATCAGTTCTACTACAGGAACATAATAAAAATCTCCTGTTTGGAGCTTTGATACCTTACATTTACTTCAAATCTCATAAAAAGCAAACCCATTTTGGACTTGGGATGAATAAAGTGTCTCAACTTGTATGCCAAAGTTCAATTTGGGTTTTCTCTGTTGTTTGGTTGTTCTGTGTTTTTCTTTTTCTACTGAACGGTGCAGTTAGGAAAATCAAACTCTAGAATTCCCACTTTGGCACAAATAAACTTGGCATGTGCTTAAAACTTTAAAAAAATATGTAGGGGTCTTTCCTTTTATGTCCCTTAGGACCACTGAGTAACAAATTGAGATTTCTGCCTATCTAGTGAACAGTTTTTTGAAAGAGCTAATGAAGAACTTCTTAATAAAAGCATTTTATAAAGGTATGTGGGTGGTAGTCTTTAGCAGTTTAATTTGGAAAGAAGACTACATTGTGTCTTCT
This sequence comes from Poecile atricapillus, assembly GCF_030490865.1. Classification (NCBI taxonomy): domain Eukaryota; kingdom Metazoa; phylum Chordata; class Aves; order Passeriformes; family Paridae; genus Poecile; species Poecile atricapillus. Next base: position 96,672,561 of record NC_081250.1, on the reverse strand, counting down.
GTATAGAAGTGTCTTATGTCATATAGATGGCTGTTAAAAATTAAGGAGTTATTTAGGTTTCTAGTACAGCTTAAGCAAATTCCTTTCTATAATTAAGAAGATAGAAGAAATTTTTTCAGCTAAAGAAAGGAATATACAGAGACTCCTTTGACAATATTTAAGCTTTAAAACATTCTTCTTAATAATTGTGCTATAGTAAAGATGATTCTCAGAACCAGAAACTTTCTTTCTATGGGATGTAATGATATTTGGACTTCCTCATAATATAATTCCAAATCTCATTAGACTATGGTGACATTAAAAGTCCTTCAGAAGATGACCAAATAAAGAAAAAGAGAGGGAAAATCCAACAGTCTTGAACACAAACTAGAAATATGTTCTGAGATTCCCTGCACTAAGAGTAGAAGCAATTATATGCCTATTGCATATTTATTAAGGACGTCTCATCAGCAACAAAACCAACACATCACAACCTGCATCAATATCAGGAGGATTGAAAGTATGTCCAGTCAAACTCTAAAAGCTTCAGTGAGACTCTGGAGGACACCAGCAGGTTAATGTGATTTGGTGGCTTAGCTGACCTGGTCTGGCTGTGGCTACACAACCTCTGTATGTTCCTCAAGAGGGATTCTTGGGGATTAGCTGATGTTGAGACCTACACAACAGACTGAGAATGTTAACTTGGGCATGAGTATTTCCACATTGACTGCAGTGGAAACTGTAACCGTTCTGATGTAGACAGTGACATATTCTTTCAGTTTCTGTAACGCTTCTGTCTCTGGCACTTAATTTTGTTTCTAAACATCCCTCCACCCCAACCAAGTACATAACACCGTATGGCTTCAATTCTGCTGTGTCCGTAGAATGTAAAGATAGTACAAAAGAAATGTCATGAAAATAGTTTTGCCATTGTCTCAACGGATCTTTAAATCCTTTTGTTGTTTAAAAGATAGCAACTCTCCATCTTACAGGGTATTTACTGTTTAAATTTCAAATTCTAGTGATATACTTGCTTGTGAATAGACAGAAATAGTTACATTTATCTGAAATTGAGATCTCTAATTTCTACCAATTTGTCTGTTTTAAGATAAGATCATCAGGAACTTAAGATTTTTCTTTGTTTTGAAATGCATTTTTATTTAAATAGTGTATAAAAAGTTCTTTCATTTATAATTTAAGTATGACACTTCAGAATTGCAATATTGTGATTGATTTTTAATTTGAATATTCTTTGTAGAGCAAATACACATGTAAACCAGAAAATTCAAGAGGCATTAAGAGAAGAGATAAAGAGAATTGGTCTACTATTTATTATGTTCTAGATTTGTACGAATTAGTTATTTCTGGAATAAATTTATGTATATTCAGTAATTGAAAACACATCTTCCTTTTTAAGAACTTGTCATTTGAAGCCAACTGAACTGAAGTTTGTACATTAAGGAAGTTATTTTGAGGGAAGAAATTTCATTAGACTCCAGATCTGTAGGAATTCAGGGACAGCAGCTCTAGTTTAACAAATATATTTGACTTTTCTGGGGATAATAAAGGGAGAAAGGGAGGTAGTTGGCATTGTTTTATTTAGACTTCTAAAGCACATTTTACATGGTGTGACAGATAAAAGCAATTCTGAAAGTAAAATCTGTTTGGGTTATAGAAGAAATAAAAAGTGAATTGGAATGTGGCTAGAGTTAAAAAAGCAAATATCTATGATTTAAGCAGTAAACCTGGGTTAAAAAAAAGTAATTTATTCAGTTAATTACACCATATTTGTTAATGTTTGTTGTGCATCTCCTGACTTTTCTAGCAGAAAACTATAGACGTGTTTAAATTATATTAATTTGTTTTTAGTTCCCACAAGCAGTATGTAATTATACATAAGTAACCTAATTCTAGAACCTGGTGAACCCGGGTAATCAAATTCAACATAAGCTAATTATGTGTTGAGTGTCAATTTATTTGCTCTCCTTTACAAATTCTTATTTTAATGCATTTCTATAATATTGACGGAGAAAAAAATCATAATATTTTGCCTTGTTACTGCTCATCTTTATCTGCCTGTGTTAAAATTGTACTAATAATTTTGTAATAAAAATTATTAAATCCTTTCCTGCTGCTAGTCACTGTTTCAGTTTAAAGCTGTGCAATCAGCTTGTGTTTTATTAGTGTTGAGCAAATTAGTTTACACCAATCACGTTTCACATATCCAGATAAAAATGTACATTTCTGTAAGAAAGAAGGAGGCTGGAAGAGAAGTTGCAGAAAAATTCCTTTTATTTAATAAAATCCTACTTCAGCAGAGCTCTACCATTGTTTTTAGGCATATTCATAGTCTAGTTAAACATATTCCTAATTTTGCTCTTTAGACAAGTTGGTTCTAGGCTGCCTTCCTTTGAAAGAAGACTGTATCTGACTCTTTGCTTGACTAAACTAATTTAGAACATAGAGGATTTCAGCCCCAAAATAAACACACTGTGGGAACAGAGGGTGGGAGAATGAAAATGAGGTTCTATTGGATGTTGGCTCTTTGTGCTAACAGTGCATCTCCAGCTATGTAAATGGTAGCAGTTACAAGGGGATGTGGAGTCAAGGGTCCAAGCCAGGTGCTTTCCTCCTCAGTCATATAAATCATAGATTAACTTGAGCTGGAAGGGACCCATAAGGATCATTGTGTCTCTTCCCTGTTTATTACATATTATTATAATAAGCATGAAGTTTAAAATATTTTTTGCTGCAGTATGACTAGAAAACATTAGACATTATTTGGGAAAAAATGTTATTTAAAAGAGCAGTGTATCTATTAAGTGACTATTTAAGTCAGGTTTACAGTATTCGCTGAGACTCAAATGCTTATGACAGTCCAAGGACACTCTGAGTAAACATAAAGGATTGTAACTCAACATGACTTTTTTGGCTTTTTCATTACCAAGTCTGGAGGACTTGGCACAATATAGTTCTACAACAGGAACATCAGATTTTAGATCTATTAACAGCAAGTAAATTATTTATCAACTTACAGGATATCAGGAGTTATTTGGCAGTTGGCAGGCATCAGTGAGCCATAGATTAAAAGAACACCACTATTGTGTAAAATATCTTCTGAGCAATCTATTTCAGAACAGAATTTTTTTAATAGATACTCTTATTAAGGACATGAAAGACCCTTAAGTTGCTTTTCTCACTTGCTCTTTCTCTATGCTCTATGTAGAGGCATAATACTCTGTTTTATAGTGACTGAAGAGAGACTGAATACATTGCCAGTTGTTTCTGAAAGCAGCATTTGTGTACAGATACTTAACAGAGGAAAGGATTTGCAGTGTATGCAAAAATCAGCAACAAAGCATGGGCATATTCTGGAACAGTTGTTTGGTCTTCTTACAATGGGAGAAAAAGTGGCGATAATAAAAGGACACAGATGAAGATAGCAAGAGCTCATTTCTACAGAATGATCTCACTGGGAAGCACACCCTGTGCTGCATCAAAAACAGAGCGACCAGCAGAATGTGGGAGGTGATTCTGCTCAGCCCTAGCACTATCTATCATTTGAAGGATCACCATGTCCATTTCTGGACACCATTCTTGTGCTGTCTTCAGCACAAGAAGGATATGGGTATGTTGGAGCTAGCTCAGAATAGGCCACAGAAATGACCAAAGGGCTGGAGTGCCTCTTCTGTGAAGACAGGCTGAGGTAAGTTTGGGTTGTTCAGCCTTGAGAAGAGAAGGTTGTGGGGAGACCACCTTGTGGCCTTCCTGTACTTAAAGAGGGCTCACAAAAAGAGGGAGAGCAACTTTGTACATGGGCAGAGAGTGACAGGACAAGGGAGAACTGCTCTTTACTGAAAGAGGGTAGGTTTAGATTATATGTAGGAATAAATTCTTTACTGTGTGGCTGTGGAGGCGCTGGAACATGTTGCCCAGAGATATGCTGATACTCCATTCCTGGAAACACTCAAATTGAGATTGGATGGGGACTGAGCACCTGAACTAGTGTTTGGCATCCCTGCTCATCATGAGGACATGGAACTAGATGAACTTCAAGGTCCCTTTCAATGCTGGCCATTCTATGACTCTCACTGGGGGGACAAGTCTCATCCCAGTCTCATCTCCTATTGTTCCAGGCAAAATTTAGCAGATAGACAATTTTCTTGTGCTGAAAGATTCTCCTGTTCTTATACTCTGCACATTTATGCCGTATCATGCAACTGTGAACAAAAAAGCATTTTGTTGCCTTCTCTAGTTGCAGCTACTTTTCCTCTGTGAAATAACTGAAAACACTGAAGCTTTTGCATCTTCTGCTCCTTTCTGAAGTGCCTCAAACTTTCTAAGCTACCTGTCATTTCGGTACCTCTGATACTCCTTGAATTTTATCTTGTCATACTGGATCAAGAGCTTAGAAAAAACCAACAAACCTTAGGCATTTTCCTTTTTAGATATGTCAATGGAAAAGAAAGGCTCCAACAGAAGGTGATTTATCCCAAAATAGGAGCTTTCAAAAATTCTCCTGTAAACTTCAAAATAGACTTTCTCCCTACCTAAGATCCCAAGAGAAGTCAGGTGAGGGGGACAGATGATAAGTAGGCCATTTTATTTAGGTGAACTAACAGTTATAATATATTAAGTTAGAAATGCTTAGTAGTGTGTTTTCAGTTGATTAAAATACTTGTGTATTTACATTTTTCCATGAAAACATTAAAAGGACCACCTGTGAATAACAGGTTCTGAGTGAGAAGTGAATCTCCTGAACTACCACTGAATTCAGAAAAGAATATCACAGAAATTTTTCATATCATTTTCCCAATTAAAATTACAGTTGAGAATAAACCATATTTTTTCACAGGAAAGTGTCACTTATAGAAAAATAAAATTTGGAAATGCCAAAATTATTTTTCTTCAAATTGACCTTTCATAAGCAAACACTAGAATGTCAATATAGTATAAAATTTTATATTAAAGAAATAATAATGCCCCTACTAAAACTTTTTGAACAAGTAATTAACAGTTATTAAAAATGGTGATAAAACATTGCATGTCTTATTAGCAATACTTTAAAGGCTAAAACAAACAACAAAACCCACAAAAAACTCCAAACAAACCCCGCTGTCCTCAAAAGAAACCCAAAGAACAAATCAACAAAAATATCCCCAGAAAACCTAACCCCAAACCTTAAAAAACAGGAGGACAAGCAGCCCTGCCAATCAATATCTGCATATAATGAACATGGGATACTCAGCTGGTATAGGATACATTAATAAAAAGGGTAAACCCTGAGAACTTGTCAGCATGGAAGATAGATTATGTTAATTAACCCCACAGTGATGGCCACCCCTATGGACACCAATTATGTGCTGTTATTGACCCCATAATATACAATTCTTCATCTACAAAGAGAGCTAGCAAATAGCTAGTCCTCAGAGACAGGTAGAACTAGTTTGAGAAGTACTTAGTAAAAATCAATTCTCATTAAAAAATCTAGTGATTTTGATAACATTTGTTATTTCATACATTCGCACACTGACCACGCAGTTTCTGTCACCCCTCCCAACACATGAAAATCTTGATATTTGTGGGGTAAGCTGAGTGATCTTTTCAAGTTGAATAAGTCTTTTTATAATTTTCAGAGGAGTACTTTTACACCAAAAAATGCTGTGCTAAAGGAAAAATGGTGAGAACCAGATGATCCAAGTTCACTTACATGATAAGTATAGCTAAATATTTAGGTTAATGTGCTGGAAAATAACAAGGAACTAATTCAATGAGAAGAATCAAACTAATTTGTATGTAGAAATGTAGCTGTTTTTTGAGTCCTCCTACCCCTTTCTAAAATGCTGTTAATATATAAAAACCTGTAATAATTCTGATCATGGACAAGTCACTTTTTTTCTTACATTCCAAACTTTTTCCCCCCACATTTCATGGAATATCAGCTAACTAGTTTTATGACACATAATGTTTGTTACAGAATTTATACAGACACAACATCACTCCAGGGAATGAAACAGCTCATAAATGTTTGAAAAAGTGTACCTGCCCCACTGGTTTTCAGACTATGTCATTGCTCCACACACAAAAAGACCATACACTTCTTATGACCCTACTGTACATGACTGCTAAGAGGCTGAACACTACATGAAAACACATAACCTTAGTTTGGCAAACTTATTTCTAAGCTCTATTGGCATGAAAATAATCTGTGTTGGTTTTGGGACTTACGGTTTATTTATTTATTTTTTCATCTTAAAGTACAGTAGGTATATAATATAGCAGTTATATTATAAATTAGCATTTAAAAAAAGACACAAACAGCCCTTGGAGCAGGCATCTGGGAATATCACACATAAACAAAAGAATAAAGTTATTTCTTCTTTTTTTTTGTGGAAACAAATTATTTTACATAAAATCCTAGTGCAAATTTTCAGTCATACTTTTTATGTTGATTTTCTTGGTTTTTTTTTTGTTGTTGTTTTTTGGGTTTTTGTTTTGTTTTTGTTTTTGTTTTATTTTCTGTACCCCACTATATCATAAACAGTGTCTTAGATTATGGCAATATGAACATGTAAGAAGGAAAAAGCCATTGTTCCATAGGAAGAAATGCATGTACTTAGGTAGGCATTACTCAGAGTTATTTTCAACACTTTGCACTCTTCTGACCTGATTTATTGTTCCTCCACATACCACATGAGGCTCAGAAGCTAGAATGACACTTGTAAAACAGATGTACTGGCAAAGGGAGCATATACATGTATATGAATCCTTTTCCAAATACATACATAAGATTTGAGTTATCAGTGGCTGTGGCTTGATTTCCCAGTAGCTGTTGGATGGTATCCAAGGTGTTCCTAGAAAGCATCATCCAGAATAGATTCCTTTGAAGGAAATAGAGCTCATGGTCTTCCAAACTGCTTTACTCCTAGAACCAAAACATTCAAAAAGCACAGCTTTCGAACAGTCTAAGCACAGCTCTTCCAGCTAAAATGTTAATGTAGATGAACCTAGCTGATGTAAGACACTCAAAGTGTCACTGCAGTGTCACTTTGAGAGAAAACTTATGATTTTCACAGAATATCCTCATTTGAAAGGGAACCACAAGGATTGTCAAAGTCCAGCTCCTGGCCCAGCACAGGATAACCCAAGAATCTAAGAATCACACCATATGTCTGAGGGGGTTGTCCAAATGCTTCTTGAACTCTGTCAGACTTGGTGCTGTGACCACTGCCTGTTCTGGTCCCTAACCATCAATCAGGTTAAAACTTTTTTTCTCATATCCAGGCTAAATGTCACCTGACACAACTTCAAGCCATTCACTCTGGTGCTGTCTATTGGTCATCAGAGAGAAAAGTGCATGTCTCTCCTTTTCCCTCAGTGAGGATGCTGAAGACTGCAGTGAGGTCCGTCCTCAGTCTCCTTCAGGCTGAGCAGATCAAGTGGGCTCAGCCACTCCTCACATGGCTTCCTTCAAGGCCCAACACCGTCCTCATGGCCCTCCTTTGGGTGCTCTCTAGTAGCTTAATCTCTCTTTTATGGTGTGGTTATCAAAACTGCGCAGAGGACTTGAGGTGAAAACAAAATCTATCGCAGACTGAATACCCTGTCTTGGGATTTTAGTACTTTCTAAGAGCTTAATACTTTTCAAAATATTGCTGTTTATGTTTTTTAGCTCAACAATGAAGACAGTTGTACCAAGAAATACCATTCTGTATTTATTTCAGAGTTTCTGAACGTATTTCTATTTCTGCTCTTCATAAATATCCACAACTTATATCAAAGGAAATGTATAATATGAAACCAGGGAATATTTTATGCCTCAAGAAGCATGTGAAAATAATCCTATAACGACCTGTGCCTTATTTTCCTGTGCAAAACTTCTACTCCCTTAGACTATAACAAGCAGAACACAGATATCATGCCTGAGAGCAGTTTTTTCCCCTGTGAAAGTGCAGGGAGATGACCTAGGACTTTTTCTTTAATGTTTTGAAATGAGGCATCATTTGCATAACTAAAATATTTCTGCCTAAATACTGTTCTGAAAAAACATTTTGAGGCGACATTGAGAAAGTTCTTCAATATTTTACCTCTGGGAATGAAATTCTGACTTCACCAAAGTCAAACCTTATGCTCACAATATCAAGGTGGAAGATGAACTATTCTTTTTCAAAAGTTCGTATCAGGAGAGAAATACATATTTCCACATATATACTAATGATCTATCTGTAACATGCTCCTGGAATACTTAAAAATGCTAAATCTTGTTCTTGACCAAATGCAAGTCTTGTCATAACTGAATGACTCTATTGCAAAAGAGAAAAAATCCCTCAGCATATAAAGCCTATAGTCTATAGCCTTGCCTATAGAAACACACATCTCTAAAAATATTCAGTCTATGAATAATGTTCAGATATAATGTAAAAAAAAAAAACAAAATTAGCAATGACATATTTCTTCAAAACACGTAACAATGTGGAATGTAGAACCAGAAAATCTTTTTCCAACCCAAATTTCTCTTCTGCAATAACCTTGCAACATACCTACCACTCTGTACGCCACTGAGTGTTTAAAATTTGATGAAGCTATTGTTCCTGAAAAGGAAAAAGTCACCTGAGAACTTTTATCTCACACCTCATTTTTATATCAGGATGCACTCCATTTTGAGTGAGAAAAGGAATTTCATTCAAGTAAAAGGGGAAAAAAAGCCAAGGTAGATTTTAGCGCTAATACTTCTAACTGGAGGAGCCACAGGGTGCTGGAGCACAAGAGTGGCTAACAAGAGGTGTATGTACATGTCATAAAAGTGTTTGAGGTGCAGTAGGTTTTCCAGCCTTTACAGTCCAACCAGTAGATTCCTACATAATACAATTTTATTGCAGAATATGAATCAGACATTCAAGTACAAGCAGAGAGCAATGAACCACATCAACAAAAGGGAAATATATAGTTATGCACTAATGATCTTTAAAAATGCTCAATAAATTATATCTGTTAAAGTATATTGCGCTCTAAATAATTATTATATTTGGAGCCATATGCCAGGGAGCAAAGAACAAAGCAGCTAAAATTGTTTCAGTTCACCTCTTTAGTTTGTTTTTTGTTTTCTTTTTAGAGTATACATAAGCATACCAGCAAAAAGTAAGAAAACTGTAAGATTAATATAGCTGTTCCTTATTTTATGGTGATTTTACAAACATTCTGTCTACAAAGAGATTGTTTATATCTCAAAATAAGAAAGAAACACCTGAATGTTTCCTAGGTGGGCTTTTTGTGTCACTAAATTGTGAAAGCCAGTGGCATGTTAAAACAATTCAAATGATTCCAGGAAAACCCCAAACTAACCAACACAACAAACTTCTTACTGCAGTGCAGAGCTTTATTTCTATTGTATTGTTATAGAGGTTCTTGATGACTTTACACAATCATATCTTTCATTTCTGAGCATTACAGATTTTGACAGAACTTCTTTATGTTATGTCTGGAATAAGTATGCATTTATGCTTTAAAATATGCTTTTCACAATAAGCAAACACATCCACAGTGAAATTTCCATGTTGTGAAATAATTTTGACACAATGGAAAGTCAAATCCCTTTCTGAAGGGCTCTTATTATTTTCACATTTTCCAGTGAGAATGTCAATTTTTCCATAAGGAAATCATGCAGTTATGAAATGTCAAGGCTTCGAGTTTCATCTAAATTATGATAATTTCTCTTGCACCCAATCTTGAAATAGGTTATGTTTTCTAGACAGGCAGTTGTGTTGCGAATATCACTTGACTTTCTTTTTGCCTAAAAAAATAATTAAAAAAAAACCAAAACCCAACTCCTCAACAAATAAACAAACTAAAAAAAACAGTGTTCCAAACAGACAAGAAAATCCTTGAGCAAACAAAAAACACTTTTAGGGATTATGTGATATAAAACAGACCACTGCTCATAGCACATGAAACCTGGAGTAAGGGCCAGCTCAAACTAACTCTTGGTTTCTTCACAAGGGGTTGGGAAAACAAGATTGGCACGTCAGCTGGAGTGTGCTGAATACCAAAACCCCTAGAGAAACTGATGGAAGAGGAACTGTAGCATGGTAACCACAAGGAAGATGGAGATTCTTTTTACCAGAGATGGATAGAAAAGAAAATCTAATCTATGGAACTAAGCCTTCTGGTATTTGTCCCTGATGGGTACAAAGAAATACTGTATTCTCTCTGCATCTCTGCAATAAACAAATCTGTACTAATAAGTACCCAGATGTTATCATCTAACACAAGATTATCTTTCTGACTTTGAATATTATTTAAGTAGCCATACAGAAGGGAAAATATGTTTGGCATGCCATCACTGAATAATTTAGGTTGGAGTGACCTCTGGAGGTTATTAGGTTCAACTTTCTTCTCACAGCAGGGAAAATTTAGATCAGACAACTAACCATTCTGTGTCACATGAAATCATTTTCCTAATATATAATGGTAATTTTACATGTTACAGATTGTGTTTCTTGCTTCTTATCCTGTCACTAAGCCCTTCTAGGATGAGTCTATACCTTTTATCAGGATATATTTGAAGACAGCAACTAGATCTCTCCTTAGCCTTCTCTCTTTAGGATTGAACAAAACCAGCTCTCTCAGCTTTTTCTTGTACTCCTTGTACTGCCTCCCCTTGAGCTCCCTCAAGCCTTTCTGATGAGTCCTCTTCAACAGTGTCCGAAATAGTCTTTCTTCATTTGTGGAGCCCCAAACTGGGCACAGGGCTCCAGACACAGTCTCATAAGCATTGGCTAGAGAAGAAAAATTACTTGTAGCCTGCTGGTTAAATCATTGCTAATACAGCACAGAATGCACCTAGAAAATATGTCACCACAAGGACACTTCTGACTCATGTTTAGCTTGTGGGCCACTTGGGTGCCCAAGATCTTTTCTGCAGAGCTGCTCTATGCCCCAGTATATGTGGTGGTATGGATAGGTGTTGGATTTTTACTACACATTTTGCAGGTGTAGGATTTCTCATCTCCTTTTGTTGAAGTTCTTAAGGTCATTGTCTTCCCACTTCTTCCTTTGCGATCCCTCTGACCAGCAACTGTACTCCAAAGTAATGAACACTGAACTCCAAAGTATTGAACATAGTTAGGTTTTGTAGCAAAGTGAAAAATTACTCTTGTAACCAATTTCCACATGGACTTAGTAGCTCTGATCTCAACTTTTTCAACCCAGGGCTTCTGAAATTCTTCCATCAAGATTCTTTTTTAGGTATTTCATCCATGTCTCCTCAATTTGCCCAAAAATAGAAGATGGAAGTACATGTCAAAAGCCTTGAAGAAATAAAAGTCAGCATTCAGAGTTCTCCCCTTGTTTAGTGCCAGTAATCCCTTCATCAAATGGCAATCATGTTGGCCAAGCACAATTGTCCTTGGGAAATATATTCTGTTTTCCCACTTATCCTTTCTTTTCTGAGCCTGGCTGTAGCTTCAGTAACTGGATACTGCACATGGCCAGGAACTAGTTCTAAATTGTTTCCATGGAGCAAAATGGTATATGGAGCTGCTTTTTACCCATAGTTTTTTTGGGTTTTTTTTTTTTCTCCATTTGAAAAAAAAAACCAACAAACAAAAAAACCATGAACATTTATGGAGCGTAAAGCCCACTGTCTTGTTCAAGCTATGTGTTACCAGTAATGGCCATAATGTGAAAGAGTTTGGTTCAAACTTTTCTCTGTCCTCAACTGCTCTAAGCATTTCTATCCTAGGAATTATTCTTTTTCTATGAAAGTCATTATTTCTGAGACCCATTTAGCATTTTGTCTCCAGCAAAAAGAAGGTGTATCAGGCAAACCCTACCAGCTTGCAGTCTAAATCAAAAAGCAGGACAGGACATATTATTATGAACATGAATTAAGCCTGAAGGGTCCTGAAAAGTGCAACTCAGGTCTTTCTTTTTCCTTCCAATTAAATTAGTAAGTTTCCTGTCTATCTGACAATAGTGCAAATTTTATTTGACAGTGGTTTTTTTTTTGAGAAAACCACAGGGAAATTCCAGGTTGGAATTTTGATTTCATCTGTTTGTAATGGACTTTGGTAGCTACCTTGCAATATAATTAATTAAGCTGTCAATAAATATTGCAGCCACTAGAGAAAGATAGTCTGTCAGTACTTTCCTCAGATGAAAGGCATATTAGAAATGTTTCCACCTCTGTCTGAAAAAGGTGAGAAGTGGGAAATAACTATTTCAGCACTTCACTCTCCTGCATGATCATTGAAAATTAAAGCTCTTCATTTTTTTCTAAACCTACTTGAATCTTTTGTTATTGTCTCAGAGGCAGATCAATAATTATGAAGAAAATTAATTTAACTGCTAAATTAACTTAATTCTGAAAACTATGAATGGCCTGAAAGCTACAGTGGGAAGGGGAAAATCTTTTTATGGAAGACTTTATCAAGGGTTTTGCAGTTAGATTTGTTTTTACCTTGAAGAAAGGTCAGGAAAAGACCACATAAGCTGAAACATAGCATTAAGAATGACATTATATACTGTACAGCCTTTAGCTCAATATAATGGATTTCTACATTGAACTGATCACCTTAGCAGTGATAAAGAACAAAACTGATTAAACAAACAAACAAGCAAAAAAACAAATTAGGATAGATAAAATAAGAAAGATCATGGTGGGAATCTGATTACTTTTAAAAAATGTATTGGTTATCGGAGACGGTGCAATCAAAATAAATCAAGATCTGTAGATGTCCTGAAAAGAGACAGTGCATACAAGGTAGCAAACAAAGTCCAAGAACCACAGCAGGCAGAATTGACAAAACTAATTAACACATAATTTTTCTGTCTTGATAGTTCAACTTTTGGAATATTGAATGCAGGCTATAGGTGGAAAATAGATAGATAGATAGATAGATAGATAGATAGATAGATAGATAGATAGATAGATAGATAGATAGATAGATAGATAAACAAATTTTTTAAAAGCCTGCTATTTAGCATTGTTAGTTGTCCTGGTTTCATCACAGCCAGCAGCCAAACGCCATGCAGCCACTTGCTCCCTCACCACCAGTAGGACTGGGGAGAGAATCAGAAGGGTAAAAGCTGGAAATCTCATTTCTTGAGATAAAGACAGTTTAATAGGGAAAGAAAAAGCCAAAAACTGTACACACAAGCAAAGCAAAACAAGGAATTAACACACTTCTTCCCATGGGCAGGAAGTTTTTCAGCCATCTCAGGCAGAGCAGGGCCCCATCACATGTAATGTTGACTTGGGAAGACGAACACCATCACTCCAAGTGTCCCCTGCTTCCTCCTTCTTTCCCCCACTTTATACACTGAATGTGATGCCACATGGTCTGGAATAACCCTTTGCTCAATTGGGGTCACCTGTCCTGCCTCCGTGCCATCCCAAATTCCTATGCATCTTTAACTTCCTCACAAGCAAGCAGTATGAAAAGAAGAGTTATGGCTCTATGTAAGCCCTGCTCAGCAGTAACATAATTTCTCTGTATTATCACTTTGTTCAGCATACACAAGCCATTGTGAAGAAAATTACCTCTATCCCAGGCAAAACCAGCACAATGATAGACCCAATTTCTAAAAAAGTACACAGTTCACATTACATTTTTTACTAGGACACATAATAAATACCTGCATCTCAGAGATGCTGCCTTAATGTCTCTCTGCCCTAGAATTGACTCAGGAATGTCCTGCTGGAGTGAAATTGTCTTTAGACAATGTAACATAAATGAAACAAAACATCCAGCGTTATTACTTCAATTATTCAATAATATTTCTTATTAATAAGAAAGGGTGAAATTAGGCTTTCTATTTCCAACACTTATGATGGCATAGTGTTGTCTGACCTGAGCTCAACAGAGCTCATATAGGTCCAAATATGTAGAATCAGTGCATTTGGAAATAGAAATATTTCATTTGATTGCCTCATAAGTATCAGAAGCACCAAAATTCTTTCATTTACCCTGCTTAAAAATAAGATACTGAAAGTCTTCCCCTTGATAGGCATTCCACATACATTGATGTATAATGTATTTAGTCACTGCAAGATTAAAATTCCTTTCAAAGCATCTAATTGAGCAAGAGCAAAGGAAATTAGAAATAGATTTTTATATTACGCATCTAAAGAAATCAGCAAGATACTTTAAGTGAATCCTTCTACAGGAACCTTATTGATCACCAAAAAGTCTTTGGCTATACCGTTCTAAGAATCAGGCTAGTAATGCTTGAAGTGCATTTTCTGGTACATCCAAGCATATTATAAAATTTGCTTGAGAAGGCACAGAATAAAAATAAACAACTCTTCCCTCCATGCTCACAAACCCCAGATAAAAACCTGACTAAAAAGAGGTCTTTAGATATTTCAAATGTTAAAATTTACTTTTCATTTTACTTGTCCTAAAGTGTCCCCAGGTTCACCGTTAAAAGTGGGAGGATCTCAGCTCATGCGCAGGAAAAGCAGCATGAAGTCCATTGTGAGGAAGGAGAAGGGAAAGGAGCCTAGTGAAGCCATGTGTACCTCATTACCATGGTATTTGAAGTTAAAACATTTTTAGTGCCTTCTTCTGTACTTTATTGGTTGAATTTACATTGAAGAAAGAAAGGAGTTAAAGCAAAAAAAAAAAACCCCAAAAAAAATCCAAAAAACCTTTCGAAGAGTTCAGAAAATAAAAATGTGTAACTAGCTTTAGTTTGTTGTAGTAGAATTTGGAGACAACACCATTATGAGCAACTAGTAGTCATTATTACTGTGTGAAAATTAATGTCAAAATGCATAATAAGTATGTACTGATGCAAATAAATTATTATAAATGATCTCTTAAGATATCTTTTCCTTTTTTTTCTCTACAGAGTTCTTCTCAATTTAATACATGAGTTTTACCCTAAATTTGAGAATAGTCCATAAGAGGTACTAGCAATTGCATTTGAATCTTCTTAGGACTCAAGCTGAACATCTTGTAAAGGAGTAAGGGAGGTCATAAGGCAATAAAAACCATTCCGAGATAATTAAATTGCACCGTATTAATTATTATCTTGGATGCAATCACTGTAGAGATAATTTATTTGCTCAGTAATTTCTTGCAAAATAAACTCAGCATAAAGCTTGTATGTTTTCAAAAGCATAATTAAAACAGCAACACAGCTTAGAATTTGCCCCATGTTTTGTACATAGAGTGCTGCCCTAACTCTTAGAATATATCAGCCCTGAGGTTCAATGGAAAATGGGTTACTAGATGAGAAGGTATCACACAAGCCAAAAAAGCTGACAGATCATTTTGGCTAATAGATGTTCTTATAGACCACATGACCAATGAGGGCAGAACAACATTCCTGTTTATAATCATCTAATAAGGTGGGGTTTTTTTTGGAACATGGAGTAATGTCTAGCTGCTCTTTGACTTAGAATAAAGCCAATTCTGGTTTTCTTCAGAAAAACTTGATTCTTATAATCAATATTTAAAGAAAACAGCCACAAGGCTTGTAAATTTGGAAAAACTGACAACAACATCTGTTGTGTTCTGTTGTATCTCATAATATAAGAGCTAATTTGTTTGGGGTATGCTAACTCACTAGCAGAAAAAAATGAATGAGTTAACTTGGTGCAAGACTTTAAACTAGACTCCCAGTATGTGTATGTAATCCTGCTTTGAAATTCAAAAGATGTAATAATTATTTAATATCATAACAATCCAAACTACTTTTCAGAGCAAATTCTAAATTAAAGACATCATCTCTCTCTTTGAGTTATTTTTACTATTCCATAAATGCCCTGACAAATATTCCTGTATATTAAATGAAACACATAAATAAAATCAATAGATTTTTACATTATTAATTTAAAATGCTTATCAAAAATGGAGAGTCAATTCTATAAATAACCAGGGCAGAGAGTTCATATTCCTTAACTTATGAATTATGTATCTACCACTGCAGAGTTTACACGAGCAATATAGAGTGGACAACACAGGAATCCTTAACTTCATGACTAAGATAACTGAGAAAACCCAAGAGACTGACATCCATGAATATCTCTAACACATCCTTGTAACTATATCAGATTGTGTTGGGTTAGCCCTCACACTTCGCAGATAAGGCTTGATTTGATACCTTCAGAAGAAATATTATGAAGTACGTGGCATCTTGCACCTTTCATGCCTGAACAATTCAATGCAGTATTCACAGACAAGGCATAGTAAAGGATAAAGCTGTACATTGGAAAAGGCTGAAGTGGCTTCGCCCTCATTGTCTTCTTGTGTATTATTTTTAAAGGTGCAGAAAGCAAGAAACCAGAACTTTTAACTTGTAATACCCCTGCCTCTGTTTTCAATGGGAGTTTATAGTCTGAATACTATGGTCCTCAATGGAAGTATGAACATAATAAGCACATTAAGGGCTGGCATAATTTAGAGTGTGTTTTTGTTTAGAAGACAGGTGTCTGCTAGGGACGTCAAGAGCCTCCCTCAGAATGAAAAGGTAGACCCCCCCCCCCCTCCAAATTATTATAATTTGGAAATCAAGGGGCCCTCAGGCAGAGATCTGGGGATAGGAATAACAGTTCTTTACTAGTATGTATAAAGAGGCAAACAAACAACAATAACTACAGCATTAACAAGAAAACAGAACCAGGACAGCTTTCTCAGCTGAGATGGGATGGAGGAGAGGCTTTGTTTCACAAACCCCCTCGGGCAGTCAGTCCCGGTGCTCCTGCAGGGCTCTGAGGAAAACAGTCCGCTGGAACAGCAGGGATGAGCTGAGATCCTGGGCTGGTGGATGAGGTGGATCAGCAGGGATGAGCTGAGATCCTGGGCTGGTGGATGAGGTGGATCAGCAGCTCTGAGGCAGTGGCTGGCACTGCCACACGTCCCGGCAGGACAGGGGATGTGAGGCTCATCAATGAAGAAGAAAGAAGAAGCAGCAGCTCCATCTGGCTGATGGTGAATTCCCTTCTCTCCGCAGCAACAGTTCTCAGAGAGAGTTCTGCTCTGAAGCTGAAGAAACCATCCAGCCCCCAGCTGCCCCCGCCCTCCCATTTTCCTGCCCCACTTACTATCTGAGCCCAGCCAAACTCTTAGTGTTTCTCAAGCACCCACTAAGTACTCAGGTAATCAGGTTTTCCCCTCAACTAATGGGTAAAAATTCCATGGGTGAGCCAGAACTAAAAGGACACCTAACCCCCAATATTATCCACCTCGAATTCTTTTCCATACCAAAATGTTACATCAAATTTTAAACCTTTAAATTATGTACAAACATTCACTACCTTAATTATATACATATGTACATCCAGATACAGATAGAAACACGGTATCATGGGTAGTTTACCCTGAAACAAGGTCCCCTTGAGGTATTCATCAGGTCTCTTCATCCTTTTGCTTCACCCACCAGGTGCAACCCGGTCCCTGAGCAAAGACAACCCCATGGATGGGATTGTCTTTGTTGGAGGCAGAATTAACTCAAACAGTTTTTCCCAGCATACCTCTCATATGGACCACTGGAACCTTATCTCCATCTGTCATTCTAAAGGGCTCAGATTGGGCAGGGCCTGCTGGGTTAGTGGAACCGTGGGTGTTCACCAACCATGTGGCCTTTGCTAAATTAATCTCCCAGTTCTTGAAAGTCCCCCCATCCAGTGCCATCAAGCTGGTTTTAAGCAGGCCTTTGTGCTGTTCAACTTTCCCAGCTGCTGGTGCATGATAAGGGATATGGTACACCCACTCAGTGCCATGTTCCCTAGCCCAGGTGTTTATAAGGCTGTTCTTGAAATGAGTCTCATTGTCTGACTCAATCCTCTCAGAGCTGCCATGCCTCTAAAGGACCTGTTTTTCAAGTCCTAGGATGGTGTTCTGGGCAGTGGCATGAGGCACAGGGTAAGTTTTCAACCATCCAGTGGTGGCTTCTACCATTGTGAGCAGCACATAGCGCTTTCCTTGGCGGGTTTGGGGCAGTGTGATGTAGTCAATCTGCCAGGCCTCCCCATACCTATATTTGGACCAATGCCTACCATACCATAGCGGCCTCAACCGCTTGGCCTGCTTGATCGTGGCACTCGTCTCACAGTCATGGATAACCTGGGAAATACTGTCCATGGTTAGATCCACCCCTCGGTCTCGTGCCCACTTATAGGTGGCATCTCTACCCTGATGACCTGAGGCATCATGGGCCCATCGAGCTAGGAACAACTCTCCCTTGTGTTGCCAATCTAAGTCTGTCTTTGACACCTCTATCTTTGCAGCCTGATCCACCTGTTCATTGTTTCGGTGCTCTTCATTAGCCCTACTCTTGGGGACATGACGGACCCTCACAGACAGTTTCTCTACCCTGGTGGCGATGTCTTTCCACTCATCAGCAGCCCAGACTGGTTTTCCCCTATGCTGCCAGTTGGCCGTTTTCCATCTTTCCAGCCATCCCCACAGAGCATTGGCTACCATCCATGAATCTGTGTAGAGGTAGAGCTTTGGCCACTTCTCTCTTTCAGCAACATCCAGGGCCAGTTGAACTGCTTTGAGTTCAGCAAGTTGGTCTGATCCACCTTCTTCTTCAGTGGCCTCTGCTACCTGTCGTGTGGGGCTCCATACGGCTGCTTTCCACTTCCGGTTCATCCCTACGATGCGACAGGAACCATCAGTGAACAGAGCGTAGCGTGTTTCTTCTGCTGGCAGTTGGTTGTATGGTGGAGCTTCTTCAGCCCATGTCACTTGTTTCTGCTCCTCTTCATCAGTGAGACTAAAGTTTTCATCTTCCAGCCAGTTTGTAATTATTTCCAAAATCCCAGGGCGATTTGGGTTTCCAACACGGGCGCGCTGCGTGATGAGGGCAATCCACTTACTCCATGTGGCATTGGTGGCATGGTGGATAGAGGGAACCTTTCCTTTGAGCATCCACCCCTGCACTGGTAGTTGGAAGAGTTGTGCTTCCATGCCAATCATCTCTGAGGCAGCTTGAACTCCTTCATAGGCAGACAAGATTTCTTTCTTTATGGGAGTGTAGTTGGCTTCAGACCCTCTGTAGCTTCGGCTCCAGAATCCCAGTGGTCGGCCTCGAGTCTCCCCAGGCACTTTCTGCCAAAGACTCCAGGACAAGCCATTGTTCTCAGCTGCAGAGTAGAGCACGTTCTTCACATCTGGTCCTGTTCTGACTGGGCCAAGGGCTACTGCATGAGCGATCTCCTGCTTGATTTGGGCGAAGGCTTGCTGTTGTTCAGGGCCCCAGTGGAAATCATTCTTTTTTCGGGTAACCAGGTAGAGAGGGCTCACGATCTGGCTGTACTCAGGAATGTGCATCCTCCAAAAACCTATAGCGCCTAGGAAAACTTGTGTTTCCTTCTTGCTGGTGGGTGGAGACATTGCAGTGATCTTATTGACGACCTCAGTGGGAATCTGACGCTGTTCTTGCCACTTTACTCCCAGGAACTGGATCTCTCTAGCAGGTCCTTTGACTTTGTTCCTCTTGATGGCGAAGCCGGCTTCTAGCAGAATCTGGATGATCCTCTCTCTTTTCTCAAATACTTCCATTGCTGTATTCTCCCACACGATTATGTCATTGATGTACTGCAGATATTCTTGAGCCTCACCCTTTTGCAGGGCAGCCTGGATCAGTCCATGGCAGATGGTGGGGCTGTGCTTCCACCCCTGGGGCAGTCGGTTCCAGGTGTACTGCACTCCCCTCCACGTGAAGGCAAACTGAGGCCTACATTCTGCTGCCAGGGGAATGGAGAAAAATGCATTGGCAATGTCAATAGTGGCGTACCACTTTGCTGCCTTGGACTCCAGCTCATACTGGAGCTCCAGCATGTCCGGCACAGCGGCGCTCAGCGGTGGAGTCACTTCATTCAATGCACGATAGTCCACAGTCAATCTCCATTCTCCTTCAGATTTACACACAGGCCAGATAGGGCTGTTGAAGGGTGAGTGGGTTTTGCTGACCACCCCTTGGCTCTCCAGCTCTCGGATCATCTTGTGGATGGGGATCACAGCATCTCGATTTGTCCTATACTGTCGGCGGTGCACCGTCGAGGTGGCAATTGGCACTCGCTGTTCTTCCACTTTCAGGAGTCCTACTGCAGATGGGTTCTCTGATAGTCCAGGCAAGCTGTTCAATTGCTTAATGTCCTCTGCCTCCACAGCAGCTATTCCAAAAGCCCACCTGAGTCCCTTTGGGTCTTTGTAATAGCCATTTCGAAGGAAGTCTATGCCCAGAATACACGGGGCCTCTGGGCCAGTCACAATGGGATGTTTCTGCCACTCTCTCCCAGTCAGGCTCACCTCAGCTTCCAACAGAGTCAATTGCTGTGATCCCCCTGTCACCCCAGCAATGGAAACAGGTTCTGCCCCCACATGTCCTGATGGCATTAGCGTACACTGTGCACCAGTATCAACTAAAGCTTCGTATTTTTGTGGCTCTGATGTGCCAGGCCATTGGATCCACACCGTCCAAAAGACCCGGTTTTCCCGTGCCTCTTCCTGGCTAGAGGCAGGGCCCCTCTAGCACTGGTCATCCTCTCCTCCCTGGGCATACATGCTAGAGGTTCCTTCAAGGGGATCATCCTCTTTTCTGTAATATCTGGCAGTTTCGTCACGGGAGGTTGAGGCTACCTTCACTTCAGTGGAACTTTTCTGGCTAGTGTTTCACTCCCTGAGTTGACGCACTCATGCTGCCAGGGCAGAAGTGGGTTTCCCACCCCACTTCCCCATGGTCACGTAGAAAGAACCACAGCTCAGCTTGTGGGGTGTACCCTCCCTCTCTAGCTGAGGGATGTTGGGCTTGGAGTTTGGGGCTTGTGATTCACACTGGTGCCATGTGGGAACTGTTCTTCCTCATCTCTTCCCTCATTTCCCTCATCTCCTCTTTGAGTTCCTTAATCACAGCAAAGACCCGAGCCTGCAGCGGGCCATGGACAATATTCTCATAATTTCTAAGCTTGGTGGTGACAGAACCCACTGTCTCTCAGTTGTTATCAGCATTAATTGTTGAAATGAAGGTGGTGTATTCACCTGACCCTAGATTTGCCAGATTCCACATCTGCCCAGTGCACCAGTTTTGTCAGGGTCATTACCACCCCTCCCAAAAAGGACCTCAAATACTGCCACTTCTCTCAGTTGTTGGATCCCTTCCTTGAGGGTTTTCTAAATGATGGTGCTCCTCCATTCTCTCTCTGTGGACAAACCTCTCTCTTACGCTCATCAAAAGCCGCTCCCAGAGGGAAAGGGGCCCTTGCTCCCTGACGGATATCTGATTCACACCTGAGTCCTGCGTCAAGGGTCCCACATTCCTTGCCTCACCACCATCCAGCTGCACGCCTGTACCCATAAGGTCCCAGACCCGAAGTAACCAGGTGGTATAAGGCTCACGCCCCCGCCTCACAATGTCTTTTTGTAACTTACGGAGACTGTCATATGTCAGAGACTCAGTGATGATTTCAATTTCTGGCCCCCCTGTGGGTTGTGAGGACCCTCCTTTCTTATCCTTATCAACAGAGTGCTGTGATTTCATCTTAGACTTCTTTGTTTCCACAGGGGCAACAGCTGCTGGCTGTGACTGCCCTTGTGGTTCAGCTGGAACCTGGATGGTTGTAACATCTGTGGGTTCCACTGCTGCACCATCAGACCCTCCCTCTTTGGGCAGGGGGAGGGTTTCCCAGCAGCTGAGGAAATGCACTCTATCTTCTGGCTCATCTCACGTATCTCCTTCACCAGAACCCCCACCCACTCTGGGTGGTTCATTTCTGAGGTGGGCTGTGGGGCAGGGGCAGGCTCTGGAGCAGTACTCCCTGTTTCTGGGGTTGTGCCAGGTTCTGGGGCAGCATCCCCAGTCTCTGGGGTAGGTGTCAGGGTGCTTATCCCAGTCAATCTCCCCTTTTCTCTGAATGCTAAACAGAACAGGCCTATCAGCAACACCAGCCACTGTATGATGTCATTAGAATTCAGAGAAGATTTTAACCCTTTAAAAACTAGTGAGGTAGGCCCAAGGAACAGGGTGAAAGGCAGAGAGAAAATTTCCCCAGTTGTCTTTTTCTCCCAGTAGGTACCATTATTAAAGCAACCCCAAAACCATCTAGTTAGAGTGTGATAGCTCTGAATCTATGAGCCCGCCGTCCAGAGGACGTTAAACATCCATGAATTCCTCACCTTATCAACCCACAAAACAAACTGAATAATAGACACTGTAGCCTTAGTTATAGGACCCATATTTAAGTAAGGTACAGCAAATGGGAGGAATATAGCTGTGACCACATGCCCCCCGAACCTGGATATGCTAAACAACATGGTTCTACCTAACAAGATTTCTAAATCCAGCACACAAAAGTTAGGTTATTTAAGAACTGTTACTCCTTTTTCACCCTTTTTCTCTTAGTGCCCTCAGACCCCACCACTGGGCACCAAAATTTGTCTTGGTTTGGAAGACAGGTGTCTGCTACGGTCATCAAGAGCCTCCCTTGGAATGAAAATGTAGACCCCCTCCCTCCGAATTATTATAATTTTGAAATCAAGGGGCTTTCAGGCAGAGATCTGGGGATAGGAATAACAGTTCTTTACTGGTATAACCAGGCAAACAAACAACAATAGCTACAGCATTGACAAGAAAACAGAACCAGGGACCCCGTGACAGATTTCTCAGCCAAGATGGGAAGGGATGGAGGAGAGGCTTTGTTTCACAAACCCCCTCGGGTGGGCAGTCCCGGTGCTCCTGCGGAGCTCTGAGGAACAGTCAGCTGGAACAGCAGGGATGAGCTGAGATCCTGGGCTGGTGGCTGAGGTGGATCAGCAGCTCCGCAGAGGTGCCTGGCATTGGCACATCCTGGCAGGACAGGGGGTGTGAGGCCCCCCAAGAGAAGAAGAAAGAAGAAGAAGCAGCAGCTCCATCGGGGTGATGGCGAATTCCCTTCCCCCAGCTGCAGCAGCTCCCAGCGAGAGTTCTGTTCTGAAGCTGAAGAAACCATCCAGTCCCCAGCTGCCCTCGCTCTCCCATTTTCCTGCCCTCCTTCCCCCCTGGGCCCAGCCAAACTCTGTGTTTCTCAAGCAGTCAGTACCAGCAGTCAGGGGTTTCCCACCTCTAATGGGTAAAAATTCCATAGGTGAGATGGAACAAAAGGAAGGACACCTAATGCCCAACAGAGTGGTTTGAAGAAATCTCATCCATATGCCTTACTCCTCTGTCTTCAGAAAATACTAAGGTGTCAATGGAACGCAGTTTAATGAGACCCCTAATTACCATTGTTACATGGACAATTTCTTTTCTCCCGTCTCTTCAATAATTTCTTATTGTCTTATACAAAACACAAAAATTCAACAATGATTATAAACTTAACACTAAGACATTGTAGTTGGAAGCAGCACAAACTTAAATAATGGCAATTTACACACTAAATTAGGCAAAGAAGAAAATAAACAAACAAAAGCAAAACTAAAACATTAATGTTTTAGGCATGAGGATGGAAGGAGTCTGAGTCAGAACAATGTTTTATTTTGCCCTGGGAAAAACTAAGGTTAGCGCACTAATGGTCAGTTTCTAAACTTCATAGTTTAGCAATGGCAGAAAAAAATGGCACTTTATAACCATCATAATTAATTCTAACTACCAACTTTTAAAAGTGATTGTGTTAATTAAAGACTGTGTAAAATGTTTGTTTTGGTATGTGTGGTAATAAAACATATATTTCCCAAACTGACATTGCTAATTTGCAACTTATCTCCTTTTTATAGCTCTTTCAGAGACTTCTGTTTTGATCATGAGAGGAGATTTTTTTTTTTAAATGGCAGAAGTTCAATGAGACTTTAGACTGTTATATGACAAAGTTCATTAAATGTGCCATACAAATGCTTGCATACTACTCATTGAAAAAAAAAAAGCTAGCTGCATGCTGCAAGAAATTAAAGAAAACACTTACAGATTAACACAACTGCTAAAGGCTGCCAAAGCACAAGCTTTCCAGCTATTCCAAGTATTTCAAAGTGTCAGACCTTATGCAATCTTCAACTCATTTCACACTCACTTCACTGGTAGTCATCTTTCCTTTTCCAATAAGTTGTTTTCAATATTTTCTCATAATAAGTCATATATGTCTTTAAGTCTGAAGTTGAAATGGAAATTATACTTTAGAATAAACCTGAGCAAATGAGTGAAGCCTTCACACTCAGTTTTGACACACAGAGAATTTACTCAGGAATTGTTCAAATCACTATGGCCTATAATGTTAAATGGATCTTTATTACGTCTTTAAATGTCAGGAGTATTCAGCCTAGTCAAATGTTAATTTCTGAAGATGCTATCAGATTTAAGAATCTACAATGAAAAACAAGCAAAAGATCTCAGCCTCAGTTTCAGTTCCTTTTTAGACTTATCATGCTTCCAATTATTTTTTGCTCCCATGGATTTCATTTTGGGGAACAACAGGAAAAGAGGTAATAATCAGACTCTAATTAAAATGCTGGGAGCACAAAGAGCAACAGTAACATAAAAGAACAAAAACTTTCCCTTATGAAAAGTTTCATACTGTCAGAGGTGGTCTTCAAAGGCTTCAAGACAGAATTCAGGAAAACAGATCTACAAAAGAGAACTACAAAGCTATTGTCATTTGGTTCTGAATGACTGAAATCACAGAGAACATTTCCTTTGGTCAGCTCAGAGGGAGAGTAAAAGGAAAGAAAACAAACACAATATTCAGAGTAGGAATAGGGAAGAAGCACAGCCATGCACAAAGCTCTTGTGGAATCACCAGTGAAATACTCCAGACAGTTCTGAGCACACAGGGATCTCAAGCTGGGACAGGAGTAGGGAGGCGCCGCAGGCAACCTAATTTACAAGAGGTTTCATCTCTAGCTAGATAGATAGAACTTGCAGATGAGATAATAATCCTTGCTGAGATTTTCTCTTTTGATTCAGAAACACAGTATTGAAATACAAAAAATAAAATGTTAACATTTTGAAAAAACAAATCCTTGGAAAGCTAATTTTTTAATAATAGGACATTTTATGCATGATGTTTTTTATATCTTAAATAAAATCTTATATGTAAATTCCTGTTCCATTATGGGGACTTAATTACACAGAAAACAACTGCAGTGAATATTGTAGCAGAACATTCTCTTCAATCCCTGTTTTGCAGCTGCACATCAAGATATTAAGAATTTTGAATAGATTGAAACCTTCACATGATGCCAGAATGGCAGACACTTGACCATTAAATGTGCTTTAAAGGCTCTCTCCAAGCTGCACATTAAGCAAAAATAATACTTTTGAACAGCATAGCCTTTTCTTGAGAAGATTTCACACAAGCAGGCCCTTAAAATGAATTAAACCAAATTTATATATGGAATTAAAAAAACCTACACTTTACAAATTAAAAAAAAATAAAAAAGGTGGGTTTTAAATAAATAAAAAAAAAAATTAATAAAAAAACCATGAATGCTTTTGAAAAAATAACTGTAACTTCCAGAGTTCAGGCCACAGCTGGTCAGCTATAGTTTTCAGAAATATTGGAGAGCCACTCCTGAGCCATGAGACAGCTCTACAGTGAAAAGAAAGGCAGGAATTTTATTCTACAGTGCAATAAAATATTTTCTTACAAATTCCAAAGTGATGTCCTTTTATTGAAAAAAAAAGTAATATTCCAAACCAGAAAATATGTACTCTTAAGACTCAAAAAGTGGAAATTAGCAAGATTAAGGGAAAATATATTTCTTTATGTTGAAGAAAACAGCAACAGGAATATCCAATGGATCACCAAACACTAAATTACATTTTTTATGGCACACAATGCCATATATTTTAGAAGAGAATGATAATGATTCACTTAAAAAATATTTTTAATTAACTAATAAAACTGAAAAGGCAATCAAGACACTTCAACAGAAGTCATCCGCCAAGAACTCAACAATACCAAATAGAAAACCAATTGAAAAGACAAAATATAAATAAACCAAATTTCAATATGTAAGACTAAGGGACACTTCAGGTGTTTTCTAATCATAACTGGGAGCTAAAGGCACTGTTGCTTTATTTCGATAAATGTATCCTCCTTCATCTAAAATTTAGTTAGAATTAACTATTTTTTGCATGACTTTTACTGGGGGTTACAAACTCAGTTCTCCAGTGGTTCCTGAGTTCTATTACACCCATTTGCTCTCATTCCAGCAGTAGTCCTTTGCACAAAACAAGACTCTCAAATGTGTCCCTCCCCTATCCACCATTCTTTTTTTCAGAACATATATATCCTCACCAGATATTTATGTTGGTTCATTCTTTAAGGCATGAAAGTCATTATGGCTCACCTCTGTTAGATTTTATTAATAGCTGGAAAATCATGCACAAAATTAGTTCTGATTCAGTATAGAAGCATATCCATATCTCTTAATTTGGTTGCTCAGAAATTATAAATTCTTCCTTCCCAATGTCAAGTATGTTCAGTCAAACAGGATTTATGAAAAGAGATGAAGGGAATACGACCATATCAAGAGAAAAACTCAAATATGATTAGCTAATAGAATTATCCCCCAGTAACCCTGACCTTTACTCTCCTGTGGTGCATGACTGGAGAAGTAGACACACAGGGCCCCTTACTACCATGATCTTACCCACTTCAAAATTTATTGCCCATATTCTGACAGCCTGCTTTCAGAGAACCTACTATAATTGGCTTTTTCTTGAAGGCTATGTAGTTTTGGAAATTTTACTACCATGCTGAAAGTCAAAAAAAAGCTCTGTACAGGAACTTTTAACCCAGATGGCCATTAAGGGTAGCTCACATATGCACAAGATTATGTCATTCATGATCTGCTATTTATGATCTGCCATGTGTTATGATCTTTCTGTTGGCTAGTCCTCTGGCTGTTTATTCTGTCTCAAACATTACATCAGTTTATTTTTTTGTTTCTTTTTCCCTTCTAAGCATAAAAAAGTCAGTGACATCTAGTAACTCATGCTGCATCTCACTGGGATTTTTCTTTTGATCATACATTGGTCACTTAATTTGGCTCACATCTTAATCCATTTTAAGAATCTAGAGGCTTTAATTTTATAGCAAGAATAGACCCCAAACCCAACACCAGAACCCAAATCCCTCTGCTGTAACACAAGACAAACAAAACCCAACACCTAGCTTAGAAATGGTTGGAGGTTTCATACTGGGTTTCTTTCTTGTTAATTTGAGAGTTTGCTCCCTGGAAGTGGTTTTTGTTTATTGAAGTCCATTTTTTTCTAGGGATGGGAAACCTTTCCATATCTTTACATTGAAGTTTCCCTTTCTGAAAGTGGAAATTTTCTGTTATGCAAGGAAATACATGCATCCAGGCATTTGGATTCCTTTGTTTTGGAACTATTTTCTCTCAGGGACAATCTGGCATGCTATATCTGTACAATTGAGGAGACTTGTAAAATGCATCCCTTCAAAATCTTGGGCAGCCCTGAGACTGGTATACAGGCAGACAAGCAGCAGATCATACTTACCTACAGAGAACCGCTGCATCAATAGAACTACTACATTTGTCATTTATTTTCATTGCTCTCACATCTCTTTGGACAGTATTTTGAAAAGTTTAGTTTCTCAGAATCACAACTCCCTCAGCAGCTCCTTCTAATTCTTGCTTTCTAGGCCCTTCACCAGCTTTGCTGTCCTTCTCTGGACTTGCTCCACCACTTCAGTGTTCTTTTTGAAGTGAGTGGTCCTGAATTTATCACGGTACCGGTGTGGAGTACTGGGCCACGATCACTGCCCTGCTCCCACTGGCCACACTATTCCTGATACAGGCCAGGATGCCTTTGGCCTTGTTGCCCAGCTGGGCACAGTGCTGTATCATGTTCAGTTGGCTGTCACCAGCACCTCCAGGTCCCTTTCCACTAGGCAGTTTTCCAGTCATTCGTGCCCCAGGCTTAGTGCTGCAGGGGGTGGTTGTGACGCATGTGCAGGACAGAAACCTTCACCTTATTGAACCTCATGCTGTTGTCCTCAGCCCATTGATCCAGTCTGTCAAGATCTCAAGTGTAACTTGCTTAAGACCAATAATCCCTCTCTCTTCCGCCCCAGAAATGCTAACTATATGAAAAAAAACCAAAGAGACATGCTAGAACATCTGCTTTAAGTGGGGAATTTCTATCAAAACTATAGATTGTCATACAGAGGAATTCAGGAGCAGGGATTTATTCAGGAAGATCTTTTTCTATTCCTTTTTACTTTTTCCTCCCCCAAAAGCTAAGCTTTTCCCCACAATGAAAAATAACAGAGACCAAAACTAAGAAAACAGAACTCACCCAGAAGCTATATCTATGTAGCCCATTAATTTAATTCAAACTTCAAAATTTTGTAGCCTACAATAAAGTGGTACAGTTTAAACAAAATTAGATTGGTGTCTAAACACTGAATCATTTATGAGCACATTACATAAATATATTTACATTTTGTGCTACATTTTTTTGCATTTGGCCTAAAATTCATCTCTGGAGTTTGAAACTTTATATTATCTTTTTTGAAATCAAGGCCTTTGGATAATTACAGTTACTTTTATATTAAAAAATATAAAACAATCTTTTGAACTTATTTCTAGATGTAATTACAATTTTTGTGGTTGTATTTTATTGCTTTGCTTTGAAAAAAATAGCAAAATAATTGGCAAAAAATGACATTTAACATTTAATCTTTGTGCCTATTTTTTCTTCATGCAAATTTCTGATTGTCTTCAGATAGATGTAATTCTGTAAATTTAAATGAATATTTTTGTTCCAGAACTACCTAAATACATGGAGAGGAATAATAATTAAATATGATCGTCTCTATCTACTTGTCACTTTTGGTTGAGCTCAATAGATTCAGGTTCTTGGAAGACTTTGCCTGGTTTGCACAACAGAATTACTGCAGATCTTCAGTTTACTTACTTACTTACTTACCTACTTTATTTATTTATTTATTTATTAAGGAATATCTTAATCACAAGGAAGTAAATGTAGTTGCATACAGAACACCGTGTTCTTGAGTTTTCAGACAAGTCAACAGATAACTGAAACACACAAGTATGAGTGCACTAGGATTTTTTTTTGCCACTTGCCATAAATATCAGTTATTAAGCTTCAAGTGCTACATTAGAAAAAAAATAGATGAAAACTTCTCACCTGTAGTTCATCATATCAACTGGATGTATGTTACAAAGTAGTTGACAGTTGATATGTAGCATCATCAGGAGCAATTTTATGGCCATTTTAATGATAAGAAGGAAGCTGGTATGAAAGCTACATAGACAAAACACAGGCAAAGTTGAGATACAGAGGAAAAGATCATAAAGAACAATTGTCCTAAGAGCCTGTGCTGGACTTCTCAGCTG
This sequence comes from Poecile atricapillus, assembly GCF_030490865.1. Classification (NCBI taxonomy): domain Eukaryota; kingdom Metazoa; phylum Chordata; class Aves; order Passeriformes; family Paridae; genus Poecile; species Poecile atricapillus. The sequence goes on along the minus strand of NC_081250.1, from coordinate 96,643,273 downwards.
GTGGAAGCTCTCAGAAATTCTTGTGTCTAGATCATCTTATATACAGGGGTCCCTATAAGGAACAAGTTTTGAAAGCACAGAATTATTAGGCTATAAATCAAGATAGCAAATTTTAACAGAAAATATTCAAAGTGACTTAGTCAATCACAATGTGGATAAAAGGGTTTATACCCAACTCACCCATTTCCTCATATATCTTTGCAAGAGTATCTTGCTTCCAGGCTTGGTTTGAGTCACCCAGTGACCTTCTGTGCTGCAGCAAACTCTGCACAGCTTAGAAAGTGAGGTTTTAGAAGCCCTTCCTTCTTCATCATAATTGACATCTCCCTTCTCCTCTCAGCAGTCTAGCAATTGTGCTGTTCCTCTAGCTCTTCCCTACATTCCTCGCAGTTTTCTTTCTCTTCTGTATTTGACCAGGATCAGTAGTCACAGATGGCAAGGATCAATCTCACATACAAGTGGCTCTGCCTGACACAGTATTTAAGGAATGAACACAACCTAAATATACATAAAGAGGAAAAAGACACATATTACGTCTCCTGAAGGCCTTCTAAGTTGTACTATTTATATTAAAATGGCATCAGAAATAGAAAAAAAAAGATAACAAATACTGATCAGATACTGCCATTTACCAATATCCATATTTTCCATAAACACCAAAGGAATTTCGTTAACACTGGAAGATGGCATGTTTTTCCATGTGTAATCCCACCCACGACTGATCTGACAATCTCTTGAAATCAGTCTGAACTCCTCCATACAACATTTTGAACAGTCTAGTTAGGTCAGAAGTCATGGGTGATATACTTAAAATCACTTTCCATCCCCCAAAAGATCTTCATGAACTCCTATGTACCCCACTGACATCAAAGATAATTTTGGAATTTCCCTCAGGTCTCTCATGTGACCTCCTTGCCTCAAAGACAGGGCTTTGTGTGATGTGAATGAACCTACACCCAGTGCCTCAGGAATGCCATGCAAAGCCAGACAGGCAATTTTCTGCCAAAATCTGTCTGATTCATTCTGTCACATTCCTAGTAGCCTAAACAAATTTATATCATACCAAAGACAATAAAGAACAGCTGAAAATTAATAATTTTAGTGTATAAAAGAAACAGAATGAAACTCATATAAAAACAGTCACCATTTCAGTTGCAAATTGTCCAGATTATGAAATCCCGTACCTAGTGAATATGAAAGTTTAGGACAGTCAAGTGAGCCACTTTTGCAGATCTCCTATATCTTTCTTGATAATGTTCCCAAGTAAATGAACTCCAGATCTGATAGGCACTAGGGAGGAAATGAGGGATGGGTCACATTACAAAGTCTGCCACACAACAAGAGCAGTGAAAAACTGACTCCTTGACTTCCTCACTAATGGGCACTTACAATGCTTTGGAGAGACATAAGAGTTAACATTTCCCCACATACAGACAATTATTTTCTAATGTATTTCCTCTGTCTGCTTGGTCAGCTCTGAGCAGAAGCAGCTGCATGGGAACACCCGACACCTTTTGCTGAGCTGGAGGCAGAGGGGAACGTGGCACAAACACATTAGTTATGGCAAGCACCTTCCAATACTCATTTTGACCTAGATTCAGCAGAGGACTGTGCCGTAGCTTTAATCCATGTCATTTAATCCAAATGTCCTACCACATTTAAAATGGGGAAAATTTCACAGTTAAAATTGTGATGTATTAGAAGGTTCATGTAGTGGGCAACAGTGAACATCATTCCCTGCTGTGTTTTGGTTACTGTCAAAGCTACTCACTAACAATCCCAGTAGCTAAGAATGACTTTTCCTACTTATCACAGACACATTTGGCTTCCTGCAGCTCTTAACCTCTCTAAAACTAAATCACTAGACAATTAATTGATTTATTATTGTTGTCTAGGAAGAAACTAAATTGCTGGAAAGTGGAGAAGCCAATAACATTGTCTTGGGTCAGACAGTGGCTTGGCATGGGATGTAAGTGGGCACATAAATTAATTTATGTGCTTTCAGGTAAAACACTAAAGTATCTCATGGTGAAACTGTAAAACTAACTAGTAAATTTCTGCAAAGATAGGATGCCACAGCACACTGTGAAGTTTTGATTTAAATTCATTTCTACTTGTTCTTGCTTTATCTTCCTCCTAGGCTGCTTATGATATTTCTCTTAGGAAAAAAAATCCCTCAGAGAAAATTAAATAATAAGTTTATTATTCATTAATCTGTCTATAAAGTGTTTTCCTTTGTTGGGCAACCCTCTCTCCTTTAGCAAACTCTTCCAGAGTTCTGTCTGCAGCACAACCTGCCTGGTGTCCTGCTGGACCCAAGTGACATGCTGTACAGCCTCCAGCTCCCTCTTTCAGCCATGAAACCTCTTGGTTAACTCAATAGATGCCCCCTCCTCCTTCAGCCTTTTCTCCATTTCCTCCTTCATCCTAAATGCTGTATTTTATCCCTAAGCCCTTGTACTGGGTACAGCCAGGCACTGGCCTGGCTGGGGAGGGCTGCCAGGGGTGGCCTCCCACGATGAACACAATCTGTTCCAACCCACCCACTTCCAGGACACCTCAGCCATGGGTGGGGTGCCTCTGAGAACGTGCATTTAAGAAAGGGTAAATAATGCTGCAAGCAGTTGAGAGAGAGGAGTGAGAAAAATGTGTGAGAAACACACATTCTGCAAATACCAAGGTGAGAGAAGAAGGCGGGAGAGAGGGTGCTCCAGGCACTGGAGCAGAGATTTCTCTGCAACCCCCAGAGAGGACCATGATGAAGCAGATATTCTCACTGGGGAGGATACCACACTGGAGCTGATGTACATGCCCTGAAGGAAGACGCAGCCAGTGGAAAGACCCCTGTTGAAGCAGGGGAGGAGCATGAGGAGGAAGGAGCAGAAGAGAGGAGCTGTTATGGATTAACTATAACCCCATTTCCCATCGCCCTGAACCACTGTGGGGGAGGAAGTTTGGAGTAAAGAGTGAAGGAATGAAGTTGATGCTGGCAGGGAGGAGGGATGGGAGGAAGGTGTTTTAGTTTTTGTCTTAATTTCTCATTATCCTATTCTATTCTTAATTGGAAATAAATTAAATTCATCTTCCCCAAGGTGAGTCAGTTTTACCAGTGACATTAATCAATAAGCATTACCTGTTCTTTATGTCAACCCATGAACTTTTTCACCCTATTTTCTATCTGTCTTGTTGAGCAGGTGAAGAGGAAGAGAGAAGCAAGGTGGGCATCTGGCAGCCAACCATGATCAACAACCCACATCCTCCCTGCCCCACTTCCCCCTCAAAAAAAAGGGGAAAAAGAAACAAAATAGGACCACCACTCAGTTTTTAACTCTGCTTGAGTATTGCATGTTTGTTTAGCCCAGAGTCTTGTGTGAACAAAACAAAGGTCCAAATTGCTGGAATATAGGCTGGTTTAATATTGTAGAACTCTTATTGCTCTCACTTTAAAATGCTCGTAATTCATAATTGTTCTTTCATCATGATTACCCATAATCCTGTCTGACTTTCTTTTTCTTACTAGTGGATTCCTTGGGGGCTCAGAGAAACACTAAAGCTGATAAAGAAGTAACAGTAGCAGAGAGGAAAGGGCTAGGGAAGATCCTTACCAAGTTTTTTGCTCTTTGACAAGGAGACCTGTGCCATCACACTCTTAAATTTCATCCATGCATATAAAGATCAGTGCATATAAAGATGACCAAATTTTCCACATATCAGTTAAAATTCTACCCTGTTTGCTGCCTGCTCTGCTAGTAAATCTCTCCTAACACATCCTTGAGTCCTCACCCCTTGTTACTCACCTGTTTTCCTGCAGATTTCCTGGCTGTGGAGCAACATGTTTTAAAATAGCTCTGGTAGGCAGTCAATCAAATCATGCATCTTGTCTCTGTAATTGCACCCAGAGGCATTTGCCACACTGCCCCTAATCACAGAGCTGTGTGCTTCATGCTTTGGCTCACATGGCTTTATGCTAATGACAGGGGTCACAGGGAGGCTTTTGATGGTCAGCATAATGCTCAACACAACCTTCTGAACACATCCACTCAGTAAATAATGTACCTGACAAATTTATCCCAGAGATTACCTGACAAGTTTATTTTCCTGCTTATGGAAGCAATTGGCACCCTCTGGTGGTGTGTGTCTCCTACTGCTTGACAGCTATCCCCAGAGATGCCATAAGGAGCACCGAAAGTATGTTACCAATTTCTGCGGAGATGACAAAATCATCTACAAACCCTGGGAAAACACACTGCTCAATTCTGAAAGCAGACACAACTACATTCAGCTGCTTAGATTTCAACCCACCGTGATGTAAAAAGTAAAAAACAATTAAGAAGACATTCCTTTTTTCGATCCCTATGCATTTGAAAAACCAGAAAACACCGAACCAGCCTACATTTTATATTTTCTTTGTTTTAAGATGCTGAAAGTTTACAAAAAAACCATAGACAATTAAAATGGAATCCAGAGGGAAGACACCAGGACTATGAAACTTGCAGTTACTTTCTTAGGTGTGTGTCTCGTCCTACAGGAAATGTTATAGTAGAATTAAGATTTAACTTTTAGTTAGTTTTAACTTTTTTGTTGGTTTTTTTTTTTTTTTATTGTGGTTGCTCGTTTAGGTTTTTTTCATGTTTTACAATAGCAAAGTAAAATTTCACTGACAGAGCTAATCTAAATCAAATTTCAGATTGGTTTGACTGACAGGTAGGAACAAGGAAGCTGCTTTACCAGTGCCTACCCAGTCATGCAGAAGATTATGTAAGCTCCCTCACTTGTTCATAGAAAGGGCAACACACAGAACTGTACATATCACATGTCATGTTATGAAGGGCAATAAGGCAAATATTATCAGACCTGGGGCTGTGTGTGCCCTCGTTCTTTTTTCTTTTTTGTCAATGGAGCATTACTGCTGAAATATTGAGAATGTCATGGCCATTACTCTGACAGCACATGAACTAGTGGTGAAGACATGACCGATTTTTCAAAATCATATCTTTTGCAGGCCGATGTTCACATTTGTAAAATAAAGGTGGGAGCTACAGTTTGTTCAATGCTGCCCCAACATCCATTTTGGCTGCCAAATAATAATTGGAAATGTTCAATGGAAACAATTATCTTAATCATCATTTCCTAATGAAAAAACACAAGTATTTTCCATAATGCCAACAGAATCTTGTAATTGTTTTCATAGAAATGCTTCAGATCATGTCTTTTCTCTTAAGAAAGGGAGCATCAAATAGATCCAGTGGTGGAGGATCCACCATGTTTTGGACTAAGTTTGTTTATTTCAGAAGTAGGCAGGTAGAGAGGGGCAATACTCTTGAGAATTTCTGTCATCGTCCTTGATGATCACCATTATGAAGAGGAGAATATTGGCTCTCTCTACTTCATGTATAGAAAAACTGAAATTAAAATCTGCAAGATAACTTGTTATATTGGGTTTTCACAGTCAAACTTTGGTAGTGGCAGGGTAACAGGAGGCACTTCTGTGAAGAACTGCTAGAAGCTTTCTTCATGTCCAGCAGACCTGCTCCAAAGGTGGAACTGCTGCTTGTCAAGGCTGGGCCAAATAGAAATTATAGTAACACCTCTGTTGATAACATATTTAAGAAAGAAAATAAAGTTATTGAACAGCCAATTGTAATTGCAGCCAGAGAAGAACAAGGTGAGAACACATGAGAGAAACAACTCTGCAGACATCAAGGTATGTAGAGAAGGAGGGGAGGAGGAACTCCTGGCACTGGAGCTAGAATTCCTCTGCAGCCTGTGGTGAAGGCCTTGACAAAGTAGCTGTGTCCCTGCAGCCCATGGAAGTCCATGGGGATACAGAGATTCACCTGCAGCCCATAGAGAAGACCCACACCAGAGCAGGTGGATGCCTGAGAGGAGGCTGTTAACCCATGGGAGGTCCATGGAGAAAGAAGGTCCTACTGGAACAGCCTGTCCTTGAAGAACTGCACCCCATGGAAGAGTGACCCATGCAGCAGCAGTTTGATGGAAGTACTGTGGGATGGACTCACTTTGCAGCAATTTGTGTCATTCTGGTGCTTATGAGATGAACTCACACTGGGAAAAATCATGGAGAGCTATCTCTCGTGGGAGGAACCTCCTGGTGAAGCAGGGGAATGAGTCTTTTCCTTGAGCAGTTGGAGAAAAAACATGTGATCACTGACCATAACCCCCATTCTCATCTCTCTGCAGCACTGGGGGAAGAGGAAGAGCTTGGGAAGGAGGAAGGGATGGAGGAATTGTGTTTTTAAAGTTTTATTTTACTTTTCATTATACTGTTCTGGTTTTGTTAGCAATAAATTCAATTAATGTCTCTAATTTGAGCCTGTTTTTCTCATGAGAGTATTTGATAAGTAATCTCTCTCATGATTCTTATCTCAGCTCATGAACCCTTCATCATATTTTGTCTCTCCTGTTCAGTTGCAGAGGAGAGTGAGAGTGGCTTTGGTGTGCGCATGGCATACAGCCTGCATACTACACCTGTGCAAGGTCACATAGGCTGTCTGCATCACGCTTCTACTGCCAATTTATCATCCTCCTAACATAACCATCTTCCACTAAGCTCTAGAATCTGTTTTGGTAATTAGTATTTTCCATTTAATTTTAATAAATTTCTTATCACAGAAAAAAAGTATAGGTCAGAAAATGCCTTTGAAAGTTACATGGAAAAGATTCTTATTCCAAGGAGAGCTAACTTCAAAGGTATTTGAGGCCTCCTGTTGATCAAGATTTTTCTAATTCAGCAATATATTACAACATGTCTGTTAAAAAAATGCAAGAATTCATAGAAAAATATTTTCCTTCCTCATCATTAATTTTTTTTTCTTTTGGACAGTATTTTATGAGACATATGTCAGAAAATAAGATATAGTTCTAGGATTAATCAGAATGGGTTTGGTTAGAAAAGATTTACATATCATCTAGTTACAATCACTGTGCCATGGGCAGGGATGCCCTTCACTCAGTCAATTTGCTCAGGACCTCATCCAACCTGGCCTTGAACACTTCCAGGCATGTGACATCCACAGCTTCTCTGGGCAAACCGTTCCAGTGCTTCACCATGCTCTGATTAAAGGATTTCTTCCTAATATCTAATCTAAACCTAAACTTTGTTTAATATCATTGCCCCTTTGTTACACCCCGGTCACTTAAATCCAGGGCTAAACCTGGGTAGATGCAAAGGAGGAATATTGACCAGATATCTTCAAAAGTTAAAAATCATACAAAAGTTTACTGGCAAATTAAGGAAAATCAAAGAACTTTGGCAAATGATTTAGTACCATACAGCACAGACTTAACCCATTCAACAAAGAAATCTTTGAAGGTTTAAATTAACCTTTAAAGGTTCAATGTTACAATGTTACATGTAAAGAGAATTAGAAGAGGAAGAGAAAAATAGAAAGACAGGGAAGATATAGAAAAACAGACATAGCTACCAGCTCCTGAGTTCCAGCAATATAATGGGTAGGAAACTCCAAGATGAAGGCAGGGTGAAAGAACAACATACTTGCCTCTTGGTCAGCCTTCTTAAAATCTTGACCCATCCTGGGCCTTCTAGTGACTCAGCCACTTAGGGGCTGGGTCAAGCAACACTGGGAGGCTGCCTCCACTGTGCTATGACTGACAAACACTGGGGGATATCGGGGGCAGAGCTAGCAAGGCCTGACCCACCCCCTACCACACATTCCAAGATGATCCAAGAGATCACATTTTCCAGTCTCTGACACCCTTGTCCTATCACTATCTGCCTATCTAAAGAGTCACTCTCCCTCCTTTGTGTGGTCTCCCCAAATTCTTCTCTTCTCCACGCTTAAGAACCCTTGCTTTCTAAACTTCTCTTCATAGCAGAGGTGCTTCATTCCTCTGATTTTTTTCATGGTCTCCTCTGGACCCTCTCTAACAGGTCCATACCTTTCATGGTCTGGGGATCCCAGAGCTGGAGAGATTGCTCCAGGTGGAGTCTCATGACAGCTAAATAAAGGGACAGAATCACCTCTCTTGACCTGCTGTATACATCTCTTCCTATGCAGCCTCACATGTACTTTGCCTGCTGGTCTGTGGGCACACAGCTGGCTCGTATCCAGTTGTTTATCCAAAAGAACCCTCAAATTCTTCTCCAAATTCTGCAGGAATTCTTTCAGTAAGAAAGACCATGAGCCCAGTGCAGCTCCTTGAACTTGTTGAATTTCATGAAAGCCTCATGGACCCACTTCTTAAGCTTGTCCAGGTGCCCAGATGGTTTCCCATTGTTCTGTTTGTTGGAGTCTGAAATACAGACTGTGTGCCCTTGCTTTTAATGTTTAGTTCTGAGATTCAAGAGAACACTGAATTTCATATAATATGAAATTCATGAGCATGTTTTCATGGTGATACATGAAAATAAATGCTAAAGTTAGATAAGAAAGGTAGGTGTGTAGATTAGAAAGTTTCTTAAATCACTGGGTGAAAAAAGTAGTTTAGAGAACAGGAGACAATATGGAGGACTTAGGGTGTTGTCCCTTGTCCTTCTTCCTTCTTCTTCATGTTCTTCTCCTAGAGGTTTTTGGGTAATAGTTAGTGATTGGATAGAAAATGCCGCAGTGCATCACAGAGGTGATGGGTCATTGGGTCATTAAGAAAAATAATATAAGTGTCAATTGTTAATTGGATAAAAATAGGTATAAAGATAAAAGAACTGCGTAATTCGGGGCCATTTTGTGTATCAGACATGAAGTGTGCCACAAGGCCTTGTTTGTACCATCAGAAGAAAGAAATGTACCAAATTGCAAAGATTAACCTTGTAACCAGCCTGGAGAGACCTGTTAACTTTTGTAAGGATCCTACAATAAACACGAGAAACAAGATTCTAACGAGCTCGAGAGTTTACTTCGAATAATGAGAACTGAGATATAAGTGGAACTCCCCACGAGGGAGGATCCCAGAAGAATTCAGCCCAGAGAAGGCTGGGGAACTATAGAAAGCTGTATTCACAGAGAATTCAGCCCAGAGAAGGCTGAGAAACTATAGAAAGGCTGTATCTACAGAAAATTCAGCCCAGAGAAGGCTGGGAGACTATAGAAAAAATATATCCACAGAGAACAGAGCCCAAAGGAGGCAAAGAAAAGAGAGACAGAGGTAACACTGTTGTGTCAACTGCACTGCTCACTCAACTTCATGTTGTTTGTAAACTTTCTGGGTACGCACTTGATCCCACTGTCAGTGTCACCAGGTCCCACAGGCTTGTGGCTGTTTAACACCATCAGGTGTCCCTGAACCTGCTGTTAAGTTATAGTGGTAGGGTCTTCACTCCCCCCACATCCATGCAGAGGATCAGGGACTTGAGAGACATAGGAAGCCTGACACCAGTGAAGACTGAGGAAAAAACTCACTGAGTGCTTCAGCATTCCTATCAGTTGCTACCAGTTTCCCCTTCTTGTTTCTCAGGGGAGCACATTGTCTTTGGCCTTTCTTTTCTGACCTGTGTACTCATAGAATCCCTTTTTAAAATTCTCCATGTCAATTGCCCATTCCTGCTCTAGATTTGCCTTGGCTTTGCTAACCGTATCCCTATATATTCAAAAAATCCTGTACTCTTCCCAGGTCACCTCTTTCTGCTTCCACTGTCTGTGCATTTCTTACTGCTCAGTTTAAACAGATCCTTGCCCAGACATGATAGTTTCATTCAGTCTTGCCTTGCTCTATTTCCTACACATCGGGACATAGAGCCCTTGTTCTCTAAGAAAAGTGTTCTTGTTTCTCTAAGAAAAGTGGCCTTAAAGAGCTGCCAGATCTTTCTCCTTAAGGGCAGTTTCACTGAGGGTCTCACTCACCAACTCCTTAAACAGCTGGAAGCTTGCTCTTGCAAAGTTCAGGGTTTTGACTTCACTCCTCATTATTTATCACTTTTGAGGGCTGTGGCTATTCCTCAGTTTTGTCTTCATTCTGTCTTCCAGTAGTGGCACTCAATAAAAGGACACCAACAAGGTTGCATAGAACAAGTCCTGGCAAAGCCAGCACTACTTTCATATGGATCAGGTATACTTGAAAAATGCTTTGTGAATAATTTCTAATGGTGGAAAAGAAACAACATTCTCTTCTTTACCAGATGATAGAATGTGAATGTCCTCATTTACCAGATGCCACCAGATAAGCTCTCCAAATTTTATTTACACAGATTATGTTAGCCTTCATGGTGGTTAAAAGTACAGCATTTAAGGCTGAGATTTTAATCTTGTTGCCTTCGTCCTCAGGACAAAGGGGAACTGGAAAACAGCCGATTTATTTAGAAAAATAATTCAGCTACTGATTGAACAGTTTAAGGATGATTATATTTCTAAAAATTCCCCTATTCTAATTAAAAATAAATCAAAAAAATTAATTGCTCTTAATTTAAATATTTACAATATAATTTAATCTCTGCAATATTCATTTTGTATTTACATCAATATATATTATTCTGGGAAGTTTTCACGTGTTCCACTCTGCAGCTTACTACAGAAGTGGTTTGAAATTGCCTCAGAACATGAATTTTAAAGTCTCTTCATGCAGTATGTGGTCTTTAGAGTCAATTAAGTTGAGAGGGAGAGTTCTAGAACTGTCAGCTAACACTTTCAAGGTTGGTAATATTCTTTACTAATGTCTATCATCTGTCGTCAGGTCTTTCCTCTCTCATTCCCCCCCATGAATATAGATGTCTATTTTACATCATCTGGTAAGGAAAATTTAATGTGCTGTTTGTCATATTTGATTTTACTTTCTATTTCACGTTTTCTTCAGGGGTGCTATACTATTTATACTGAATGCAGATCTCAGCTGTAGTTACAATAGTTATTTAAAATTACTCTTTTCCATCATGTCAGCAATTTTCTACTGAATTTAATTTTGAGTATAGAGAAGATGAAGATCAAAATATAACAATCCACACATACAAAAGAAAACTTTTTTTTTATATGAAACATGTAAAACTTTTTTGCACACCTCTGAAAAAGTAACTTTTTATCCAGATGAGAGATCTAGAACAAAATGAAGTTAATGTAAATATTTTAACGTAGAGCGCTATGTGCCATGCATGACACTTGATAAGTCTCTCTCCCCTGTGGATCATTGGACATGAGAATTCCTTGTTGTGTTGAGGTTTTTATAGGCATGTACTTCTAAGGAATAGAGATGCAAAATTAATTTTCTGGAACATCCATCAGGGCAATCCAACTATTTTATCTCCCCCTCAAAACCTATCAAACCTCCTGTTAAGTTTCATGGCAAGATACAATAAGCCCAGCCTAGTTCAATCTTTTTCCACCATATGCTATGTATGAGAAAGAGGTTTTGGTTTTTGATCTTTTTGTTCCAGACATATGATAATTTCAATCTATATAATTTTGTAGGATGGACACTAGAATGTATTTGAGGCAAGAATTTGCAGTGCCAGCCAGCTTTGCGTTGTTCTGGCATGGCTGTGATTAAAGCTAGGGATGAGGTTAGGATTGAGCCAATAGACATCCCTGGGTTTAGGCATGTTTACTTCATACAGGCTATTGTGCCTGAAACCAAACAAGTTTTAGGATCTGTCCATGCAAATTTGGGAGAGAACCTCCAAATGGGGGTCCCCCCAGAAAAACAAATTCAAGCAGCCGCTCCCCCAACTGGTTCAGAAAAAAAGATTTCCTTGGAGAAAAGTGGAAAGAACATTTATTTAGCAGAAATTTAATAATATTAAAGAATAAACCTCCTTGCTGTTCAATGAGATGGCAAATCCAGAAAAAGTCTTTCTCATGTGGGGTTGCTCAGCTCACTCAGTCTCTTATCAGTCCCACTGGCACTGGAAAGTGCCAAGGCCCAGGCCCCGGTGGGCCACAGGCCTGAGCTCCTGGCGTTTGTCTGGGGTTTCAGTCCGGAGCAAGTTTGAACAGATTCAAAAAAAATAAAAAAAAAAAAAAAAAAAAAAATCCAGGGAACTTCTCTGCCTCAGCTAGATAAAAACTAACTAAAAGCAAAGGAGAGCTCTGTCCTGCTGTCTGTCCATGCTGCAGACACCACAGTCCAGGAGCAGGATGTGTGGGAGTGATGTTTTTCCTCAACACAAACTGCGCGCTCCTTCTTTCCGCCCTCCACACTCAGAGCCAGTCTTAAAGGTGAGAACTTAATATGTAACATAAACCAGGCAACTGGGGATACAAGCCTCATAAAGTCACCCCAGGACATTCCACCCCTTATCCCCATATCATCAACTTATTACGAAAACTAATATAAATTCTAACTCTAACAACACATACATTATATATAGACAAGGGCAGTGATATTCAGCAGTGATATGTACTACTCAAATTTTTATTTGAAGCACCCATTGCCTCTTGACTCAAGTGTTTCCATGTTATAAACACCATAGAACTTGATGCCACTGTATAAATTGTATAGAAAATGTATCTTGGCAAACTGTAGACTTGAAGTTCATTGTAAGAAGGAGGTGTTGTAAGGCTGATGAGGAAGCAGCAGCAGCTAACCATGTGTTTTTCTTTTCTTGTGCAACCCAATAACTTAAACACATTGGAGACTGTCCATGCAGTCCTTTCTTTTATAATGCAGAAGTCCAGCATACTTTATGCAAGTCTATAACTCCATGGGCTTTTTATAAAAATTGTAGACAGTTTGCCTATTTCTATTCTCTTTACTGTACCCAGAAACCACATAATTTAAATATTTCACCTCAATTGTATCACTGTGATTTTGGTGTGCTTGATACCGTCCAAGTAGCATTTCCTTAACAAGGCAGGTATTCCAACTGTGTCGAGTTTCAGGTACTGTGTATATTTGCTTGATGTGTGAACCTGATGTCCTTGTTTGAATTTGATCTTTGTCTCCTGATGGACACAAGAATCCTGATTTTCTGTTGTCAATTTATCTACATTTGTATGACAGTTTTACAAAGGAGATAGAGAAAATACGGGGTTTCCTTTCAACCTTTTATTTTTGTTTTAAAGAAAACTGTCAGAACATGTTCCTTCACATCTTTTAACTGTCTTGACTTGTATCAATCGTATTGAATGAAGTTTAAGTTCTGGTAAAACACTATATTTTGATTGTGTTATCTTTTTATAAAAATAAAAACCATATTTCTCTCACCACTAACCAAGCATTATTGCAGTGATATTTGTACAGAAGACAAGAGAAGGATTTTAAAATTAGAACTGATTGCTTGGAGGTGAGAACTTTGAACAGCTAGGGAACAGCTACCACCAGCTATTTTCCAGTGCATAAATTCCTGTTTTTTCTGCATTCATTTATATCACATCCAGACTAGAATATCCAAAAAAAAATTTGTTGGTCCAGAACTCACATTACCTCGAATTTGTTCGAAAGGAGTGTTCTATTCATGATTGTGTTTAAACAAGTTCCTCCTCTTCGCCATTAGGTGTCTCTGTTATCCTTTGTAAAACACCAAATACCGTAGGACTTTTTCAGTGTTTCTTAAGTATAAATCAGGATTCTTTTTAACCCTCCCTCTTACGTTTTTATTTGGGATCTTTAAGGAAAACAACTAACTATGAAAAATTCTGCAGTGTTGCGTCCCAACACAGAGAAGTAAGGAATTTCTTAATGCTTCTTTGTCAGAACATAAATAAAATTAAAAACATCAATAAATAGTCTTCCCTCAGTATACCTCTTGCTCAAATTGAAGAAAACTGAGAGATAAGCTCTTATAAAAATAAGGTTTCCATTGTCTATTGAATATCTATATCTATGTATTACAGCTATCCATAATCTCAATGATTTTCTAGAGTGTAAACAATCCAGCTAAATTTATGCAAGATGCATCTTTACCACCATGCTATTCAAGAAAAGGAGTTAGGAAAACAGAATGAGCTGTAAAATAACATCTCTCAGCAACTCCTGTTACTTTGCAATAAGAGATTAATCAAAACTGCCCAATCAAAACGGAAATCTTAGAAAATAGCCCTGACATAGGTAGCAATGAGAAACAAGAATTTTTCATAATAATCTGTAATATCTTGGCACAAGGAAACCACATCTGCCAGATTAGTCAAGGACACATGATCTGCCTAAGCGTTAGATACCTCCGAAGCAAACGCCAGCAGCCCACGGTACTTTCTGAGGAGTGACAGACATTGTGACAGCAATTCCAGCTGTGGGCTGGTGTAGACCCAATTAAGCTGTCAAAAATACTTCTAGAGTTTAGGCAACTGGTCTAAGAGGAAATCTAGTCATATTCTAGTTTGCATATTTTTATTTTGGTGTGCCTTTTTTTGGTAAAGTTGATGTAGGTCTGGGGATTGAGCTAGAATCTGTGCCTGACTGTATAGAATATGAACAAAATTGGTACATACATCCTCATTGCAAATCCTTTTTGCTTTAAGGGTTCTTGTACCATTAAACCCAGGTTTACTCTTACAAACCACCCAAACTTGCAAGCAGTTGCAAAATCCATCATATAAATTATAAAAAAGAGTTTATTTAATCCAAGGCTCATCAAGAAGTGATAAATGTGAATTCCAAAAAGTGAGTTTTATGAAAGCCACTTTTTAGGGCAAAACCACATTTTAATGTCAACTGAGTGGATGCTTCATGTTGCAGAAAAAACAGTTTAGTGTACCATCTGTTACTTTTAATAGCAAATGAACAACATGAATTGTAGCTAATACTGTTGATGTAAAATATAAGAGGGATGTTATCAAAACTTCTCACTGATGGATATAAACATGTTTTGAAATATGAATGAGCTCAATAAATTCAATATGCAACTTTTATCAGCCAGCTGTTCTCAAAAGATAAGGCAGTAAAAGATTTTTAATGAACCCCATGCCAGGCAAATGCAAGCTCATTTCTCTGGCCCACCTGATGGTGGGAGGAGCATTTCCTATATAAAGCACACACAGAATGACAATTTCATTTAACCCCTTCCATCTTGGGGGAAATAATTATGTCTTGTACAAAGCAACAAGAGAAGTGGTATCAAAATGTCATTATGCATAAGTGTCGTTATCTGTATTTATCTATTATCTATCTATCTATCTATCTATCTATCTATCTATCTATCTATCTATCTAATCTATCTATCAATCTGTATCTCTCTATATCTATCTCCTTAGAAGATGTCCAGAAAAGGTGTCCAGAAGACGTCCTTAGAAGGTTTCCAGAAAAATCTAAATTCATTTTTTTTGGACTCAGTTCTTTATTTTTTTGCCCTCCATATGATCCTACAATGAGGTGAGTTATAACACAGGTCTTGGCTCTGTAAATGTTTATATACTAAGACATGGCACATGAATAACATCCAGCCAATGAACATAACAGCTGCTTTTGAATATTGAATCACAAAGGAGTGAATACTTATTGCAACTTCTTAATTTTCAAACTGAATATTATACACCCTCTATCTAATAAACGTTTTCAACTCTTTGGATGATCAAGATTATTATTTAGGAATTTTATTTATGCTATTGCCATTAAGAATAGCCATGTTTCCCTTCTGCTAGATATTATCTTATTGCTTTTAATATCTGTGAAAAGTTCTTTCTCATCCTGAGTGGTTCAAGAAAACAGACAAAAGTGTTTCTTGGCAGAGAACAAGCCTCTGAAATCCTTTAAATATTTTCTATTAGTAGTTGGCCTTTTGGTGAGGAACTTTTGCTAGTTTTGTTGATCCATCTAGAACGTCAACTAGATTCTTTTTATCTTCATTAACCTGAAATAATAGAACATAAAGAAGAGCACTTAATTAATGTCATTTATTTTTTAAAGAGTTTTCAGATTTCATTACAAAGATGCAATTTATAAATCATCACAGGTTTTAATTCAGTGTCCTTGTGCATTACTGACCCATGATGAATTATATTATAGTTAAATATAGTTATACTAACTTCTGACCCAATTACTTCTCTGCACCTACGCTGAACATTGGTCAATGATAAGTGTAAGCTATTTGATTGGGTTAATTTAGCACAAAATTACTACCAAAATTGTCAGAAACAAGTGGCAAGACAGAATCTGGAATCTGTGTAGTCTGATTTGGTTCTTTTGATTCCCTTTATAATATTTTCCTTTATAAAATTTGCTTTTGTTGTTAATTAAAACATCTTTGAAAGTATGGATATAAATTGATAAATTAGGACAATGGTGGTAGTAGTAGATTGATGTGTGATGCTTGAATTTATTCCTCTGGGAGGAGGGTGTTAGGAGGTTTGTGAAAGTCTAGTGCATACAGATTCATCTGATTTAATCTAACTTACACATACACTGCATTTTGACTGCTGAACCTAAACTGTAAATTTGCACATATGAAGATATTTATCTCAAGAGAACTGTTCTTGAAACTTCAGATTTTTCTTTTCATGTGGTGTGTGCTTTTTCCAGCTTTGCCTTATTTTTATAGAGCTTTCAACTTCCACAGTATTGTTCAAATTGACATTTCTTTGACAGAATTCCAGGGAGCCCTGTAACGTTCTTGGCAGCTCCACCACTAATAAAATTGTTTATTTTCAGATGGCAAGGACTAACATTATGTCCTCAGTAGGAGGCATAACGAGACAAGTAATAAAATGGTTTTCAATAACATAGTTCAGTATTGCATTTTACAGCTCCATATCCATGGGCAGGCTGTGATAAGACAATAGCTTTAAATAATTAACAGCAGGGGGACATATTGATGCTCAAATGTCCCTTAAATCTTGTCATCAGACAGTGACCATACTCTATTAGCCCTTTTCAGGATTTTATTACTGTCGATGATCACATTGTATCAAAAGGAAAATGAATAACTAATTTTAAAGGAAAGCAACCTGCTCAGAATTCTTTTAACATCACTCTGATTCCATGTTTAAATTCAGGTATATAGATTCTTTTCAGGAACTGTTGCTTTATATGACAAAAATTTTGCTCATAATTTTTCAGATCTAAACCCACTTCTTTACCTGATAACAATTTTTAACTGGACAATTTTAAATTTCACTAATACACAGACAGAATTTACTGAGTGCAGGTGAGTGTTCATTTGTTCAATAAGCTTTTAAAAATCACACTGAGAGAGCTTTTCATAAAATCATACTGAGGGAACTTTCCATAAATCCACAATTATCAGATATGCACAGTGTTTTGTTGGGCTTCTCCCCTGGCCACAGTGCAATACCCAAACATGTATCTCACTAAAGCAGTAGTTAAGACAGAGGCAACAGAGAAATTCTGTAACAAACCGGCTTAAATATGCATGCACACATATACATATTAAATTCTTCTGGGAAGTGATTCCTTAAAGCAAATTAAATCATCCTTCAGCTTTAAAAGAGACTTTGGATTCATTGAACAATCCTATAAAGCAAAAAAAAAATATTATTTTAATCATCTAAGACAGTAGAAATTACTTCTGATGTAAAACAAGCCCAGAAGGCAATGGTGCTTGAATGAATAAATGGATTAGACTGTGGTTTGCTTGTTGGTTAATTTACACAACTTTTATATTTCATATAGAGACATAGTTCTTTCTTCATTATAGAAAAAATGTGATATTGCTGCACTGGTTAACAGAAATTCCCAAAATTTAGAAAGAATTGACTGATGTGTATATATATATATATATATATATATATATATATATATATATATGCGTGTGTGTGTGTGTGTGTGTGTGTGTGTGTATAATGACAAAAACAAGTTCAGGTAGGCTTACATAATAAAATTGAAATTAATAGATTCCACTGATAACACTGCTTAATTTGATTTAAAATAACAACATACCTTTTGCAGCTATTTTGTACATAATGATTTTGACACTGCTCCCATACTCATATTCTGGAGTACAGAGCATGCTGCACTTCCTGATTTAATTATTTAATGCTGATTTAATTCAATATCGAATCCAAGTGGTGCCAAGGATCGTCTTTTTTTCTGTTTTTAAGTTTCAAGTCAAACAGCTCTCTACTGAGTTAGTTACCCAGGATTTGCAGATCCTTACATATTGTGCTTTGGATCAGAGGTAAAAAATAACCACAAACTACCTTAGGGATCTATAAATCTGTGCAGCCAGAGTAATGTTATTTCAAAAACATATGACACCTCAAAAATATTTGTCATGTATTGGTCCATTTAATTAAAGATCTAGAAATATATTCTGCAATATTGTTTTCTGTATGAGAAAGAAATATGTATAAAGATATCAAAAGCAGATGTTTGTAGACTTTTGTAGTGAGGAAGACATGAGCCTTAGCCCTCATTTTGTCTGCCATTAATAAAGTTTGTGCTTAAAGATGAGATAACAACCATTCTCTTCCATTATTTTCTAAAATTTATTTTAAGCTTTAAATACTAATTACTTTTTTATTTCTAGGCTTAAGATAATTATTATTGTGCTAAAAATTCAGTGAAGGTTCTGTTAGCATTCAATGTGCTGCTGTCCTTGACCAGTTAATTGTTAAAACTCTGAAAATTTATAGACTAATGTCTCAGAGAGTGTGGAATGGACCAGCTGTCTGGGAAAGTAAACAAATCAAATAAGCAGGAAACAACAAAAACACAGCTAAACAACTAAACTCTTCCAAAATGGGAAATTTCAGTTCTTGTCCATGTAACTCAGATTTCAGTCATTCTAGACTTAATTTTGGTAAAGATTCTTCAGAAGTTTGGGGTTTTCTTCCCCAGATATCTCAAAATCTGAAACTTTTATGCCTAACTGGCATGTTGTCTTATGACTGATGAATTCATGTAACTTCTAATTTAATTGGTCTGATGTTACCAGCAGCAATAATTTACAGGAAATAGATTTTTTATGGTCAAAAAGTACAGAGGAAAATGTCCCTTTAAATATTTACAGAACACCCCCTTTAGAAGACTTATTAGAGATCTAATTATTTAAGTTGTCTATATTAGTAATATTTTTCATTCCCCTCCATGTGGATGGAAAGAAATAGTTTAGGTGCATTACCTTCCAAACACTTCTTCACACTTGACCTTGGAGAGAATGCAAATGAAAATACCCCTCATCAGGACACAAGTCTAATTTGTGGAAAGATTGTTTAATTTTGGTTCTCTTCCAGCAGGAAAACCCCTGTGAATGCTCTTTGCTGTGAGTTCCAAAGAGCAGAGCTGCTCCACTCATCTAAATGCGTCTGGGCCCTGCACCAAACCCTGCCAGGGCTGTCTGCAGATGAAAGTTATATGTTGAATTTAAGTTGCTGGACAGGGATATTTTCCTGATGCAGGACCTGGATCTGGTGTCTACAGTAGCTTTTCTTTTCTCTATTTACTCATCATAACATACTTACATACAAGAATATCTTCTCCTTTCCTGGGGCAGATTCTTTGCAACAGCACTGGAAGCTAGGTGTAACCTTTAGTCAGATCAATTACCAATATTTTCTACTACAGCATTGCTATAGAAGTGTACATCCCTAAAGGCAGCCATCACAGTACTGACAAGATTTTTTTTTTTTTAACTAGAACCATGCAAGTTACGCTGACATGTTAAGTAAACCATGATTTTATGTGTATTCTGAGGCCTGTTGGCTTCACGGAAAGCAGGAGGGATAATGCTTGCATTTATATCCCTCCAGCATTATAGAGCATATGCCTGCCCAGCTTGTCTGGTAGACACCGGTGGAGTTTTGCCCTTGACAGTTCCTGTTTATACAGATGGTTTTAAAAATGTTACTGGAAGAGAAACAGCCTGCACTGTAGGAAGCACCTTACATAGGAGCCAAGACTTAACAAGTAAAATTGTTTTCATCATTCTCTCCTGTTCATCTGGAAAATTTGAGGAAAATTTGAAGGTTAGCCTTTGAACTAAGCTTGAACTTATTTTTGTCTGCTATATTTAGATGTGTCAAGATTTTTATTTAGCATGATATTTTGAAGATCCTGATTAAGAAATTCATTAGAGATTTGTTTATTTGACTTGTCTATATTAGTCAGGTTTTCCTTTCTTCCCCAAGTGGATGGAAGGAAAAAGTTTAGGTGAATCACCCTCCACATCTTCACCCTCACCTTGCATGGAATGAATCACTCTCTAGAGAAGGCTATACCTTCCTGCAGGCTGCAAGGGGAACTGAGCAAAACCAGATACAGATCAGCTGTAGGTAGGACCAGTATTTCATTCCAGAATCACACTGAAGTTAGAAAAAAAATTCCCATCACTGTCAGCTGCTATAGGGCATCCATCCTTTGTCATGTGGCTGACAGCTGTAGGACTACTGCCACCAACCCTACAACAGTAACGTGGCTCTGCAAAGGAGGAATTTCTTTTAAAGATGCACATGGTGAAAATTCTGGTAGCTGGTTTTTCTGATCCAGAATATGATTCATTCTAGTACACTCATAAAAAAAATCCTGTACTGGCTGTCTGCATTCACATTTGGCTAATTTCAAACCCCTTCCCTCAAAACAAGCAGAGCAGTATAGGAGAGCTGTCACTTTTACCTTTCCATCTGCAGTGAATGAAGGTACCTAGGATGAAATCTGAGTTTTGTGAGGCTTTTAACATTGACTTCAGCAAGACTGAGATTGTGTCCCAGAAAAGCTCCCCATTCTGTGGGCTAAAAGCCTAAACTAATAAAAAAATTTATAGTATACCAGTAAAATATATGCAGATAATTAATTATTCATCTTACAATTCCTTTAATATCAGAACATGCTCACCTCCTCTGCAGTTCATGAAAACTGTTCACAGTACATCTTGCCATTGCATTTGAGGTGATGGTAATACAACCCTGCTGTTTGCTGACAATTGTTATTCAACAGCAACAATATGTAAGCCAGCTATAACCAGATAGCCAGATACATGGCCAGTGACTGAAACAGAAATTAAAAGAGCTGTCTATAAGACTATCATAAAGTCATGTAAACACACTATCATGTTCATTAAATCATAGAAATCAGAAAAAAAAAACCCTAACCTTAGAATAGTCAAATTCAGACCATAAACCTTGAAACAATATTCAAAGAAAGTTTTCCATAAGTCAGTGATCAGCAATGTACAAGTCTGAGGAGAACACAGTTGTTACATAATGTTTAGTATAACTCTTTCTTCTACATTACACATATCCTCCAAACAAATTTTTGCCTGCACAGATTTCACAGCAACACAAATACCTTTAAAGTGCAGTTTTGTGCAATCTAGTCTATGAAGTCAATCTGCACTGATTAGAATTTATTTTTGATCCATAGTTCAGACAACTTTAGATGAAATGCAATAATGACTTTGCTTTGTCAGTACTGTGATGAAAGCTTTACCGAAACAAATGGATTTTTTTCTTTGTTTTAAGTAGATTTTTAGGCACAGTACCTGTAGTACTTGGAAGTAATTCACTTCACTAGGGAAGACTGCGTTGGCCCAGGGCAAATTATAATGTAAGAGACATAAGGGGTTGTCATGTTAAAGACAGAGGTTTATTTATCAGGGGAGGGGGCAAAGCCCTGTTCTGATGAATGAAGTAAAAGTTAACTAGACATCACTAAAGCCACAGTACATTCAATTTATGCACAGACATCTGGCCAGTAGCTGTTTATAGAATTGGAGTTGTGTCCCTACTGACAGTATATTGAGAAACTACTGGGTACATCTGAGAGCCATTTAAATGCAAATATAACGCGAGTTTGTCAGTGACTAAAAACAATCTTCCAGACAATGGTATTAGTAATTAGAAACCATCTGGTGCCATGAAAATTTACAATACTTTCAGTATTTCCACAGGCCAAAAGGATGCAATTTATCTCCTCCAAAAAAAGAAATACCTATGCTATATGTTAGTGCACTGACAATTATTATGTGAAATCAGATTCATCTTCATGTTTTTCCTCTGGGCCAGTCCTGGAAAGTAAATGAATGAGAAGTCTGGAAGAGAGAGTACCATAAACTTCACAAAGGAAATTTAAAGAGAACATGCAGACTGAGATGAGTATCTGAAAAGATAAAGAAACTGTGTTGAAAATTTTGCCTTCTTTTTACCTGATAAGATTATGAAGGATATAAAGTAAAAGATGGTTGACAACTCACCTGTCAGATCTCCTTAAAAACTATGTTCCGTATTTTCAGTGTGTCGTATGTAGAAGTGGATTCAAAATAATTCTATTAATGTAAACCCTTTCTGTTTTCTGGCCCTTAGAAATTTGGAGGTTAGAATTTTCATGCTGTAGAGACCAAAATTAAAATGTTCTAGTCTGTCCATCAAAACCTAAACTGGCCTTCATCATCTTTGTTTCCAAGCTAATATACCCTAAAGAATGTATGGGCAGGTTATTCTCTATTGAAGATTAATCCATAATATCACACCTTCAGTCTTCATCTGAGAGATTAAGTGAATACCAAAAAAAGATAAATTTAAAATGATAATTGCAGTAATTGTCTTCTTCAACACCATATTCGCATGACATTCACAATTGTCAGCTTCCCTTGGTAGCTTGTGTGAGTTGAAAACAAAACAGAAATTCAGCTTTAAAGTTTATTAGTGATAACCAGTTATTAAGGATAAGGAAGAAAGCAAAAATTAAGACAGTTCATTTTGAGAATTTCAATAGCTGGAGAAATAACAGGAGAGGCCCACTGAAAGCACAAAAAAAATATGCAATTTTTTTACACAATGAAACTGTTGGAACATCCCAGTGCGTAGCTATCAAAGTTGAGGTGGTGATGGATCTACTGTAGTTCTGACCTGAATAATGCAGGTTTCAAGGCTGAACAATCAACATCTGCAGACCATCTTAGAGCCTGTGTTTCTCAGACACAGCTGTACTTCTCAGACCATAGTCTATAGGAACTGAAGCTTTTCCTAAACCTTATTCCTAAACATGTGCCAAAGTCATATCTCTATTTGCTGTTCTTATAATTCACCGAATATTTTCTTTCATAAACCTCCATCAGAATTAAAATATGCCAGAAATACTGAAACTGAGCCATCAAAACAGTGAATAGCAAATGTATTGACTGTGTGTGAAGCTGTTATTTGAGTGTCTATGTGACTGTGTAGCACACTTCCACATCTCAGTTCAGGAGCAGTATTTTTCTCTTGTGAAGATGAGTATGGCAACTGGGAGTCGATCTTTCAGGTTCTCAAGACACAGGATTTCCTGCATATTACTTGTACTTTGAAATACATCAGCTCTGAGCAATGAAACTGATTTCCAAGGACAAATCAATTTGACTCTCAATTGTGAATCAAATAGTTTTTCTGTTTCTGGGTATAAATTGTCATGTTAAGAGGTCTTGATAAGCTTTTTCTTCTACACTGCTTCTGTACAAAATCCAAATTATCTCTCTCTAATATTTATAAAAGATGTCACAAGACATGAATGGATTGATTTATACCCTTACTTCAACCATTATACGATGTATAAAAAAATCAAAACCATTTGCCAACAAGGATTCGTTCAATATCCCTGTATGTAGTAGTTACTTAAGTACCTAATTTTCATCTCAGAATCCATTTGTTCTCCCTTTGCATGAGAGGAATTTTTTTCCTGTGCTTTTGACTTTCTGTAGTAAATAAACTTTAATCAATGTGACAAACCTATAAAAATATTCAGTTTCCTATAATTTTCAGTTCATTTTCTATGCCACCTTGTCCATCAGCATGGTTTTCTAATGTTCAACCATTTCCCTCTATTCTCAGCTAATCCATACACCTTATTTTGAAAAGAGAAACTAGCAATAAGGTATTCCAGACATATTTGAAACAGTGATAATTTCATAAATAACTACAGAGCTAGCATCACTTCAAAGATTCTTAAAAGAGAGAAGCTCTTAGGTGGTCTCTAGATAGTGCAAATTTCTAGAAATAACACATAAATGTTCTGCAGAACACTGTCTGAACCAGGACAATATGCAATTTGCCACAGTGACATACTTGAATGAATTCTTGTATTTCATGTTTCTATATTCTTTAAAAAAACTCCAAAGCAAACCATAAGTAAAGGAAAAAAGGGGATTTGTCTTAGGTAGACAACTGAAAAGGAAGTTTAGTGACAGCTCTGTAATTTGGTCACTTTGAATTAACACACCCTGTAAAACACATGCAGGTTCTTTTTCAAGCTGAAGATGTAACTCATTATCCATAAAGTCCTCATTTTATAACAACAGTCACTCACAGAACTGATCCTCCAAATCCTCATTCATACTTTTCTCATGACTTGCCTTGACAAAGCTGTTGAGAGGTTAATAGTTTGTGCCTTTCACAGTTTGTTAGCTTATTTTTACTGAATTAGAATATATTAACATAAATGACAGAAATAATGTACAGAGCTTAAAGGAAAACAATTGCAAAATATTTTGGCAGTGTTATCATAGAATTTTTTCAAGAATATAAAGAGGCATTCTTGCAAGCTAGGAAAACATTAATTGCAGAGGACAATATATTAACAGTTTTAATCAGTGTTATTGCACAAGTCTAAGACCTAGCAATAAGAAAATAATAAAATTAAGAGACTATATTAAAGAACAAGTTTAACATTTATTAAGAAATTATACAATATAAGAGCAAATTTCAAAAACAGTAGCCCAAAATCAACCTCAAGACTGTATCTATCATTTACATTCAGAGATTTACAGCTTTACAGTTTAATTGCATTATAATCTACAGTCATATCAATATGACTTCTAGAATCTATAACTTTAGAAAATGTGATGGCAAACCTTTCCAGTGTTCAAAAAGAATTTTTTACCTATATGGCATTTTAAACTGCAAAAATGGGGTCAAATAAGATCACATCAATCAAGGGAGATCTGAACCCTGACAAGAATCACCTAATAAGATGTTGAACTTTTTATAAGAAAACAAATTATAGGGTGAAATAATGATCCCAATTATAATAAATGCTTTGATCATAAAGCTTCCCCAAAATTTGTGTAAACCAACAAGATTAATGTGTTTCATTTCTAATGGGAAAATAAATTTGGATTAAAAATAAAAGCAAGAATTCTTGAAGCATTTCACTGTATCATTATATCTCCCAAACAGATTTTTTGAGCAGGTCCATTTCCATTTAAGTTCTCATTTAGTCATCCAGGAAACTCTGTCTTTATGGAATTACTGTAAAAGACATAATTTCCTCAGAAGGACCAATAATCTGTCCCATATTATTTATTTACTAGTTTTGACAAAAAAATATTTTAACTAAACATTATAAATAACTCTTTCAAAAGTGACGCATAAAACAAAAATTTTCTTTTTCTCTATGTATGTCATTATGCCATGGAAATGAGGAACAAAATACTCTGTTTAAAAAAGTCAGTTTTTGACAGTTTTCTACAGGTCCAAGGCAGCAATCACTTCAGGCATTTGGCAAGAAATGGAAAATATGAGCACCTTCACATAAGAAAAGAATGTGTCAAGGGTGTCTGAATTTAAGATGTCCTTGAACATCGGCCAAAAATTTTTCAAGCTCCTTTTCCTGCCCTTTGAAAATCACTTGCTTTAAAGTTGTGAAAATTACAACTGGCATTGTCTAAGTCCTCACTACTGCTACAATAAGGATTTCTGGAAGTCCAAAGGCTGTATCAACCACTTCACTGTTGAACCTCAAGATTTTGGTTGGTCCTGATCACAATATTTTAAGGTTCTCAGTTTGTATCCTGAGGATGGGGGAGAAAGCAAATTGTATATACATGTATTTTTTAGTTGTCATATTTGTTTCTTTCATAATGGTTATAAAGATAGAGGTAATTTTGGGACATAATTCATCAAATCAGTATGGAAAACTGCAGTAGCATGACAGGATTTCTGCTAAAAAAGTGTTATCTGTAAAGGAAATTTTGAGCATCTCAGAGATAGTCCTGCAGCTGTCCTAGTCAGACATCTTGCAACTAATCAAGACTATGAAACCAAATGCCCTGAAGCCATTGCTTTGCCTGTATTCTCAGGAATTCAGGATTTCTGACAGTTATATGACTTAATTAGAACATTTTATTTGGAAAGTACCCAGGTTCAAGAGTTAGGGGAGATTTAAATTTAAAAAAAAAAACAAAACACAACAACTACTAAACAAGAACTTTGCAAATCCCTTCTATTTATTATTTTTAAATCCTTTAGTCGTTTTCAGTTTTGTACCATATTGACATCTCTTTATAGAAACTTGAAAATCATCACCCTTTATAGACAAATTGATGATTTTGTGTTAGTACTATCCTTACAGATTTTGTGACAGAAAGTCACAAAAAAGTCACTTTGTTGACATCATTACTTTTAACTTTTGAATCAAGAACTCACATACTAGAGTTCCGGGAGGTTTTAAACTTAAATAATCCCCTTTCCCTTGGAAACTAAGAAATACTCAGAAATGTATCAGCTTCATTTCTCGTAGTTTAACAATTTATTTTATGAACATAAATCCCTACTTTTTAGACCAAATATTCTGAATGTGACAAGGAATGCTTGGACTTTTGAGGGTTTTCTTTGCTTTTAAGATACACTGGGTGCTCCCCATGAGCAGTGAGTCACACACACAGCCATACTCATGGGAGAAGTATGAGTATTTTTGTCTTCGGTATCTTCTAAGATCTCAGGAAAGGATGCCACTTGTTTATAGCAGATTTTGCTGGGAGTTTATTCATTTTAGGTAGTAAAGGCCTGATCCAAACCCCGATGAAGTCAATGGAAAAAGTCTCCCATTGACTACAATGGGCTCTGGATCATGCCCTAAGTCTGTTCTCTTCATTAATCCAGGATTAATAATAGGATGTCTTTCCAGTAGCCTGGAGTATCTAAGATCCCGGCAATTTCAGGTGAACAAATTCACTTTAGATTGCCATTCCATTTGGAATTTGAAATATGAAGTCACAGTCTTTTTCAGTGTCACGAAAATTTTAAATGGGGGAATTTCGGTTCCTGGTTATAGTCAATCCTACCAGTTCAGTGAAAATCCGTGGGCATCCAAATGAGAAAACAGCAAGAGCAAACGGAGCCAAAGAAATTAATGTTGTTCAGGGCTCACTTCAGAAACACAGTGTAGACTCTGGTTGGACCAATGAACAGATGCATGTTGATGCTTTTGGAGAGATCAGTGTAGAGCCTGACTACAAAGGACAAATTAAAAGATTATAGCACACTTAAATATATAAGGTTTTTGCCATACTTCTTTTTAAATTAACAGATGAGATGACATTTTCCAAAGTGTTTTCTCAGTTTGTACTGCAAAGCACCATCAGTTCATAAGTAATGAAAAGTGACAAAAAGACATTATGAATAGCAATAATACCATTAAGTTCTCTGAACTTGCAAAGGTAAATTGTGTTGTACTAATACAAACTTAGACAGTAAGTAGAATAAGAAGAATGTTATTAAATCAGATATAAAATACAGATATATCTGTATTAGGATCAGTTTTACATAAAATAAAAATCTGAAACCAACACAGTTTTTTGTATTAGTGTTTAAAATTTGTATTTCTGGTAAACTAATGGATAGATCAGACATTCCAAAATATCTCTAGTGCTGTTCACTACTCACCTTTCATTAAATTGTTACTAGCATTATTTATTATTTTTCCTTAATGGCTCAAGAATGGGACAAGAATGGCTCAAAAGTTGAAACATGTTTTTTAACCCAATTACTAATTTTTCAACTAAAAAATATCATCCAAGTTGCCTTGTACCTTATGATAAGGATATTTCTAAAGTTACATTATCAGACTTTAAAAAAATCAATGGAAATTTGCCATACTTTCAATAGTATTTACTATTAAAATATCAGTACATTCATTGATTTATAAATGCTTGCAAACATGCCACCATCCTCCCACTAAGTCAGTGAAACACATAAAAGTTTTGTGCTTTCAGTTTTACTTCCTTTTTTCAGAGACAGTTCTGCAATACTCTTTGACCACTCACATTTAGTTTTCAGCAATTTAAAAGCCTGCTGACAAATTTTATACTCATTACTTCTAGAGATAAAGAAAGGAGATCTTAAATCTTCACATCAAAATATGACCGTTTTCCAGAGGAATAGGTTTATTTTGCATACGTGTAAATAAAAATTTACTCATCCAAGGACTCTCCCAAAATACAGAAAAAAACCCATGTTTGGATCCATGGTATGAATCATCATAGATTCATATATTTCTCCCAAAAATATCTGTATATTTTAATAAAATGATGTAGTTAGTATCTATTTGCTTGCCTTGATGAATTTAAAAAAAAGTCACCTGATTATTTTGCTGTAAAATAATCATGTAATTTTTCAAATCTTGCCAGTTTCTGCCAAAGGAAAATTTGCTTGCAATAGAAGATAATTTTAATTTAATCTGAAACTCACAAGTCATGACCAAAATCAAGGACTACTCAATTTGAGTCTAACGCATTTATCTTTCTCCTCCAACTAAAAAAATCTGGCCAGATACACTACTTTACCTTAGAATATAGTATTTAGTGCCACAAAAACTACCCCAATTGCAACTCTGTTGTACGAATCCAAGGACTGTTTTCAGTTTAACTCAATATCTTTTTTCCATTCCTTCATTCTTGTTGAATCTTGTTTTATTAAATATTGCTTCATTCAAGTCATAATCTGAAAGAGAAAATTAAAGCATTCCACTACCTGTATCAGGTGAAAAAAGGAGAAAATTAATGCAGTTTAAATGCTGTTGTCTGGAGCTAATATAGGCAGAATGGTTTCCCATCTATTTGTTTAAATAAAAGGCATTAATTTGCTTTCATGTGGTTTTCAATTTATCCATTTATCACTTTCAGATGAAAGGTATGGTTACAATCAGCTAGATCAATAGACATCAAAGCTCTTTAAGCAAGGTTTAGCAATTGCTTCCTTGACACATATAGCTTGTGGTAGCTTGGCTACTAAAATTAACCTGTGTCATTGGATTATAAATAATATCTTCATCTGTGGTTCTCATTTGATTTAACTAAACAAATATTACATTCCTGCCCCAAGAGTCTTACAGTGACAGTGGAAAGATTCAAACCCTGGATGTATAGTGCAGAGAAAAGACTGATTTTAAGAAAAAAGAAAAAGTATTAGTCAAGATTAAATGCTTTGCTGGGGAGGTCTTCACACAAAAGGCTGAACTGAGAAATGTTCTTTCTTTCCCTTACTACATTTAGAGCAAGGAACTTAAGGTGTGCAGAAAACACTCAAAAGCTCCCATGAGAGCGGAAAAGTTAAGGACATGATAACATCCAGTATATTCTTTAAGCTAGTGTTAAAGTCAACAGTTACACAAAGTTTTTCAGACATCAAATAGGTTGTTTTCAGCAGCTTGAAGTCTTTCAGTATACATGAGACAGACATTTCAGATCAGTCTGTAATATTCCTTAGAGACCTGGATAAATCAATAAACAAGGCCATAATGAATTTGCAAGACAGTTTTGTCATTAGAAAATCTTGTAAATAGTCAATATTTTGATTTTTACAAGAAGTGGGAATTGCTTATATGCATCTAACACCTTACGTACACCCTGTAGTTTAAGTTTTAAAATAAAAAATAGACTTAATTACACAATTAGTATATTAGTGTATTATTTAATTGTACACAATTAAATAATGCTTTACTGACTTGGCCCATCAATAGATTGGGTGGGATTTTACTTTCTCCCCTTCTATCCCCTTGCTGTTATTAAACGCAAATAAAATTTAAAATTTGCCTTAATTTCAGATGTTCCGGAAAGGCCTTCAATCACCATCTTGCATATACCAATATGCTGTTTGTACTTGCACAGAAAAGTAATACCTAGCAGGTATTTGACCTTCCACATGAGGCCCAAATTAATAACTGTAATGTAAAACCTTTGCTTAGACCAAAGTTACGATTTTCAAATAATTGCCTGAATGGAGGGTAATACACCTTTGTTCATGTACTAGCCAGACAGTGCTACTGGTACATACACTGCCTCCCAACAAGCACATGGTCACCAGAGTCACACAGAATATAAAATATTGTAAGAGACTTTCAAGATCATCTAGTCCATCCATCAGCCTCACAGCACCATAATCACCCCTAAACCAGTGGGAAACCAGGACTCCTGTTGAACGCTTCCAGAGAGGGTGACTCCACAACCTCCCTGGGCAACTTATTTCAGTGATTAACCATCATTCTCAGTGTGATGATTCTAACATCTAATTTGAACATTCCCTGGTACAACTTAAGGCTGTTTCTTCACATTCTTCTGACAAAAATATGATGGAAGTGACTGACTCCTATCTCACTACAACCTCTTTTCAGGGAGTTTTAGAGAGCAATGAGGTCCCCCTCAGCCACCTCATTCCCTTTCTCTTTCCCTTCTTCCCTCCACCACTAAAAAAACTTCTTCTTTGTATAAGAATATATCAACATTCAAGAATGTTTTAGAGGTGTTGCTTTGCCCACATTGCCTGCTTCAAGTTCTTACCCGAGTCCTTACTCTCTGATATAACATTCCTTTTACCTGTATTGCCAGGCATAGCAACCAATGGCACAAATTGTATCAAGAGGCCTCATTTTCAGTCGTCCCTTATGTAAGCACTGATCTGACAGATTTAAAAAGAATGAATGGATATAAACTCAATGAGGCTTCAGAAATTAATCCAACTATCAGTAATAATAATCTTGTTTTCACAATGGACATTTTGTTAATATAAAGGTGGTTTATTCTTTCTGGAGAGTCTGATGAACTAGGATTCTTCATAATCAAATATATTCTTCTCCTTTTTTTTCTTTTTTAAATTAAAAGAGGAGAGAGAGAGTGTGTGTTTGCTCTCATACCCATTATTTATCATCTCATTTCCCAATTCATCCTCAAGCAAGCACATTTGGTAGATTAGGCCTCCACCAGAAAAAAACAATGTTCCTGTTTTTTCTCTCTTTAGAAACCATCAAAACTAAAGCATAGCCTGAAAAGTTTAAAATAAAACTGCCTCTCTTTACCTACACACAAAAGAACTCTTAATTAAAACTTATGGAAGGACAGAAGAAAAAGCAATAACACAAGATCAAAGAACATGTGTATGAGAAGGAAGTGTTCACCCTGAGATATTTAATATTTTAATTGGTTATCTGGAAGAAATAAGAAGCTGTGTGTTATGATTCTGATTCTAACCTTATTAAAGTCAGTGGCAAAAAGCCCAGTGAGTTCAATGGGGCCAAGATGAAGCTCTAATTGAATTAGAAACTGGCTTCAGATAAAATGTGCTACCTTCTTCCCCTCATCTTCCCATTTTAGCAAAAAGAAATAAGAAAGATTTATTGAAATTCATCACAGAGGCAGTCAATTGAGTTTGTTTTGACCTGGATCTAAAGAAAAATGTATTCATGAGGACAGTAGTTTAGACTATGAATTCATTTAAATAACACTGAACTTTCCAGTGAAGTGTTTAAAACCTGTGCTGCACTAAAACCTGAAGTGTGTAAACACCTTGGAGAGAAGGTTTTACTATTTACTATTTTTTTTACTATTTTTAGAGAAGGTTTTACTATTTTACTAAATAGAAGGTTTACTATTTAAACACAAAAAAACTGAACTTTTCCTCAAGAAAAACACATTAAAAATGCAAAATTAGTTGATAGGAAAAGACCCTTGCCTTTATAATCCCCTCTGCCAGTCAGCATTTGCAGTAAACTCAGATAAGGTGCAAGATGACTTATCAGTTTTTACTGGTAAAGCAGCAGCAATAAAACACTAGGAAAATACTTCAGTTTCCTTTTTCCAGCATCCCCCCCAGGATCTTTTCCCTCCAGCTGCCACTGGTTATTGCCACCCCTGTGACCTTGGTCATCTGTGAGAATGACTGTGCTGAGAGGAAGGGAGGCTGCTGCTTAAGGCATAAGTTGTGAAGCATCTCTTCTTCTGTAGGGGTTTTCTTCCAGCCCTCAGAAGTAGGAGTTTCCAAATTCTACTGGAATAGCAGAATTGAAACATGGAAATATAGAAGCAATATCAGGGTCTGCTTTCAACTGGAAGGTTTCAGATACTGCTACCTGTAGCTGTGAATTCAGCTTAATGGAAACAATTCTAAAACTGGTTGCCTGCCAGCTCAACCCTCTAGTTGTTCTTGCATAGTTCTCTATTAAATTACTCATGTGAGAATTATTCTTTTTCTTTTTAAAGTCAAACATTCATTGGATTAATAGGGAAAGTGAAAGAAGAGGATTAGAGGAGTCCCATTCCTTGGCCCACTGGTTAGAGGGCATTTTCTTTCATGTGGCAGGCTAAGCTTGAAACCTACCAGATCAGTTTCAGAGTTTCATGAAAACTAATGCAGATGAACAATCACCTAGCAATAAATTAGAAGAATGTTAGAAAGCTTTAATCTGCCTCTCATGATCATTTTGACAACAGCAAAAGAAGCACTTTTACAGAAGTTGAACTTTATTTACAGTACTTTGGTTTCTAGTGGGCTGAGGTGTCTAAAACAACTTTTGAAGTTTCTCAGATGAGGCTGTTTCCTTCCCGACTCTCCCTGCAGTGGCACAGGACTGAGGAAATGACAAGTACCCATCTTTCCTTTGACTTCTGTTGTGCTTAAGCTAGAAAAGGTTCAACCATCCAAGATTTCAACCAAGATTCAGCTTTGGGACATTACATATCTTTGACTAACAGTGCTCAACCTTCAAGGGGGATTTAAAGACACAGAAACCAGTAACAAAATACAAATAAACTTAGGGTGGAGTTTCCTTTGTCATCAACTGGTTGAACAGATATTACCTAAGCACTGTAATATTTTAGCAGCATCTTGTTCTCCCCCCAATTAAAACACTATCAGCATCTTCAAAAAGTGAACTGATAAGTCTTTCTACTATATGTTCATCATCATATAAATTGAAATACATTTTCTAATGCCAAGCATAAAATATTCTGGAAACAGATGAAAGCCTCCTTTTGTATTTCTCTGTTTCTTTGTGTAATATCAGTCCAAATACTTGCAGCATTAGCTTGGGCACATTTGCAATTTTCAGCAAGCTGATGTCTGCTTACTGCTGTCTGGGGACATACAAACTCCTGTGTTCGTACCAGAGTATCCATGTACCTGGGAGATATGCATACTAAGTGATGGAAAGCACGCCACATTAGAAAATTGATTGCATATGCCAGCATATGCACCACATTTAAAAAAATTAGTCTGTATTAAACTCCACAATGTGCATGACTTGGAGTGGGGAGAGATTCATGACTTTTATTTCTGCAGATTTTTTAATCTAGAATGCATTTCCTGCTGAAACCAACAAAGGCAAAATGCTGTAATATTCTCATTTCATGTTTATTGGATTTATGAATTTTATAAAACTTCAATAATAATCTTGGGGAAGGCTTGCATAATCATCATCCTTACATGTTATGATTGAAAGCCTGTATCAGCATTGAATTCTTCCCAAACAATACATTACCCAAGCAGTAGATGTAGAGATAAGCATTACTATTATCATGAAAGAAAAACGTCTGGTTTATGCTTTTGTTCTCCCTTTCTCCTTCACAATGTTTGCTACTTTTATAGAAATCAGCATATGAAAAAGGACAAAGGAAAGCTCCTTAGAGGGGACTCTCTACTGGCTTTTCTCTAAAAGGTCCTTTTTCTAGGGTTCTGTGGATTTTGTCCTTGAATGTGACATTATAATACATTATTGTATTTTGCCCCATTTTTCAAACAATGCTCTATGATTACAATCCTGACTAGATGCCACAGTTATGCAATGTTTTGCTAGGGTCAACAGGAGTCCCATATTGTAGTTCCTGTGATCTATATAGGATCTATATATGATCCATAAAATAAGTGAAGTAGTTGGAAGTAGTCGAAGTGTTGGAATTGTCTTTCTAATACCTTTAAAAGCATTTAAAAATGTGGAGAGTCCATAAGTCTTACAAGCAGATGAAGACAACTTAACTGTGTTTAAGTGTTAGCAGATGATGCCTGATCCAGGTCTAAAAACAGTCTCCATAAACTCATTAGAGGATTTTCAAATGATCCAACAGGAAGAGAAGTGGCTCCAAACTGTATTACGCTGTACATTAATTTTAGGCACAATTGTACAATTATTTATTTACTTACCACTGCTGGGATTTTGCATGAATTTTTTTTTCCTTATCATCCTCCTTTGATTTTCACTTTCTCCTGACTATGCTTTGAAATTGAAGAGAAGGACTGTTTTCACAGAAAAAATACAGCCTGACAAATTGAAATGTTAGAGAGTTTTTTCACTTAGCAGTAGAAGGCACCACGTGGCTGTTGTACTCAGATTGTTCTTCTCATTGAGAAAAATGGATTAGTAATCTTCAGATGAAAAATTTTTCTTCTTTCTTCTGACATAGCTGGTATTCAGCACTGACAAAAGTCAGCTTCAAACTGGATAGCAGATCCTGAGAGGCTGGAGAGCTTTGAAATGTTAATAAATGTCAAGGGGTAAGGTAAGATAACAAAATTTAAATCTTCAGAACTTCATGCTCAAGCTAAATGTCATTTGAGCCATGGTGTAAAATAAGAAATCTTTGATAGGTGTTTATCACCAAACAGGTCGTAGAATCCAGACAGAGTGATTGAAATATTTTAAATTAAATTAGCTATCCTCTAATTTCTACTTTAATAAGTAAAGACAAATAAATGGCAATGCAGATATACTGTTAGGGGTTAACTGAAGCAAATTTTTCATCACCCACTAGCTTCTGTTTTCACCATCATAGCTGGGGACTACTAATAGTGCAAAAAAAATGACAAGAGCTCTGTCACAAGGAGCCTTCTGAATTATCAGCTCATTTAGTGTCACCAGCAACAGAGGTTGCTGAGCCTCAGAGGCTGGATGACAAGATTCTTATTCAGGAACTCTAAGAGAGAAACTTCTTATTTATTTAATTGGTTATTATGCCCTTGGTATGTCACATCTTTAAATCATATGCCTTACAGTAAGGATACCAAAGGGGCTAAGATTTTGCAAAATTTCAAGGTGTATTTACTAGGCTCAGAATCACACACCATGCTTCTAAACACTTTCACTACCACAATCTACTTCTGCTCCTTCTTAAATATTACATTTTATACCTCCCATTTAAATGGATTGCTCATCAATATGCACAGATTCTACAGATAGGAGACTGTAGAAAATCTGTTTAATTGTCAGACAGAAGAACAACTCATTTTCTCAAAGCATTAAAAAAGTTTCTAAATGTGCCCTTTCTTTTCTCCATATATTCCAAACAGATGTGTGTTTAAAACTTCATGCTATATAGAGTTTATGTCCCTGTTGATATTTCCATAAAAGTTTTTGCCTGTTGAGATTTCTCTTCTGATCAAATCCGGTTGAATAATAAAATCTTAGAGAACTAAAATTGTGCAGAACTTTCTAGAGTAATTTCCTATTTTTATTTTTATGTTTCTCTAATCTAATAATTTTCTAGCAGCACATTGTGGTCCAGATAAACTCTAATGACATTTCATAGACTTTTTATAAAGCTGTATACTATATGCCAGCACAGGAAATATTTTTTTCTTTTGGAGTCCCCATAAATTACTAAATTACAAAAGAGATGCTAATCTGATAGACATATAAAGACTACAAAGTTTGCATCACAAAAGGCAGAAGTAAAACTAAGAATTCTAGCTGAATTAATGAAAAAAAAAATCACAGATTTGAAAACTGTAGCATATTTAATAAAAATGCACATAATCTTTGCTGCCTTCTGCTATGAACTCTAAGTTTTCCATGTTAACATCACTCTCTTTTTCAATCATCAAAGAGGTGGTGATATTAACAAATGGAGATGCCATGCTGACATTTCAAAAATGTAAGATTTAAATTATTTCTAGTTAAATAATATTTGTCTAGGTTAGTGTAGACTTTCTACCAAGATACTAACATCTAAGAAGATACTTTATGCCACTAAACTTATTCTCAAATGACAGCACAAGTCTCTGGGCCTGGATCTTGGCCATGCAACTTAGATAACAGTTGAAGAAATTCTTCCTGCAGGCAGAGCTGTAATGTACTGTTTCATTACTAAAGAGGTGCCAGATATGCTCAGAATATCAAACAAAATCACCCCATGAGTGTTTTCTGCACCAAAAGTAGTCAGTAGAATGTGGGAGTGAAAATGTTGGAAAGGAATTAAAAATGTCTTCCATTTGGCAAGGAAAACTTAAAATGCAGAGACTTGTCTCTGAGAATAAAGAAATACAGTAATTCTTTCTGACCGGCAAAAGCAGTTGTGTTTAAAATAAGGGATATCAGCACCTTACAGATATTTAAATGATAAATTTGTAATTTTAAATTAGTATAGAAATAAAAAAATCACTCATATGCCTCATATGCCTCAGCCAGATTTTATCTTATGATAATATGGAATTTATTTTAAAAATGAAGTCTAGGATTGGGTTTGCCCAAGGGTTCAACTGTAACTTCTGAAAATAATATTGTTGCTTTGATCAGTGGAAAAATATGCTTACTTTAGATTTATAGTGTTCTCTTTTATTGTTTTATTTCTCTTTTCAAACTTACATGGATCACCTAAGTATAGAGTATTAATTTTACTTTAAATCACTGATTTTTAGAACAAAGGGAAAGGGTAGAGGACTTGTGTTGAAAACTCCTCTAGCACTAAGAAATGAGAATGAAGCTCTCCTTTCCCAGTATAAATCATAATTTTGGCTTCACTAAAGATGACGAAAGTCATTCACTTTCAACAAACTGTTTTTTCCTAACTGAAAATTTCACTGAACTCAGAAAAAAAAAGCAGGATCTAGGAGGAGGATGTGACTAAAGCATGAATCAAGCACTGCAGTTTTACAAGTAAAATCTCAGATGAAAGGTGTTTTCACTTAGTGATGCAGTTGATCCAACTGAATGGTTTATTTAACCGGATATATTAATCTAGCATCTGTGCAAAAAAAAGCACCTATTTCTTTCACAGTAGCTGCATCAGGTGCCATGGGTATTTTCACATTCAACTAAACTAAATACCAAGTAATTGTTTTCCTGTAAAGCCACCATTTTTTTTAAGTAGCTGAGTGTGTTTATTATGCACCTTTCTGGAGCTCAGGAGGACCGACTGAAGAATGGAAAACTTAAAAGATCTAAATAACCAGATGCTGCAGATTCTGCATGTAGCAGCACAAGGCTATCCTCATAGGCCCAGTAAGTCCTTGTCTGACTATATTTATGCAAGAAGCTTTTAAGTCCTTCCAGAGGTCTAAATATAATTGGTACTCACAGTTGTACCATCCTTCTCCTAGGGATGAAGAAGGCTTGAACAGCTGTTTTCCTTCATCTGAGAGTGAAGAGTTTAAATGACGCTGCACAGTGTTGGTCAGGCCTCTTTGGTAAAGAAATCTAAACAGT
The DNA here is from genome assembly GCF_030490865.1 of Poecile atricapillus. Classification (NCBI taxonomy): domain Eukaryota; kingdom Metazoa; phylum Chordata; class Aves; order Passeriformes; family Paridae; genus Poecile; species Poecile atricapillus. Next base: position 96,606,049 of record NC_081250.1, on the reverse strand, counting down.
CATATTCTTTCCATTTTTTACTGTGGGCTTCTAAATTTGTCTCTCTTCTCCCAGCTAGGATTCATTGTTTGAAGGGGATAACGCCTTCCCTTTTTTCCTGTAGTGACCTTGTTTGGAGATTGTGGATCAGCACAATTCCTTTTCCTGGGAAAAAAACAGATGGAAGCAGCAACACCTGCTTCTTCTGGTAGCTGGTGTTCTTACCTTGCTGATGATAGCTCTGCCACACCATTGGCAGGTGCTTGCCAGGCTGTGCACTGTTTTAATATGTGAAGGAGGCTAGGACAAGGATTTATGCTGTATGGAGATTCATACTAATATAAATACAGCACAGAAGAAAACTTAGAAGTGCTAGTAATGTTTTGACAACGGTGTAAACTGAGAGAAGAAAAACAGTGGATGAACACTGAGGTATGGTTATCACAGGAGCAGTCATGCTAACATATGGAGGCAGACACTCCAGATAATACTGATGCACTGTCATTAAAATGCAGACCCAGCATGCCTAATGAGCCCATCCTCCTGTCCATTCCAGTGCACCTTCACAGCTTTTGCTGTGCTACATAAATTGAGGGTGGTTAGGATATGCTGAGATCTCACGTTTTCATTTCACGTTTATAGGCAAGGTATGATTAAGATGGCTCTAAAGAGACAGATGGGAAAGAGCTTGGTGGGTTCAAGGGTAACAGAAAGGCTGGGAGCGGGTAGGATTTCTGCATTTTCAGTGAATTTTTAAGTGAGATGGGAACAGAACTAAACTCGAACTAAACTCACTCTGGACAGAAATGAAAGGAAGCAAGTGATAAAGATGTAAAGTGATCATCAAAGAGTAAAGAAAAAGAGATGATCCTAAGGTAATGATGAGCAGTGGAGTCATGAATGTAAGACTTCACATCAAGTGCTGAGTCACAAGTGAGGCGATATTTTCAGATCAGATACAGACTTCTATATTCAAAAGAGTTTTGAATGGTGCACTTTTTTCCTTTGTATAAGCCTTAGTACCTCAGCTGTGCTCCCTCAGCTTAAATATCTTTGTGGTATCAGGGAGATTTACACATAAAGTACAAGATACACAAAAAAAAAAAATCCATTTTTTTGTTCTTAAGACAGTGTTCTGTGAAGTATTACTTCTGTCTTTTGGAGCTAGACATGAACAGAATGTTTTTGTTTGGTGGTTAAAGAATTTATCTGTCCTAAATATGTTTGCAAATTTGGGAATAGGTATGAGCAAAAGTCCTTTATATTCTCCTTCTATGTATAATACCTTTCTGTGTTTTTTTCTTTGTCTGATTTTTTTGGAGGGTGTGGGAGGGTGTGGGGGCTAACAATTTCTCCTTAACAAGAAACCTTCCTACTCTCTCTTATTCCCTTACTGGTTACATTGTTGATAAATTCAAGAGAATATCTCCAGCATAAAAATTGAGAAAAATTGAAGGATAAAGTGCTAACATTTATCAGAGCCTTTTTTTTTTTTTTCAAGCTGTCTTTAGAATTGTGAAGACAGAAAAAGTTTAGATGAGGATGATTTACAATATGAACTTCCTGAGATTTTTAAATGATGCTTCAGAGAGTCTTTGACAAATTGTAAAAGCCATATTTCCTGGAGCAGAGAAAAAAGGTTGGGTGTGGCTGTTCAACTGTCATGCAAAAGGAATATGCATAGCATTACATCCAGGAAGGGGGAAAAAAAAACAAACAACAAAACTATAAACAATATTTCAATGCACTATGATAACAAAACCTCATTTTTAAAAGGTATGTAAGAAATGAGCATAATGTGAACATGGCTGTAGATCACACTACTTTAACAGTCACAAAATTATCTAGTAAATATTCTTAGTTTTAGTTTAAGGCAAACATGAGGTAAAATGCGTGAAGCTAGGACTAGCAGCTCAGCTAAGCTACAGTAATTTACTGTCATGCAATATTAACGCATACAGCTGTGTTAATTTAGTCCAAATTTTCTTTCCATAGAACTGAAAGCTTGTTTGAACTTCCTTCTGGCTTTAAACAAGTGGATTCATAAAAATGAAAAATATTAATAGGAAAGGAAAACTGTTTACTTCCAGCAATAGCACTTTTTAATATTTTGAGTTTCATAGATCACATTAAGATATCCTACTATTGTCTGATATGAAGTAAATATTATCTTTACTGTTTGTGGTATGGTGGATTAGGCTATTATTCACACTGACTATACAAAGAATTTAATAATTATTTTTAAATACAATTAAATATTTTAATTATAGAATTTTATCTGTGTTTGATTTCAGTTTTGTTTATATTTTTAATATAAACAAAATAATTTTTGTTTATATAATTTTTGACTCTGTTACCCCATTATACATGTATTTTGTACTTACAATATTCTTAGTTTAAGGGTATACCTAGCTATTAGAGAATAAGTTTCCAAAGGAGTTTCCAGGATCAAGTATTACCATTCTCACTTTGCTTGACTTGTTCTGTTTACACAGCATTTTATGTTTCCCCCTCCTTTTTCTGTGGTACAATTAGATATTTTTAAAAGAAAGCAAGGATGCACATGCCATTGCATGTAATTTTTAATATCCATGTCTTCTCCAGTTCAGTTCTTTCAGTTTACACTTCACTGGAAAAATCTTGAAATTAATTTTATTGTTTACTTGTCTAGGAGGGACTAGACAAACTCTGTGTTACAGTGGGGTTTAGGCACTTAAATATAAATATACAACAATTTTTAAAAAAAAAATTCAGCATTTTTCCATGAGAACAATATAATTAATTCAAAGCTAAATTAATATTTAGATTTCTCCTTATATATTTATTTATACACTGCCTCCAATAGTAAATATTTATAAATATACATGCAAGTGTCTGCATGTATATGCATTTTTTTTAGCAAGTCTTTAGTTCTTCCTTTATTTTATAATGGATGCATGGGTGCATCCATTTTAAACATGGATGTGGCAAATATGTTAACATAATGTACTTAAAAAAAAGGATGATGAGCTAGGACTTGGAAAGGTTAAGGAAAAAAAACAGTGATAAATCTTATGAACTTGTGAAGAGCTAGTGATCTGGAAATGAACTATTAGTGCATGCTGCAAAGCAATGTAACTGAGGGATGACTCAATGACCCTCAATGACTACAGAGGACAAAGGACTGTTTTTGCAACTAATATGTGAAAACAAACAAATTATTCAAGCTAAAAAAAAATAGTTGTAAAATACATTGCAAATATAAAAGCAGTCAAATACCTGAAACCCTTCTTCTCATGCCACTATTAAGTCACAGCTGTAGAAATCAAGTTTTCTGTATTTCTAATTATACAAGTTATATACTATATATTTAAATAGCTCATATAGATCATCTTATTTTTTGTGTCAGTCTTTTCAGTTTTCTTTTTTTCCCATATAGTTTAGGAAGATAGATGAAATTCTTTACACTTTTTCCAATAAATCTAGCAATATTTTTATACAAAAACACCTAACAACCATGAATGAGGCAAGATGTTTCAGAAGGAGCTAAGATTTGTTTTGGAAAATAGTTTGGAAGATACACTTTAAATAGGTAAGGAAACTATGATTTTATGCATAGTTATTGAGTTCCTAGATGAGGCATCTTTTGACTTTACATAATAGTGGCTCTTCAACTTATAATAATTCCTTAACTACATGACCTCTCAAATTTGATTTTGGTGTTGGTTACTAATACTTACAGCTTGAATTACAAATATAAATTTATTTTGCATAAGGGAACCGTTTATGTCTGTATTTCTGAAGTTGGAACCCAACCATAATATTTGCGTAACTGATAAAAATCGGCTACTCTACTGTACTGAAGCAAACTTCCTAATAATTGCCATGGAAATAAATTAGCTAAGAGTACAGAACAGAATATGTAGATTATCACAAACCTTTAAACTTAAATTAGGTGATCAACCTATTATGAAATACTTTAAATCTTAAAAAAATTAAGGTATTCTGTTCAGTAATTGAGGGATGAGAGACAGTTGATTCTTTGCTATATCTGTGTTTCAAGTTCCTAGAAAACTATGTTTTGAGCTTAATCTCCTGAATTACACAGGATTGGTAAATTAGGTAAAAGAAAACATTGCATTAAACTCAAGGTACGAAATTATTATACATTTTTTTATGTATTTTTATATAAAAGTTACAAGTAGCAAGCATATGACACAGAAATGGAACAGTAACAGCAATAACTGTGAATGCATGCTTTTTACAATGTATCTAATAAAGGGATTTTTGCCAACTCAAATATTCAATAACATACATGCAGATTAATTTCTCAATGTCAAATTCAGTCATATTGCTAGATGCTTATCCAACAAACATTTCTATTGAAGTGATTATGAATGGCTAAATACCTGATTTCAATAAATTGTTCCTGAAATTGGGAATTTTACTTGCAACAAAAAGAAGAGAGAAAAAGAAAAAGAGAAATGACTGATAAGCATAATAACCAAAGTCTTATTGCCTTCTAGTAATTTTACTCAACACTGCTGAATTTTTTCATGATAAGAGAATAGCTGGTCAGAGTCCATAAAACCTCTAGCTGGTGTTTCCAAGGACGATAGTTTCACATTTCATTGTAGCATGTTCAAAATCACCCAGGAGCGCACTATTCTCAAGCAGTCTATATAATGAAAACAATGTACATATAACAAAAGTTCAATGTAAATCTTCTTCCACATATCACACAACATACAAGTAAATAACAGACATAAAACAGATCAACTTAAAGAAAACTATGACTTAAAAAAAAATAAAAATAAAAGGACAGTTTCAGGAACTAATTTCTTCCTCAAGTTTTCAGCAAATCTCCAAATATATTTAATAACTAAGGAGCACTTTGTGGCCAGAAACCAAATTATGAAAGAAATATATTCTTGTGCAATGGGACTATCTTGCTAAGGAGGTAAGATATGTCTAGACTTCTTAAGTTCACATAAAGGCAATTAAATTAAATTGGAAAATTATCTACTCTCTCTTTTAGAGAGCAGAGATAGTTCATTAGATTTTTCCATTCAGTGTTTGCATGACTGCATGAATAGTTGTCTAAAATCAAAACTAATTTAAAATACTCTCTGAGGAAAAAAATGCAGAAGAATATTTACTTAAACTATCTACAGGCAATAAAACCATTAATGGATTATTTCACTATAAAATTGCTTTATACATGTATACACAGAGAAACATATATACACATATCTATATATATACATATATATAGTGTTTATATAAACACATATATATGTGTGTATATATACACATATATAAACTGACAGACTAGCAGCTATCTATAAATCCATTATAAACATCTGAGATTATGTTCATTAACTGCTGATAAAAATTATGCAAAATGAAAAGTCATGCAAAATACTCCAAAAAGTAAGTTTAATTTGAAGACATTAACCTTAGCGATACAGAACCTCTACATTTAAATTTTTCCCCCAACACTTCACAAGATTAGGTGAAAAAAATGAACTGAAAACACATAGTTCCACATCTTTCTGACTTAAATTAAATTGGCAAGTTTTACTATCTATTTCACATGCTGGGGCTCTAACTTTTATTTCCACATATAATAATTAAGAAATAAATAAATGAAATGCAAGAGCCATGCAAAGCACATGATTTTATAATGCAGTTGGAATGAAGATTTTTTTTTTTTTTGCAAGGGGATGACTGTAATTCTGTCAAGAATAAGGAATTAGCAGATTTTGCTTAGTTTGCAGTGCTAAAGTGGTCATTTGGCTTTCAGTTTTTTGAACATTCAAACCCAACTCCATACAAGGTGACAAACAATTTGAGACCTAATATGCATTTTAGCAGTATAACAAATAAAATGGAAAGCAACGGATGGTTCAACTGCTGTACAGGTATGTTTACTTACCTCAGGTTTTTCTCTTAGACCCTAGTTGTGTTGTACTCAGACTCATGTTTGCTTAGAGACCCAATGAGGCAGAACCTGGAATGTTATGTCTATTTCATTCAAAATAATAGTGTTTGCATAGAAAAAAAGAAATATATGCATATAGATACGTAATAAACAGTACATTTTGATAATCTGATTGATATTCATGAAGTAATTTACATAGACATGCAATTGAATTAAAATAACCAAATAAATTTTTTGTTGTTTTAAGAGAAAGAAATGCCTTAATGTGCAAAGGAAATATGGAGGGCATGTAAACACTAACAAGAAATGCATAAATAATGCATGCAAAGGAAAACACAAATATATTTAAGAAGGGTTATGTGTCCTTTTTCAAATAAATTGTTCATGAGTTTTTTGGTTTTCTTTTTCTTTTACTCGTAAACTATTAAATGTTCATATTTATAATGATTCAAAGTGCAAATACAGAAAAAAATAGCTTTGTATTAAAAAATGCTTGATTTTGCTTTTTTATTGATTAGAAAGATTCCCTTTAATTTCATTCTTGTATGTAAATATATAGTTCACTATGTTGTCTCATGTTCTAATCTGTTTATCTATGTTTATTTGACAAACCAAAATTCTGTGATCAACAATGGAACAGATACAGTAAATTTCAGAAATACTGTCATTCATTATATAAAAGGTAATCATTATATAAAAGGTAATGAGGTTCCATGAGGAAAAGGGTTTCATTACCCCAGGACTGTGTTCCTCATTCTTGTGCAGCATATCAAAATGGATATATGTGTCTTTTACTTATTGATGAATTTATTTAGAGATGGTTAGACCAACAATGGATGATATTCAAGGCCACCTCAGTTACAAGGAAACCACATGTATGTGGCTGTTCCAAAAACTAAATTCACACAATCTTTGGTTTTTAAAAATTGTAGCTGTTCTCTGCTGTGTTTATGCATGTGGGTATATGTAAAGCAGTAAAAGAAAAAGAAAGAAGGAAAGTAGAAAGGTAAAATGGAGATACAGGATCCTTCAGGAGAGAGGAGAAGAGATGAGAGAGACAGAAAGAGAGGTAATATAACGGCATGTGCTATCAGGAAACAGAAATTTAAACAATAAATGTAGAAGAAAGAAAATATGTCTTTACTGAACAAAGAGTGAATATGTTTGGGCAACCAAGTCCTTACACAATAGTCTTCATCAAAAATCTATTGATACTGACCGCTGAACAGCTTTATCATGTCTGGACAGCCTGTGACTTGTGGTTGGCACCTCTTCAATTTCGTCTATCTCGCACGCATCTGCAGCATCTTGTGAGTAGCTATGCTTCATGACAAGGATATTTCTCCTGTTCATGGGCTGAACAAGTGGTTTTACAGGCTGGGGCTGTATTTCTGTCAAGACAGAAGCATCTCTTGTGCTGAGGTTACTACGGCTGCCCTTAATACTAGACACTTGTGATCCACAGTGATGGTCATGAATGCATTTTGAAGAGGATCTCCGCAGTTTATGATAATTTTCAAAGTCATCTGCAACATCAGCAAGGTCAGCTGTAGTCCCTGTCCCTCTAAGGGTGCATAACTCATAATGAGGAGGCTCAAACACCTCCTGGAACACTGTTTGATCAAAGTCTGTTTTCCTTTGGACAAATTTTTTACGAGGCTGTTTGATCTGTACTATAATAGAGATAACAATGAGGATGATCACAATGCAAGAAGTCACCCCAATTATAGTCCCACTGGTATTGGTAAGTTGGTCCAATAGGTTTGCTTTTCTTTTTTCTATGTGACAGGGAAAAAAAACAAACAAAAAAAAAGCACAACATTAATTGCAGTCCAAGAGTAAGAACAGCTATCATGGGTTCACAGATTAATGCAAGGCTGAGACTAGTCTGAGTTCACTTAATCCATCTCACCAAAGAAAGGAAAAGAGGAAGAAATCAGGTATTTGTGAAAACCAAATAAGCAGCACACAAAGCCTTTGTGTGGCTATTCACTTGGAAACTTATTTATTCGGGTTATATTGCAAGCTTAATTAAATGAAAGGATTATTTAAATTTTTTATAAAAAGCAACCACCATAACAAGCAGATGGCTTCAGTGTCACCTCCAAACTCCACGTGGCTGTTAAAGCCCCCAAGAATTTTACAGATGTTCTCTTCATTATTTTCTCCCTCTTCCAGATAATATATGCAGCTAGGACACTAGGTGCTATGAAAGAACAAGATTTTACAGGATTTAAGGTCCAATATTTGTGAGCTGAGTGGGAATTTTGACAGCATTCAATGAAAAAGCTAAATCAGGACAAAATAGAAAAGTTATTCAAATTTAAACTTCATAAAGAAAAAAAAAACAAATTTTGCAAGTTATTTCCATTTTTTTTATATTAATTATGAAAACTTTTCTAAACAGCCATAAAAATTCAAAAGTGATCATACCTACTACCCTTTACTCAGGAGCCTCTAAGGAGTTAATCAGCAAATTCTGCATTGTGAATAAAGCAGAAAAATGCAGCAAAATAATGAAATAAAACCAGTTTCCCCCTCCTCTTGTGCATCTTTCTCCATGATTTGTTTTCACAAGGCTGCAGACATGAGATGGTGACTGAGCCTTGTAGAAATTCAAGTTGAAAGTGTTTGCATCAGTCTCTCTTAGGCATAGAAAGACAACTGTGGCTAAGTTTCAACACCCAGTTTAGTGTAATTTTTCCTGGGAACCTAAAACATATAAAAGGAATTAACAAAAAGCCTTTGAAATGAAAGTAATTGGCACCAAAACATTAAGATTAATCTCATCGTAATCTCCTAGATACCAAAACTCAAGTCTTCAATAGTTCATTGTCTAACCTTGTAGATTATTCAGTCAGTGTTTCTCTAACTGACTACCACAGACTCTGGAGAAAAAGCAGAATAAGAAAAAGAACACTGCAGCAAACAATGTTTTTGCTGGAATCAGCAAACCTCCTTTTTGTAGTCTGAAAAACAAGAGAGGATAAATGCACAAGAGCTGATAAAAGATACTTGACTAAGGAAAGATGAAAATCATTCTGGAAATTGAAAAGTGGTGAAGGTTTTCTGCTTTCCTCTCTGGTGAAGAACTAGAGAGTGAATAATCATTTCCCAATAGTCTGTTTAGTTTCTTTGAAGAATATTATGCTATGCCATAGTTTAACTGTGTTCTTTTGAAGTATGTTTTCATTTGTGTTTTACCCTATTGCACTGCTTGTCAGGCTTCAGTAGACTTATGGGCTGACTGCTAATCCACCTCATCCTGAATTCTTTTCTTGATTGATTCCTAAATTTGGCATATCCCATGTTTTCAGGAACAAATCTTCAGTAGGGGGGAAACGGGAATACAAAACAGAAGCGAACTGTCTCCCAAGCCTGCAGTGTAAGTTAGTTAAGCTCTTTTTCCCTGAAGACAACACAGATCCTGTTTTGGGGCTGGTTTCTTTGGTTTTTATTTTTAACAGAACCAAAGAAATATTTAGAAACCATTGTCAGCACAAGGGTAGGAACATGACTCCCTGCCTGTGAAATAAATATCACATCTGATTTCCTGTACTTATTCCTTGTACTTCAATTTCACTTGATTATAGGTAGATTTGGCTGCTTTATTACAGTGTTAATTCCACCTTCCTTTTTAAGACTACATGGTCTATTATGGGCGTAGCATGCAGCTAAAAGACACTAAAAGCTACTCATATGTTACTCCACTAGAAAGGTGACTATGGCAAAAGAACCAAAATATTACCTTTAATTATGCTTTAGATTGTACAGAAAACAGAGACCTATTGATCAGAAGAAGCACGTAAACAGACAGCAGGATAAAACCAATGCAATACCAGAGGAAAAAAAATGAAAACACTGAAAATAAAATGCACTGGTAATTTTTTCCTTCCTTCGTTTTTTTTGTTGCTTAATGTATGCTTATCCCAAATTACTCTTCCTGAGCCTTCACTCATTTGATACATACTTAGCAAGAAACTGAGGATAATATGCTATATCTCATGCAGTGCAAATGACAACTTTTTCAATTCTAAATGTTACCTTTGCAGTGGTTTTCATCCCAGGGATACACACAGTTCTGGAGCCCATTGCAGACCAGTGTATTATTTATACACATATTACTGTGGCAAAAGAATGTGTTGGCTTCACAAGGGGCTATAAATGAGAGAAATGATAAATTATATAAAATTAACAAATCATTCAGCTCTTCTCTACAAACATATCTAGGAGTGGACACGTATTCTATAATACATATAATTCTATAATATAGGACAAAGCTATACAACACACTTTCCTTGAGCATATTAAATATTTGACATGAAACATGGAGAACACTCAAGTCACAGACTGTTTATTATTCTGTGGCAAGAGGTTCTTAGTTTCACCTAAAATGACTGAACCTTCCCCTAGCATGACTTTCATGGGTGTAGTGACTTGTCTTCCAAACATTGCTGGGAAGTCACCAATGTGTTACCAACAGTTTACCCAGAAATCCAAAACATATCACCCTATGGGCTGCTATGAAAAGAGTTAACTGTATCCCAGACTGATCCAATGTATGGTAAATAATGTCTTTTAAAGTTTTTGTTGAAATCTCAATTTTATAAGAAAACTTGTGTCACTCAAGGAAGATATGTACTTATGGCACATAACAATGGTGTCTGAACATTCATGCACAGAGAAAATGAAATTATTCTAAAAACGTTTTAGTCATAGAAAAGACAACAGTTAAGAACCACACTTTTGATCACAAGTATGAAGATAAAGAACAACAACAGTCTTCAGTGTCCCTGAAGCCCATGGTCTAGAGGAATAATGCAGATTAAAGCTATAGGAAAATGGTTTTACTGATGGCTATATATTATTACTGTGAAGAAACCACCTGAAAGCCTTTGGAAGGTACTGAAGATGCTGCTAAACTGTGGTGTTTACAGAAGCATAGGGAGATCATTAGGTGTTGGGGTTGTGAAGCTACTGCTCCAAAAGTGTATAATAAATACTCCTCATATCTCTTCTTCAAATGAGAAAGCCTTCCATAATTTAGAAGAGCTACAAACTTTGTCAGTGTTAAATTTTCAAAAGCTAACTCCTTATGTATTTTTTTTTTATTTCAAGCAACCCAAAACCATTATTTTAATTATGTTTAAGGGACAGTTTATGAAAGAAAACAAAACAAAATCTTAACCCCTTAACTAATCAGAAAGCAGTTATGATGCTCATATTACTGATATTTTGAGTTTGATACTTCGTGGAAACTGTTCTCCTCTGCAACTTTAGAAGCTGTTCCTATGACAACATAAATGCATAGTAGAGAGAATGGTTTGGTAGTTTGCAAACAAAGGACAGCACAAGGGATTTATATTGTAGAACTTAATGACTCCATATATCATGTCAAGAAATCCACTTACCAATAAGTGCTTAAGATATCCATAACTGGCTTATTTGAAGTAGTTATGGTGTGTTAAGTAAATAGCAAATGCCGTCAAAATCAAAGTGCACACCCCAAATATGCAACCACTCACTCAGATATAGCACTATACATATTCTGTATCTCTTAGCCAGAAGATATCAACCAGCCTGTCCACTGTTCAATTTTTGGTTTTAAGTCTGGTATAACATCTCCTGAGGTGCAGTGAGCCTGGTCCCATTCTGAGTTTGTTACAGAAAGGATTCTACTTTATGCTGGACAGATCAGAAGAGCACATGTGCATACTAGAAATGGAGGATATTTAAGGACAGTCCTTATCTATCTCTTGCTGTCATTTGGGGACAATGAAGTCTGAGCCTGGAGGATACTGTGCCACATCATGATGTAACACATCACGTAGGTAACACATCAGAGGCATAATCATCCTTTCACACTCTAGATGCAATGCCTGTCTCCAGGCAAGGTGAGGATCTTTTGGGTTATTTCCCATATGCAGAAACAATCTCATTGCCTACTCTGAGCCAAAAAAAAAACAACTGTGATAAACCTAAAATCTAAAGAGCCACCCATTCAAAATACAAAGTGTACTTTCAAACAAACAAACAAAAAAGACCCAAATATCAAATGGAGAAAGTTCAAGGAGTGGCATGGACACAAGGGGGAAATATTAAAAACAAAAGCCAACAAACAAACATTTTCAGGATTAGAATAGGTTATACTATTAAAGCCACAAAGAAAAGAAAATTACCAAAACACCAAAAGACATTCAGAATGGCATGAAGTATCTTAGAAATGAAGTGGGAAGGACAGAGTGCTGTCTGTATTCAGAAGTATAGTGGTGGTAAGCAGAAAAGGAGAACTAAAGGAAGGTAGCAAGGAAGTGAAAGGAAGAGGAAGAAAGAGAGAACTCTACAGGGAAAACCAATGCCAATTTCTTATTTTATTGTGAACTAAAAGAAATAGTGAGATTTTCTATCAAATTTAAAAAATGTTAAGAAATGTCTCATAGATGAGAGAAAAATAAAAAGCAATAAAAAAAAAAACTTTTTCAGATATAAGAAGAAGGGATAATTATGCAATAATGTGACAGGGACATCTGGAAACAAAGGGCAAGAGAAAGGAAGAAAAAATGAAAATTTAAGTTTTCTTAAATTGTGATGTTGAATGGTGGAGGAAAAAAATTGTAAGTGAATAAATGTCAAAACAAGATGAATACTGAAGCAAAGCAATTCCAGAAACAGTACAGCAAACTTATCATGAGAGAAACGCAAATGTAAGGTTCAGAAAACTAATGATGAACAACTCCCTCTTGTTCATGTTTATAAAATTAAAGCATCCAAGCCCTCTCTCTGGTCCCATGAACCTGGAGTGATTAAGCTGGACAAGAAGTCAATATGTTTTCCCCACTCTAATTAAAGTATTTGTATGGAATGGATGAAAGCATCAAGGGAATTTGAAAACTTGTCAGTCATGTTGGAGGGACTTGCTTTCTTGCCCATAAAAAGGCACTGCAAATGGGTCTTGGGGTGCTACATCAAGGACATTCTAGTAATAACAAAAAGATAAATGAACTGGTGGTAAACCAGATTCTTTCACAGCAAGATGGATCAGGTCCTGATGCAGTCCTAAAGCTGTTACAGAACCAGGAAAACAGTGGAATCTAGTAGTGTGTGACAGCAAGATTGTGGATATTTTCACAAAAGGAAACTACTGCTCTCATTAATTTCAAGTAGATAAAGCAGTGCAAACACCTCCACACACCAGAATCCACACTCTATCACTCCATGGTCTTCCACATCAATATATAAATGCCCTTTATATGAGAGAAGAGCAGGCATGCAGAAAGTTCACCCACATGAGGAGCCAAGAGACTTTTTACTCATGATTAATGCAAAGCCCAGTGGAAAGCTACCAATATTGTATTTTGTGTCTGGAATACCAGATCAGGAACAAGCAGCCAATGAAATCTTCTTCAGGCAGCTGGAAGTAACCTCATGATCATAGGCCCTGGTCCTAATCCTAAATAGGCCCTAACCCTAAATCCTGGGGGTTTGAACCACCTGATATCTGTGGAGGGCATTACAGCAGGGTACAAGCAAACCAAGAAGTTTCCAGAGTGCGTTGATAGCTTCCTGACACAGGTAATCAAGGAGCTGATGAGAGTAGCTCTGCTGTGCTTCATACTTTATAAACAAGAATCATTTGGGAAGGTGAATGCCAGGAACATGAGATGATGGAGTTCAGGATTCTGCAAAGAAGGAATAAACCAAAAAGTACAGTAATAATTCTGGGCCTCAGAAAAGCAAAAGTTCACTGTTGAGGGGTCTGGGTGGACGAATGCTATGGCAGGTGGTCCTGGGCAGATACAGGTTCAGGGAGAGTTGGTTGATTCTGTCAGATCACCTCCTCCAAGCTCAGCAGTTTTCTATCTGTACAGACCAAAAATCAAGTGAAGGCATCAGTTATTCTGCATGGATAGACAATGAACTCCTGACTAAGCCCAAGCATAGAAAGGATATATATAACTGGTGGCAGTAAGGCAGCATGATCCTAGCAGAAGTATCACTTCTCTGAGTGGAAGGAGCTGAGGTTAAGGAATATTTAATCAACTGGACTGACGTGACCTCCTGAGCCCTGATGTGATGTCCCCCAGTGGGTGACTCACATCGTTGTGAAGCCACTTTTGACTATCTCTGAAAAGGTCTCCTGATTCTCACTGATTCTCAGTGGGTTGGACAAACAGGATGCTCAAGCAGATCAACAAAAGAAAATGCAAAGTCCTGTGCCTTGAGAGGAATAATTTCATGCAGCAGTACATGCTGGACTATATGTGACTGACTAGAAAGCAAGCTTGAAGAAAAGGTTCTGGTATGCAAGAAGGTCACCTTGAAAATCACCTTGAGCCAGCAATATGCCCTTGTGGCAAAGAAGGTCACCACTGTCCTTGGCTGCATTAAAACTGGATTGTCAGCAGGCTGAGAGATATGATCCTCCCCCTTTACCTAGCACTGGTGGGACCACATCTGCAGTGCTGCGTTCTGGGCTCTGCAGCACAAAAGGGACACAGACACACTGCAGTGAGCCCAGCAAGAGGCCCTGAAGGCTTTTAAAGGCTTGAGATATTGGAGGTGTGAGGAGAGGCTGAGAAAGCTGGGACTGTTTTGAGCAGGCTCTTGTCCATGCATCCAGACACCCACCGGGAGGGAGTAAAGAAGACAGAGCCAGGCTCTTCTCAGCAATGCCCAGTGACAGGAGAGGAAGCAATGAGCACTAAAGGAAATACAGGAAATTCCCTTTAAATGCAAGAACTAACTTTCTTTGAGGCTGGTCAAGCACTGTGCAAGAACTGGTTTACAAAGAGTGGTTGTGACATCTCCGTAGCTGAAAATGCTCAAAACCCAACTGGGCTCAGTCCTGAGCCACCTGCTGTGGCTGACCTTGTTTAGAGCAAAAGGATTTGAGTAGACCATATCCTGGAGTCCCTTCCATCCCTTCTGTGGCTCTCTGAGAAAACCCTGACTTTATAGTTAGATTAAAAGTAGCGGCTGGGAAAAAAACAATTATGTTATTTCTCCTGTGAAACAAAACTGCATTTAGTCAGTTACCAAGGCACTGGCCTAGAAGTAAGAGAGATAGCATATTCAGCACGATGAACAATTCATAATGATTCTAACACAACTGAGCAAATTAGAACTACGCATATAATTCAACCTGATATATTTTAATGAAGTCTCTAATCAATTCTTTGATCTTTACAGTATGAAAATACTATATTCTAAATTAAATAACTAATTAAAGAATAATTTTATTAAATGTTATTTTCCTAGTTTGCAATTGAAGAAATAATTATTTTAAATAAAAAAGTTTTTGTAATATCATATATATAATATTAAAAATACCAAAAATTTTCATTCTAAATTATTTTTAATGATAATATTTTATTTTTGTGACTGGGAGTGCTATGTGAGAATACCTTGTATCTTAAAATACAAACAAATTTTATAGTTCTTTAATTCATTATAATGCAACATCTCCTGCTTTGCAACAGCTATTTACTCTGAACACAAGATGGTGCTCTCATCCTAGTAGATATATAAGTGAGTTAACAGGAATAGACATATCCCAGTCTTTTTCAGGTGTAGGAAACTTATGTTTAAAACCTCTTGCTGTTATCAAGAATGTAAATGTGTTCTGTTTCTAGTACAAATCAGTAGATTTTTATATTATTAATCTTTCCAGAGTGTTTCCACCACAATATTGAAAAAGGCTTCTGTTTGGTACTTGAAGGTTACTGCTTTCAAAATTCTTAAAAATGGAACCAATGTAGTTGTCTATATTTTCCTACTATAGAAAGGTTTTAGAAATGCATGTGCACATAATCTACTCCTTATAATTTAGTAACAAAAAAATAATATTTTATACCTGAATAGCCCTAAAGGAGAGAAACATAGAGGGTATTAATAGTTCTTCCATATGCCATCCTTACAAAACAACATGAAATAAAGGCAGTCGTAATTTATATTTTGAAAAAGTTATACTGGTTTCACTCAGACAATAAAATAGTCACAAGAATGGCATTCCAATTTATACTATAAAATTACAGAATATGTAAAGCAGTATAGAAATTAAATATTCCATGTTATTATTGATTATTATACCATTATGATGTTATTACATAAGTAACAAAATACATTATTTCTGTGCATTAAGCATCATTTTGTTGGGCTTTGCAGGATACTCTGGATATAAATTGCAATCATGGGCAGGCTAAAATATTTTTACAAGATGGAGCTAAAAGCAGACCTGTTATGGAACTGGTGTGCAGCCTGGCTGTTCCACTTCAGTGCAGTGCTTTCCCCAGTGTATTTCTCACTATTTCTCAGCACCATCCACAGTCAGTGCAACTCCTCTGCTCCAAGGGTGTGAACTAGCTCTGAGCAAACCAGCTTGGGTGCCTATGCTGTACTTCATTGAACCGTGTGGATTTACCCTTTGAGCCTGTTTTAAGGCAGGGATTTCAGGCCAGGATGGGATAATCTTAGACAAATGTCCTACCCTATTTGTTATTTTTAGTCTTAGCTCTCTCCCTCCTTTCTCCCCTTCCTTTCTTGTAATAACATTTTTGAAAGGTCTTGCTTCCTCCTGAGGGTGAATGGGAAAATTCTGAAATCTTAACAATGGTTAGAAGTGAGAAACATTTTACAGTGAAGTCGTTAGACATTTCACACCTACTCCTCCTCTTCTCAAGATAGCTCATTGCATCATGCTTTGCACACTAATTCTTTTAGTACAGATCATTTGGATTTTACCATTGTTCTTTAATGAAAAATAAGGCTTTCTTTCCTCCACAAGAGAAGGAAAATTTAAATTCTTCAGATGTTCCTTGAATCATCATTGAAACAGAGGAAGAAGTTTTCTATCAGTGCCTTCAAGGAAAAATATTTATTGAGAGACAGTTTCACTTGCTTTATAAAAATTATAGAATTATTAAGGTTGTTATAGTACTGTGCACTATAAGTATATGATTTTCCACTAATGAAAAAAAAGGCTTGTTAAAACACAGCTATTAGAAACTTGAAAATGAGATCAGCTTAATACCGTCACTTTCTCAGTCACCTTTGGACAGCTCTGTGCAAGATAAATGTAACTTTTATGGATAGTTAATACCATATACAGATCAATAATCTAGTATTTCAAAAACACCTCTATGTGGTTTTTTTTCTTTTACTTTTTTTTCTTTTTGTTTTTTTTTTTTTTTTTGTTTTTTTAATATACAAACTCCCCAGAGAATGGCAGGTCAGGAGCCTTTGCCCAGAGCTCCAGCCTGTGTTCAGTTAATACCCTCTGGGCACCACAAACAATTATTTTGTTCAGGGTCAGAGAGTCACTGGGATGCTTAGCCAGTGGGGGTTTTTCACCAGAGAGAGCTGCAAATAGCACAGAAGGGAAGAAAATCACAGATGACTGCTCACCAGTAAGGCGGGAATACCAACAGTTTCTTTTTAAAAGATTACTGTGGAAGCAGAGAGCAAAACCAGCAAAGCTGCAATCTGTTTACATTCCTAAGTCCTTGCAAAGAGAAACTGCCTCATCACAGGTTGCACTAAACACCTTTCTGTTCCCTTTTTCAATACTTCCCTTAGCTTCACCACAAATAAAACAGTCCCTAGCACTTCATACCTGCAGTCCCTTTTCCCCATTAAAGAGCTGCCCATGCTGGGTGATCCTCTTCAAGTCTGTAAACAAGGACTTGAGTGCCATTACTTGAACAAACTGCACACTACTCTTCTAAGCATGGCCTTAGACTTCTGTCCAAATAGTGTTTTGTTCATAAAAATAAGAATAATAGAAGTTGTGCTCCTTTAGGAATGTTGCATGTGACAGGGCTCTAAAAACAGCGCTCAAAGGGACAATAAAAGAAGGAATGACATTTTTCTGGTCTGGGGTTTCTGGTACAGGGTTATGGGCACAGAAGGAAGCCATGCTACCAAAGAGCAGTCAGAAGTGAGAACATCCTGTGTGCTGCACATACAGAGGCTTTTTCTCTTATCCCATGTACCCTGGTTCTACAAATCTGCTTTTAGGCTAAAGAGTAGGTGTGTCTGCTGAGGAGCAGCTCTTTGAAGAAGCTGTAGGTGTAGCATGTCTGTCATTAATCAGGCTAGAGATCACTCTTCAATCATGGAAAATTAACTGAACAGTTAGTCAGGGGGTGAGAAAACAGAGACTCATTTTTCAGGGCTTCTTACCAGATGAGCAGACACCTTTTGATTATACCAGATTTTTGTTTACCTTTTACTGATTCATATATTAATTTATAGGATATTTAAAATCTAGTGTAACAAAAATATTATTATACTTAGAAGATATCTTAAAGATTAAAAAGGTAAGGATATAAGGAGTCAAACCCCACAATGACAGTTGGAATAGTTAATGCTGACAATGAAATATCAGATCATCACTATAAATCATCACCTATAAAGAATTAATCAGTTACTTAGTGTTACTTAGAGCTCAACTACTATTATTACAATGATGAGAATTATTCCTGATTTTCTGATGCAGGAAATTTAACAACTTCATGTATTGTATGCTTTTCCTTGAGACATATTTATGGCACTGCTACTCTGAAAGCATTACTGTAAGAAGTTTGGAAACTTGTAAGACCACTTTTTAGATCCCAACACAAAAATGCATACATATTTTAAATGGATTTGGAACACACTGATTGAAACACATGAAGTCATGGAAAAAATATCTTTAAAATTTCTCTCTTCTACACAAATGTCAAGTCCCCAAGAAATGGCTCTCTAACAAGAATAAACACTGAACAGACTTATACTGAAAGAAAACAATGTTCAGGCTTAGTAACTTGTTTCCACAACATACCACTTCCAGTGCACAGAGCCTTGTGTAAGGGAAAACTCACAGTCTCAACAGCCTAAGTCCTCCTTAAGGAGAGGAACTTGAGGAGCAATGGGTCATAACACCTCCTGGTCATTCCCACAGGACCAGTAAATACAGGAATTCTACTTTGTCACTCTTCCATGCACATTACTGCAACATAAATGTAATCTATTTTGTTCCTTTCTCAGCTCAATATGAACAAAATACAATTTTTTCCTCTTTCTTTGTCCCTGAATAGACACACAGGTGTCTGTTCCCTGATGCACATCTCCCTGAATGAGGTCTGACATTCCTTCTCTTCCATGCAGATGATCTAATAATTCCCACACGCTGCTGAAAGACGTTGCAGTTTGCATGCCATGAGCTGTGTCTCAGAGTGTGTCTCACTGACATCTGTTCTAGCCCTCTGCTCACAGCCAGCACCAGTATGTGGCATAGGGCAGCACTTACGGACAACTGACAAGACATAGAAAATACCATCTGCAACACCTTTAAGTCTTTAAAGTTAATTCCCAGCATTAAAATCACAGATGCAGTTTCTTCTATTATTTATGAGCAGGTTATGTAGACATATTTCAAAGTATTATTTAGCTTCTAATAAATTTTCAGCTTTTAGTGAGCAATGGCTCTTCAGAGTAAATTTACAGAAAGCACATTATGTTATTATTTTGAATTTCTCAGTCAAAATACTATTCAGTATAAACTATCATCAGCTTACAAGAAAGGATTAGATCATTAGATGCAGCATGTCAGGTAAATATATTAGGAATACTGCAAAAGAAAAGAAAAACCACATTTTTCCTTATTATCCTTTAAAATATGAGAGTTTTGCAAATATACACTTATTCAAACCTTCATTTCAAGTTAGTCATCATAGTGCTTCACTCTCTAGTTCGTTATATGCTGTGAACCTCCAGTGTCTATGCAGTTGTTTCTAAGGTAACAGATCAAGATGCCTTGTGAAAAAAATGAATCAGGTCTTGAATATTCAAGACATCTCCAGTTGCAGAAATGAGAAAAGGGCAGTATCATCTCAACCAAGGGTTCTCAGTGTCTTTTAGACCCCAGCCTGATTTGCAGGCAAGAATAATATAATCCACCCTAATGCTGCAAGTGTGAGAGTACTGTGGCGCATGCAGTTTCAGGCATGTAAAATGTCAGAAATTTTTAATCAGAGCCATAATTAAGGAATTACGGAGGCTGTTCTCAACAGAGACTCGTTGCCTCATTGCAGGGTACACACACGCAGAATACAGATGAAGAATGTATTTGGTAGGTTGAGCCTTCATTCCAACCATTAGCAGCCACAAACAAATCTTTCTGTCAGACACACGAATCACAAACCAAAAACACCTTAAAAATTAATATGGACCGGCATGTGAAAATAAATGCACCCTTCTAAAGAGGCCAAATATGTATTATTCCTATAAAAGAAAACAAATTGATATATTCCACAAGTCTTTCACAGGATTATCTGGGTCAATCGTTGCCAGCAAATGGAACTATTGGGTTTTGTTGAGAGATTTTTGGAATTGGTTTGATTATTTCCTTTCTTAAATTAGAACTACATTTTGTTTCTTTCACAGTCTATATTGCTTATTATCTGAGTCCAGATTTCATATAAAAATATAAATGCAAGTAAGGCACATAAAGAGAACATTAACCAAAACATGAAATTCTTTTAGAAAGCTTTTGTTGCTACAAAGAAACCCTAAACTCTTTACTTAGATATCTGACACACGTGTTCACTGATATAAGCACACACCTACTACCTGTGATAAAATAATCATAAAGTATTTTTCAAATGCATATCTTAATGAGATCTAGAAAAAAGCAAATTCAGAGAAAATGGTCTGACCTGATAAAAAACTTTCAGAGCTGTGTTGTTTTCCATGTTATGTAAGAAAAAACTTGCGTATAGCTTGTGGATCAGACAGAAGTCACAGTTATATGACTGGACAGGTCATGACCACTTGTACCTCTTTTCTTGATTTCCAATCTTGTGGTCTGTCTTCTGCATTACAAATTATTGCTCACTACAAATGCTTGGAATAAAAACTGTTCTGAATATTTACATAGCTTGTTTGGCAACATACTTCAGTGACTGCTTTGCATGAAGAAAATATTGACAGGTTTTGGGACTTGTATCATTTAACAAACTGAAAGGCAGGTGCAGTGATTAGGGTCTTACGTTCTTGGAAAGATGTGAAGAGCATCTGGAATCGGCTGTTTCGACTGCCTTCATCTGCCCACATGCGGATTACACCCAGACCTGTCCTCAGCATTACATCATTAGCAACTGTGCTGCAAAACTTCGCTTTCAAATCCTCCACGGAGCTGCTTCCATCATAGACTGCTACAAAATTCCTTTTGCATTCATTGGAATTCTGCATCTCGTAGTCCAAGAATCGCAAATAGATCTATAAATCAACCAAACAAAGGCAACATATACAGACATTTGAGAATGACTGAAAAAAACATTAAGCAACTTTGCTCTACATTGCAGGAGAAAGAATGCACAACAATTCCATCAAAATAATTTTTCTGGAGCTGGTGAGCCATAGGGCACTTCCTTGGAAGACCATTAAAATGCAAACTGAACAGTGTTTCTACTTCCCTGCATTTTGTCTCGCTTCCAAGTAGAATCTCTAAGAAGATCTAGATATTTTTTTGTTCTTATCTACAGTAGGGTTCTAATTTCCAAAGACATACTTATTTAATTTTTTTTTTCAGAAGTATGTACAATGGTCCATTAAGCTGAAGGACAAATAAGCTAGAAATTTCTTCTTTTACTACTTGGCACAATATTGCTCTGTTACATGATTGACATGTGAAATAATAAGGCAAATCATTGTTGCTCTCTCCCCAGAGTCAATGTGTCATCTTATACGTTTCTGCTACACTGATTCAGGAAGTGAGAATCTGAGAGCCAAGCAGAACTTCATCATTAATCTTCTTATGCTTCCTCAAGGATCTGGCCACCATCTCAGCTCTTCTAAACAAAGCATTATGGTATACATTTTCATAATTTAGCAGGCTTCAAATCAAACTTATTTTTGGAAACTCCTAGAAACCTATGTCTCTTTCATGCAACATAAGTTGTCTCATAAAGTAATACATAATACATCCTTTTGCAAGGAATTCTTTAAATCTACCTAAAAAGAAGCAGGGGTGAGGATGAAAGGCTATTATTTGATATTCAAGTGTATATGGACTTTAATAGGGAAAACCACCAATTTTAAAAGCAATTGATTATAAAAGCAATATTAAATATTCAATCCACAGAGAAGGCAAGTACTCTTTTCAATAGATGCATGATACAAAATCAAACAGTCAAGGGTACTCATGAGATTTCAGGAGAATGATACAGAAAGGTGAATTAGGACAGGAATCGTATGAAAAGGCAGTAAGCATACACAGCATAGAGTCGTATGCATTTTCACATTAAAAAATTGCTAAAAAAGAAACCCCACTGTATTAGACAACAAATATACTTATTTCCAAACAATTTTATTGACTTCAGATTTTTTTTATATGCACAGAACAAATGCTTAATAAGCTTCTCTGCTTTTTCAAAAAGTACACAAGCAGTGCATATCCTAGTAGCTACAAGACTCATAATTTCACCTCATTAATATATTAAAGCTCTTATGGTTTGAGAATTATGTGCTCTCAAGAAGTCTGCCACAGTTTAATGATAGCTCAGATTTTTTAATGGGTCTTTTCAGGTAGTGCATTATGGTATATTTTCATTCCTTCTTATGCTTTGCGTAAGTGTTCCTCTGAAAAGAATATTAGTGAAAAAATTTTACTAGCAAATGAAATTAGGCATACTAAAGGTACATCTTTTTTCTAATCTGTTATTCTTAAAGTAACCCTTACTCATATTCCATCATTTCCATCCTTCAGAAGAGTTCAGAGGAATATATTTCAATTAAAGTGCAGTTAAGTGTATCCTGGAGTTTGCATACTATAAATTAAGGAAACTGCCTATATTGGTCTCTACAAAATGGAACAACTAACAGAAGTACACAAAGACATATTGAGATGGAAATATATCAGGGTATAGTCTTTATAGTTTTTATAGTGTTTCTCAATTTGCTGGTTGTTCAGTAAAACAGTGAAATGATACACACTATATGCTGACAGAGAAAGATCCCACATGGGAGAGGGAGATATGGGGAGAGTCAGAGCCATGATACAAACACCCAGCAACTGGCCATATTTGGGACACACCAGAGAGCTGCTTCTGTGTCCCAGACACCAGATCCTGCTTCTCAAGCCAGGGTGTAACAGTTGTTGTGTAACCTGGCACCCAGCCTCACCTGGGAAACCGCTGAGACAGTCCATAGTGGGTCTCTGCATACCTTAGGGAATTAAATGTGCCCCTTGCTTTTCTTTTGTTAGTTAACTGAAGCAGTCTGCTTCAGACAGGTGTCCCAGTGCTCACCAGCCTTGTCACAGGCAATGCAATGAATTTTTCCTGCAGCTGATTATATGGAATATTGCATACATGTGACTGTTTCCCAGGAAGAGAAATGTGTCAGATTCAGAGAAATGTGTCAGGTTCACAGAGAACAGAAGGCTTGAAACATGATCTGTCATGAATCATTACTTTTGCTGTCTATATGTGCCTATCATATGTACACCATTTCTATTTACATGCCCCATACACACATACATTACATACATACATACACACACACATACATATATACATATATATATAGATATATTATAGACCACAAAGTTTTGGTGCAATGTATCACATCACATTTTTAACTATTCCTCTCTTCAGGAAAGCTTGTATTTATTCCACCAAAAAAGATTACATTTATCTGATGGCAGAACAATAATAAAACTGTACCTACTGGGTGAAAAGCCTTGAACACTTGTTCACATGTTCTCTATTTCTATCCTGCTGCCTTTTATATATGCATTTATATGTATAATTGCATGTGCATATACATATATATATATATATACAAGCACATGTATTTCTTTTAAAAGGTATCCCATTTCAGTATGGAGATGTAATTTTTATGAGTTTTCATTCTTACAAGAAATGTGCGCTAATCCTCACTGTAGTTACAAAATACCAGCTCTCCCAGCAATTTCCAGCATTCATCAATTATTCCTGATCTGATCAAAAACACTGTTCATATAGCAGTACAGACAAAATCTTATTTCTATGGGCTTATCATTTGACATTCTTTAGTTTCTGGAGGCACAGTAGCCTTATAAAATAGTAAAATATTTCTTAGAGGAGCAGCCATTAATACTGAAAAGGAATCAAGAGAATAATAACCCAGCATCTTGTTTTGAGTCTTTCAGTAAAGAAGTGAAAACCTTCAGTTCCTCCCAAGCCTAAATTCTGCTGTCAGTCATACCTCTTCCTCTGTGTGAGAGATTCAGCCAATACCATAACATATACAGGCCTGATAGGTAGTGGAACCACTGGAAAGAAATATTTGACTTAAAAATCTATGTAGAAGATCTATAGTTCTTCCTGTGGAAGAAAGATGCCACTTTTTCCAATGGCACAAAGTTTCATAAATTAGAGAAAATAAATCCCTGATATTCTGAAGTGAGTTGGAGCTTCATTCTCATAATTGTCTTTGGGGATGACTACTCCCAGAACTTATAAAAAATACTGAGGACTTGATACAACACACCCTGAAATCAGTGGGTATATTTCAATCTATCTATTTGAATCAGACCTTTGCCTAAAGATTGCAATGCATTTTTAAAAACTGGAAACTGGTTACACAAACTGACAACCTGATATTGGATCAGATTTTATTTTAAAGAGCTGGAATAATTTAATTGCATCTGCACGCCTCTGCCAACTTGTATGGTTTCATTGCTATATATCTGCCATTGTTCCTGTCACTGGCTGTAAGACCCACACTGGCAGAAGAAAATGACTAATAATAAATTGAGTTCCCCAGGGAAAGAATAAAACTTATTATATGACAAACTCTTATCTAATGGAAAATGTTCCCTATGCATAGCTTTTTGAAATCAGTGGCAATATTCTCATTATTTTCACTGGTATGTGGACATCACTAAAACAAATTCATCAGAAAGTGAGAGAAAAATTGTCAATATTAATGGTTATTTCGCTTACAGAGATCTTAGCCATTACTTCTACCAGCAGTGAATAAAAAACTTTATTCCCCTGAAAGAAAACAAAACTAAAGAAGAGGTCACAGACTCAATCACCACCATCTGCCTTCATTAAGCATTTTTTCATTGATGCTGATAGGAGATTTTGGTATGAACATTTCCATAGACACTGACACATTATATTAGCATAATCGAGGCATTCTTGCTGAAAAGAACATCTTATTTGAAAGAAGCAGCATATCTGCCATATCTTCTTCTTTCACATTTTTGTTGCAAAGTTTTAATAAGACACTTTTGTCAAATCATCAGCTCCATATTACTTAGGGGAAGGGGCTGCTCAAGGATTAGATTAACTGAGTTTTGAGATGTCACTGCAAATGCCAATGTCATTAGCAACAAAACTGATGAAACCTCACTGCAACTGTGGCATATGTAATTTACACTCGGTTGCATTATATTTTAAATCATTCTCTTGTCACCTGTAAGTTTTGTATTGCCACCATAAATAATAATCAAAAAGGGAAATGCTGGGAAAATTTTACTCTTTATTTTCATTACATTTGAAAACAACAAAAATCTCTGACCGAACATATTAGGAAAAAAACCCTAAAATTATTATAAACTAGGAATAATATATCACCTCAGTAAAATGGTCAGATTATAATCTCCTTATAGTGAATCACTCTTGATGAGTTCTGCTTTTTAATCAATCACCGAAGGTTAGGGATGACAACATGATTGATCAGGCGAGTCAGGAAAAGCTTCAAACCATATCCCAGCATATCAGACTTAATATATCTGCACAGACACTCAGTCGTCTTAAACCAAACCAAACAAAAAGCCATCGTTCAGATGCCAAAAGTAATTTAGACGTAAGAGAAAACAACTTTTTCATCCAAGCATAATGTCCAGATTTTGCATATTCACCTTCTGGGTTCGGTAAATTCACTTGTAAGCACAGGACTGGGTTAAATTGTCCCATTGCTCAGTGATCAGTAACAGCACCTGCTTTATTCTACATTTTTTCAGCTCTGTATGATTAACAAAGTACTTTTAAGATGATACCTCCACTATTTAGGCTTGGGAAATCCAGTTTTTTTAAAGCAGATTGTGCAACACTAGTTAAACTCCTTCAAGGCAACCAGGCACCAAGTACACTAACCTAAAAAGTGTATTACCAATGATGCTTGAATTTGTCATCTGAAATGGTCTGTCCTCTTGCTTGGATGTTAATTTTTTTTTTTTTTAGTCAAAATTGCTTCAATGCAGAAGTGTCAACAATACATGATGTGTTTGGATGGATTTTTGTTTGTTATTTTGGGGGGAATATTCTACATTTTTGGTCTTTCTGTTACTAGTCTGGGACCATGTTGTGCAAATAGAGAGCTCCATGCCTCATATTTTCTTCTGTTCTGGAGCTTGGAGAATGCTGTCTGCCAAAGATTACAATTTTATATGGTACTTCTAAGATACTGGGGTTCACAAGCCAAGGCTCACATATCAGAACACCACTTTTCTAGACAGGTGAAGCACCCTGGATTTCTTTGCTTTGTCTTGCTTGTTTCTTCAAACTTCTGTGACTATCCAAGAGCTGACACTTTGTTCTCATTTTTTTCTGGTACAGTCGAAAAATGCTCACAAGTGAGCAACATTTACAGCTCCTCCGTGCTGCTCTGCTTTTTAGCACTGAAAACTGGAGATCAAATCCTGATTCTGCTGTTCTCTTTGGCAGACACTTTATTACTTTCTTTAATGGCTTTTTAAAATTGCATTTCTTAATACCTATTTGGTTTGAGGTTGCTGAGGTTTGTTATATTTCTATACCTGAATGGAATACATTCATGGTAACTTAAAAGTGGGTTTTTGACAGTTTTACTGTGGCATGTGCATTGACGTGCCTTCATAGCAGAGATTCTGTATACATGATTCCAAACATGTACTTGTTTTGCATCTTCTTCTCAGAAAACTATTTCACATAAGGGATTTTAATAGTTTAATGTAGGTAAATAATATTTTCTACTTGTTTAAACATAATTTATTAACCTTTTTCCATATATATATATATACACATACATACATACATACACATATATACATACATACACATATATATACATGCATACATACATACAGATATATATATATATATATGCTGGGCTTTTTTTAATTCATAATATTGTTTGCATCATCTGAATGTTCGTAAGCTTCAGAGCTTCTTCAGAGAAGGAGATGATCTGAAGCTTGCTAAAGTGTCTCTGGCTGTTAGGTTATTCAGCACTTAAATTTTAGTTTAACGTTTCAGGAATCACCACTCAAATGGCTTCTATTAAATCTTAGTGCACTACTTAAAGCTTCTCCTCTACAACTGATTAAGAAACCTCCAAAAATTAGTTCATGTTAGTCTGCCACTGCCAACAGCTTAAACTGCTTTTCTTGTAGGTCACATCTAAGAGCACAAATTTCCACTTCACATGGGAGAGCAGAAAATGTTTTGGTTTAGTTCAGATCAGTTTAAACACTCACACCTCCACAAATTGCTTAACCTCACATTTCCCCCCAGCTGCCTGGGAAACACAGCGCAACACCCCAGTCTCTCTCCAGACTACACTCTCTGTGAAGGCAGGTACCTGGAACCAAGAGTCATCCCTCCATTGTCAGGAGCATGCCAGGTAGCAGTACAGACCCTTAGTAAACATGAAAGTGTCTTGGTCACCCTGGGTCACACTGTCCCGCTCCCAGCCTCGTGCCTCACCACCTCAGCCTTGTCCATTGCCAAGCTGCTGTCCAGCTTGTGCTTGGACTGGCCCCGCTGCCTGGGCAAGTCAGCCACCGCTACATCCCAGCCACCATGTCCAGGCCTGTCCAAGTTTCATTAGTCAGGTACTGACACTGTGGCCTCTCTCATGCTGGCCCCCTCTCCCCTTCCCACAGCTCTCAATGGCTCTGCTTGAAACATGCCACCACTTGCTGGCAGCTCAGGGTTAAGGATGCTTGCCATGATGTGTCAAAACTAGATACTCATTAACTGACACTTTGGGTTTCCTTGATGTTTTATGTCTTGCATCCCATAACCTTTGTCTAATATCCTGTTCAGGATATTGGACAAGAGAATTAGATGTCGCTTTGTCTAACTACCTTATAATTTAATTTTATTTCTCATGGTGCACATAAAGAGGCTTCTCCCACCATTTATTCAGTCTAAATGTACTTATTGCTTATTCCTCCAGAATAGTTTATTTCCACTGGACTACATTCAAATGAATTCCTCTTTTGATGTCATTTTTTGAGGTGCCCAGAGAGTCTGATAATAAATAATGTTTTTAATAGCACTCTTTACTGTTTTTTTCCCCAACACAACAATATCATATTTGTAAATATTTTATTACTCTTACTATCAAGTTCTGCTGGGTTACTTTTTCTACAAAGCCTCTCAAAGAACAAGCATGACACAGAGGTACCTTTCTGGGAAAGTTACCCACCAGAGTGAGCTACCTTAGCACAAACATGATTCTGTCTTCTGAGGGACTTTGTCAAACTATGCTGAACCATCCAACATAGAAAAACATTTGTTGATATTATCCTACAATACTTCACCCTTAACAGAAAGTAAGAAAACTGTAATTCTATTCTTATTTTCAATTCCTAAATACAAAATCTTTGCTTGTCCCCTACTTGCAATTTTTACTTCAATTTTTTTCAAACCACTGTGCAATAACCTTATACAGTTCCTTCTTTGGGCTTTGTTCTACACTGAAGAATTTTCAGATGAGGAAGTTCCCCCAGAAATTTATTATTCTGGGTGAGTTAGCACCTTCAGTCAGCAGCTCTCTTCTTAATTTTCCATTCTTGCTCTGAATACTAATTGCATATATTCTACATGAAGTGTAGAATCGCTGGTATTACTCTACTCAAAACTCACAGGAACTGACTTTGAATGATTACAAGAAACACAGGCTTTTCAACTAGTCACTTTCACATATAAGAAATATTGTGTTCAGACTGCTTTCTGCCTTCTGCAGCTTTCTGCACTTAGAGAATGTTTGAATGCTGCATGCATTTCAGATTTACTTTTCTCTGTGTGTGTGTGTGTGTGTGTGTGTGTGTGTGTGTGTGTGTGTGAGATAGGGTAATCAGTGATGGCTCTATTTTAAGTGTGTGCAACAAATTTTCTGTCCCATTCCAGATCAGTGAGGGTAGAAGCATTAGACCCAGACTGTCAGCGTGGAGCTCAAGTTTAGAGACCTCAATACACGCTTCCTGGCTGATCTCATTGCTCATATACTGAGCTCAGACTTGGCTGGAATCTAGAATTGGAAACCAAGGGAAGGATTTGCATCTTGCTTCTGCAGACAGTTTAGATTGGATGAGCTTACGCCAAATGAAATTGCAAGCAACTCACATTCTGGCACAGTTTAATTAAGAAACTAAAGATGAAAAAGTACAACACAAACTCTCTCTGAGAAACTCTTGCCTTTTAGGCATTATTCCCAGTAACAAACTGTGCAGCCCAGAGTACAGGAACATGTGGGTTTAAAGATGTCTGCTGAGTTCTCACTGTTCTTAGCAGGAGAGCTTGTTTTCATAGGTGCAAGCTGACATAAATTAAAATGATGTCACTAAATAATTGTACTGCATATATCATTAATTCAAGGTTAGATAGGGACAAAGGAAGCTGACTGTAAAAAATGCACACTAGATTCCAGTTCAATTGAATCAGATGCACAAACAATCTTATCAGAAACCTCACTTCCTACAAATTTCTTAAAAATGTATCCCCTTGTTCCTCCTTCCTTAATATCTGTATATTTTTCAACTTGTCCCAGTATGATGAAATTATAACTGTATGTGTGTGCATCTATACATTTATATACTTGTCTGTGTGAACGTAAATATATCTGTTTGAAAACCACACTAAGTTCAATTATTAAATTGGATTTACCCCTCAAAGATGGTTCTAGGCTTGAAAAAATCTTTTTTTTTTTTTTCTTAGCTTGCTGTGGAATCTTGACTCCACATTAGGAAACACTGATTTATATGTTTTTCTATTGCTCAATCTCTCCACCCAGGTAATTCTGTAAGATGGGAATAGCAGGATCCATCAAGAGATGACCCAGTCCAGCCCTCTGCCTAAAGGTAGGATTATTAATGTTTCTTTCATTTTTCACAGGTTGTCATCTAACCTGCACTTTCAGACCGCTAACAATGCCAGCTGAACCAACTTTCTCAAACAAACATTCATAATGCCTTCCCTGATGTTAGAATTTTCTTCCTTCATATCTAACCTGAAACTTTATTTCAGAGTGTGGGATCCTGAGTTATCCTACAGACATGGGTATCAGAGCATTCCTTCTTCCTTCTAAAAGTCTTTTATTATATTGTATTGTATTACATTCCTTCACAAAATCTTCTAGATAACATTAAATAACATTCAGTATTACTTAATTTTTCTAGAACTTTCTTGTTGCTTTCCTTTCCAGGTGCCCTTCAGCTCGGTTACATTCTTGGAATGCAACACAACTAAATGTGGGTATGGCAGTTTATGAAGAATTAATGAACTTTAATTTTTATCCCTCTACTAACAGTGGTAGTGTAGTATTCTTCTGATACACAATGTATTTCCTGTTAAATAAATACCTAGTTCAGAGTTTTACATCAGAACTGAAGTATGGATAAATACTATATAAATATACCAATCAAGTAGGTAAAATTGGGATTTTTAGCAGAGCTTTGAATTGTATACAACTTTAGAGTCAGACCAAATAAGAACATCACAATGACAATATATGATCAGCCATAAACTTGAATTTACACTATAGGGAAATGTTTTTGGCTTAATTAACTGTGCTGATTCTAATTACAATTCTGTGTTTTTCTGTTTTCTTTCTACTAATACTTAAATACATCACAGAATATATTTAGTCCCTTAAGTTTGAAGGTACCTATAAAGGTCATCTGGTCCAACTTCCCTGCAATAAGCAAGGGCACTTTCAACTAAATCCAGTTTCTCAGAGCCCCATCCAACCTGGTCTTGAATGTTTCCAGGGATGGTCATCAACTAACTCTCTGAGCGACATGTTCCAGCATTTCACAACTCTCATTGTAAAAATATCTTCCTCATATTTATTCTAAATCTACCCTCTTCTAGGTTAAAACACTTTGTCTTACCACTAAAAATCATAAAATATTTTCCCCTTTTTTCCTTACAGGTTCCCCCAAAGTACTGGAAGGCTGCTATAAGGTCTCCCCAGTGTCTTCCCTTCTCTGAACGGAATAACCTTTCATCTCTTAACCTTTACTCGCTGGAGAGGTTCTCCATTCCTTCCACTGTTTTTGTGGCCCGCCTCTGGACCTGCTCCAACAGTTCCATGTCTTTTCTATGCTGAGGACCTCAGAGCTGGATGCAGCGCTCCAGGTGAGGTCTCACCAAAGCAGAGCAGAGGGGTAGAATCTCCACCCTCATCCTGCTGGCCACATTGCTTTGGAGGCAGCCCAGGAGACAACTGGCTTTCTGGGTTAGGAGTGAACATTTCTGGGGCACGTCCAACCTCTCATCCACAAACATCCCGAAAACCTTCTCAGCAGGGCTGCTCTCCATCTGTTCCTCCTGAAGCTTATATCGATACTGGGATTTGCCCTGAATTAATATAAACTGCCTATAACACATGGAATAATTATTCATCAGTCCAGTCATCTCATATCACTACTTAGTGTAGTAAAATGGAAAGCTCATCTACTTAATTGAAAACCTCTATCAATATTAATTTTATCCAAAAGTAAAAAAAGAAAGTTATAAGATTAAAATATTTTCTGGAAATAAATTATCTGTGGTCTTTACGAGCCAACTCTTTTCATAAACTTCCCTGTAGAAAAAAGTTGATTCTAATGACTTTCTCTCTTCTGAAAATCTTTCCTGAAGAGAAATCTTCCATGTGTTATTCTGATGATGAAACAATTACATGTTCAATACAGTCCTCCTTGCTGAGGTTACACATAAAAATCTTTTATGTATTTAAAGACAGCAGAGAGTAGCGCATGTATAAATTCTACTTTCTAAAAACCTTCATGGCCAATAAAAGACAGCTAGAAGAACTATACTGTGGGGTGTCTTTTACACAGTCAATGAAAGTAGGTGGGAGGCATAAAGTTGTTCCTATTGCAAAGAGGGGAGAAGAGGTAGTGTAGCCAGCAACAATTAATGCATGTCATAACTGATAAGTTATGGATAAGAGAGAAAGTCAAGGGGAATCCAAGAAAAGTATTTTTGAATTCATTTCAGCCCTCTCATGTCTCTTTCAAAGCCCTGGCTTGCTGACTGTGGAGGAAAAGAAATGAGAACACTTTTTTTGTCTGTCTCTCTAAACCAAAGTAACTAAAGGCTTCATACAGAGGAACATTAATTTACTTTAGGCCCATTTTCACAGTTCCCAGATGAAAAACAATGATGACCTCAGGGAGCCAGCAGTGCTCCCTTAGTAGTTTCTATGTTGGGTATTTGAAATATATTGAAAATTAAAATTATAAGATTACTTCCCACTTTAAAACACACATTTATTCTTTGAAAATATGAGTAAAATTAAAGATTAATTTAAGAAAATTACTTACGGCACAAAAAGCACATTAGTACTGCCCAAATCATCATTTATGGGGAAAGGTGGTTATTTTGGCTGAGACGACAAATTACCCTTCCACAGCAGAAGGAAAAAAAAATAGTTTACAGTTCAAGCTGTAGAGTTATTAAACAAGATCTGACTGTACTAAGAAATGCACAATATATTAGAAAAGTCAATTTCTTAAATTAAATGGCAAATCAGCAAGTGGATGAAGGACTGACCTTGGATCGGGGTGGTGCTCGGATGTACCATTTACAGTCTACTGCTTCAGTTTCAGAAGCTTTTCCTTCTTTAACAATTTGTATAGATTCCACAATTCCTTCAGGTCCTCCCATCTCAAACTCACAAACTGAATAACAGAACACCAGAAAAAATGAAACCTGAACAGCAAGCAAAAATGTTTTCTACAGCAGAGTACAAAGGCCTCCAAGTTAGAGAAAAACCGAAAAACAACATACCAACCTGGCAATGGCTTCAAAACGCCAAGGTCCTTAAAATCTGGATCTTAAAAATAGAGAAAGACAAAATTAGTTTTGTTCAATACTAGGATGTTACACCAACATTGTCAAATTTTATAATTCACTTTAGTTATATTATTATACATATACTTCTTGGAAATGGGAACTGTTTGAAAGCTATGGCAACACAATAATTATTAATGCTGAAATTATTGATACCGTCATCCCAAGTTATTTTTTCTGTTATGAAATCCTGCTTTTCTCTGTCTCTCTCTTTCAGAAGGGTATAAAAATATTTCTGCATACATTAGCAAGTGAGAACATCACATAGCTAACCACATGACATTTCAGCGTAGTGAAAGAGGATATATTTACAGATCCATTCAGAATCTTTTTGCCTATTTTGCATTTTGAAGAATAACACAACTTAACTAGGGAAATCTGAACTTAATTCTGTTTATGGATACTCTGCCATCACTACTGACCACGAGGAGACACTTTCTTTGTCAGAAGCATCCATTTGGTCTTACTGGAAAAAAATACCATAAGAATTACCATTAGCAGTCTTTGTGCTAACAAGGTAATAAGTCTAATAACTGTGCTATTTTCCATCAAATAAACATGATTGTATTTATTTGTGTGAGAGGGCTTGTATCATGCTTTTATAGTCAGGTGTAATACAGACATGAAATGAGTTTGGTCTTAGACCAATGCTTCAACAGACAGTCATCCATATACAAATCATAATTTCACAAAATTTGGCTCAGGTTAATGATACTGCCCAAACCCAGAAATATGGAAGGCTAAAGCATTTAGAAATGATTTCTTAGAATAGACTGGCCTTGTCTGGGAAAATTTTATCACTTGCACTGCTTTTCTACCTAAAATGATTGTTGTACACTGTTTTTCTCATTTACACATGAAACTGATCTTCTTTTTACAGAACTGGGTCACAGTAGAAAGAACTATTAAAAGAAAATAAATAATAGAAACTTTGGAAGAAGGTAATGTTTTAAATAAAAAAAAATAACTCATAACCAAGCCACACAAAAAACTGTTGTTTCCCTCTAGCCTTAGTCAATTAAGAACAGTAAGAATCTTAACCAGATAATATAATGTAGTATAGTGCTGTATAGGCAAGATCAGCAATTTTAATCTAAACAGTCAAAATGTGTTGACTTCAAGAACTGGAGCTGTAAAATCTCTTTCTAAATTGCAGTCTATAACTAGACTGCTGTTACTCTTCCCAAATTTCTTTTACAGTTGCACAACATAAATCATGAGTAAATACTCATGAACTTTTAGGACTGCAAATATAGCTGAGTAGGAAATTAATATTAATTGTTACAAATTTTTATAGATCAGTACATATATATGATTTCCAACAAATTAAATGTAATCAAATATTTCAACTAATGTACTCAGGATGCTGATATCTAGCTCTGAAAGTGAGATATTTCCCAACAGTATCTCATGTAATTATCGCATATCTTCCTTTTATTGAGTTTGCAAGGATTACTCTGATTTACTGAAAACACTCCACCACGTTAGCAAAATACATAGGAGGAAAGAAAGGAAAATCTATTCTGCCAGAATTTTCCCCGTATGAGAGCTTTCATATAAAGCAGTGTTAGTAGCAAGAACCCAGGCTGAAGTACAATCTAGACCATACAATTTGACCCACAAAACTACTTTGAAACAGCTCTGAAAGTCTCATTGAACAAGACAGTAACACTGGCAACAGTGCGTACAGGAATGCACAATCCATTAACATTCTAGAAATACAGTAGATCTATTCAGTTTTTAAAAATAAATTTTTACAAGTTCTCAACATTTCAAGAGTGAAAGGGAAATAAAATCTACAACACCTGAGGTGATAACCCTTCATTAAATATTCCTATTATACCAATATTACTATAAAAAACCAAAATCTGTAAAAAAGATATTATCACAGATGCTTAAAATTCACCTATGTTTGGGCATATTTAACTAGAAAATGTTTGCTTTTTAAATGGTGTCCCATTAAACAGATTAGATTTTAGCAGCTCATCTGTACATAATTTAATCAAATTGTTATTCTCAGTCTGGCTGGGTCACAACATTCCTGTTATATAAAAGCTGACTGGCTAGATATTCCAATAGACAGACAAAAATCATGTTGCCATGAGGAAAACACCCAAGACTGGAAAACTCTTCTGTGAAAAACAAGATGGATCACCCATTAGAAGAAAGAAAAATTAGAGGCAAAATAGGAAGCAATATAGAGCTGTTAAGAGACAATCCAACAAAGGGTCATGAATTTTTTTAAGGGACATAGGTGGAAAGGCTGATAGAGACTGGTCAGTCTGAAGAAGGGAAGTGTCAGAGGTGATCCCACCAATGTGTACAAAAACCTAATGGAGGGGTGCAAAGAGAATGGAGCCAGGCTCTTTTCAGTGGTGTCCAGTGACAGAACAAGAGGCAAGAGCTCACACTTAACCACAGGAGGTTCCATCTGAATATCAGGAAACACTTCTCCAGTATGAGGTGACTCAGGACTAGCAAGGCAGCCAAAAGGTTGTGGAGTCTCTATCTTTGGAGATTTTCAAAGCTGTTTAGAGATGATCCTAGGCAAGATTTAGGTGACCCTGCTTGAAAAGGGGGTTGGCCAAGATGACCTCTAGAGTCATACCTTCCAAGACCAGCCATTTTCTGATCCTCTGATTTTGTAATAACTAAACAATAGAATTGGATAATAGTGAAATAACCAATCAAAAGTCTAGAACTACTATCTTAGATAGCAGTAGAAGTTAGACAAATCTCTATCACAATGCAGACTTGGTTTTGTGGAATTTGCTCTGAGTCACAGGAGCATATACACCCAGCCTGGAGAAACATGAAATACTTATGCCTGGTTTCAAAAATTTCCACTAGGTCTTCATGGGAGACTCTAAAGATTTTGGATGCTAGCTTTGGAATCCGTATTTTCCATGGAAACCATATTATTTTTCATTTCATTGTTCCTGTGCCAGAAGTCTGGCTCTTCTAAGCACCTGACAAACATGGAATTTAAATAGAAAAACAGAAGGCCAATTGCAAGGAGTTACGGCACCTGGTTGCTCAAAAAATCTTATGAAATAAAGGAAATTGTAAAGTTAAAAGGCATTGTATGTCAACTGGATTAAGTCTTCAGAAAGTATGTAAATGACCTTGTTTATAAGCACACTGCAGCATATTATGGGATGGCCCAGCTGAGGTACATCCACACAGAAACATGTTTACCCACCCCTGCAGGCATGTATGCATGTAACGCCTCACCCCGTGTCACTTACACAGAAAGTAAAATGGTTTGAAATTATATTACTTAATTTCTCTAAGACATAGGGGAAATGAATAAAGTTCAAACAAATTACTAGCAACATGATGTTCTGCTGGTAAGTATTATTGCAAATCAATTTTAAAAGATCATATTTTGAATTTTAAAATCCATTCTTATAAAGACCATTCAACTTGTTTTCTAAGAGAGATGGCACAAGGTTTTTAAAAGTAGTGCTGTAATACAGAAAAATTAGTGTATTTTCAATCTTACGAAGGCAAAATTTGTAAATACAGCTCTCACATTTTCTTCATCTTTCCTTAGTTTTTCATATAAAATTCATCTGGGCACTTTCTTACCTGGCAAACTTCAAACCTGCTGCTTTCACTGATAAAAAAATAATAGATATCTCACTCTGGAAGTCAAAAGATATAAGTCAAAATTCAAATATCTCTTTTAAAAAATGGAAGATTGAGTTTATGTGTTCCTGATCATAATTACACAATATTTTTTAATGTCTGAAGTTCAATACACACAGTAAAGAACACGAGCAATTGATGTACAGTTGAAAGTCAAGAGGAAGGAAAAGTATAATACAAAATTCTGGTGTTGAATAACTTCTGAAGTATTTTTTCTCCCTTTTCATCTATGAATTAAATGTGGAGGAATTATTTGAACTATTTGAATAAACCATACACTACAAAGAGTTGATGTTTAAAACCTAAGGGGGTTTTTGCTGTTTGTGAATACAAAAAACCTCCTTTTCAATGGATACATACAGAAAGTAGTCACAATAGGTTGAAGCGTTATTTCCTCAGAAGTAGAGAAACTGTCCACTTTTATTCACTGATCAGCTGTAGATATATCTATTCATTCCTCTCTCTTTGACTAGGTGTTCAACTCCCATCCATCAATATTGAAGAAATTTAAACACATGCACATGCTTCTCTGTCAAGAGAATTTATTAGAGGCCTGATTTTGCATGCAAATACTCATAGAAAAGAGAATTGCACTATACAACAACCTGCCAGTTATTTATCCACAAGTTTACTAAATCAGGCTCTTTACAATGATTTCTGAGAGCCTAAACCAGCCTTGTCCTCTTGACGGGTGAGGTAGAGTTGCCTATAAAAGCAGAGCTTGCACAACTCAGACCAGAAAAGCATGATTATTTCTAAGGTATTTTATGTCATTGCCTCATTGTATTTGGTTATAGAGTAAAAGTATTGCAAGAAGATGGCCAAAAGATTTCAAAAGCATAAAAATCTTCTCAAAGAATCACTAATATAATTCACAAATAGAAAAACATTTCTGTATGTAAACATTTTTGTAAAAATTTTTTGCGTGCTGTTCAAAGGGAGCTTAGCTATTCTGCTGGGGAGAATAAAGAATAAGGAGCAAGAAGAAAAACAATATGAAGTTAAATAGCTATGTAAAATCCCACAAAATATTTCTTCTTAGCCTAAAATGAAATTTGTTTTGTTGGCTTTTTTCATATTTGTAGGCTTCTTGAAATTTCCATATATATGTGTCTATATTTGTAATGATGATAACCAAAAGTGTTCAAAGAAAGCCAATAGCTTGCTAGGTATTGTGGACTGTTCTGTAATAATTATAGTTGGCAATATTATGTGCTGTATTTACTCTTTATTTTCTATTTGTCTTTTAAGGACAATATTGTGAGTAGTTGCAACTCTTTTGAAGACTACATATTTATGACCTAAAATAATGCTTCCCAAATTTTTCACTTCTTAACACGGTCAAAGAACTCAAAGCTGATAAGTGTAAATGTAGCAGTGAATATGACTCCTGCTATTTCATCTTGAATATCTAACTGCCATTAAATCAGCAAAAAGTCATATGAAGACAAATATTGTTGAAATAACACAAACTGTTACCTTAAAGTTTGATTTCTACCATATCATGCTTTCTCAGTCTTTTTTCGTCACTTTACTACTCTCAGCTTATCCTTAAGAAGTATTTTTATAGTATGATTAATAGATACAGTGATTTATACTGTATTAATTATAGTGCTATGGTGACCTCCCTAAAATGAGATATACTGCAAGTGTTAGCAATAGTTGGGCATTTGCCTGCCAAAATTTCCTGTTTCTTTGTCTTGTTGCCATCTATATGGAAATAAAAAGATGACAGAAAAAATAAGAAAAGAAAAAGAATAACAAAATCCATATCTTTGCATAACTTCTAGTTAATATTGGTCAAACTGAGCAGACAGGAAGCACCTAAATGAATTTCACTGGAACAGAGCACATGATAACAGAAGCTGCAGTTAGATTTCTGTTTTCATGAGCACAGTGGCAGGCTTGGAGATTTTAGCCTGCTTGCCTCTGTTGTCTATTCTGCAAACCCTTTAAAGCAGGGTCTTTCTCCAGTGTAAATTTTTTTTACAAAAAATGGGAACCACGTCAGAAAGCAAAAGGTCACATGAGATTCTGGGTCTCATCCTCAAAGAGTGTTTCAACCCTTTGATATGTGCTCCTCCATCCCAGAAGTGAGAAATGCCTTTTAGAATTAACCTAGTGACAAAGTAAGAATGGGCAACAGTGTCATACTCAGGCTGATGAATGGAAAGAGGAAGTCCTGGAGCCTTGCTATGTGTGGGATTGTTTGACAGATCATTTTTGTTATGTTTAATATTTACACTAGCAGCTGAATGCTCCAATTAGGCATTATATTCCCTTTATGCAGCACACCGTGTGTGGAAATGCAGGGAAAAAGTGATCCTATGATGAATATTTCAAGGGCTGCTTATACCTTCATCTGCCAGTTGCCCTAAAATATTGAAACAAGACTGAAGGAGCTCAGGAGTCCACTTTATCTGAGTAATGCAGCCTTGCTGTGACAGTGCAGATGACTTGACCGCCAGGACTGACTATCAGTCAAGGGAAGCACCCTGTCTGTGTCTCCCCAAGATAATATCCTGGAGGCTTCCTGTAATTGACTAATGGTCTCTGAACTGGACTAGGAAGAGAGATGTGCAAAGCTATGGTGCTTTTCCTGAATAATGTTGAATTCTAAGTATTCCCGGCCATGCCATTTTGGCGCAATACTACGAGGCTCAGGATTTGTCTTTTTTTTTTTTTTTTTTTTTTTTATAGATGAGTCTTTGCCCAGCCCAAGGAAATAACACTTTAGGTTCATGTCAGAAGACTAGAGGAAAAAATGAGCCCAAATATTTAGACACAACTGAGTAGTAGGCATTACTTCTGCAGATCAATCCTATTTACACATGGTTATTTCTTGCTACCACTGAGTGCAGAATCTGCACATCCTTTTCAGGATATTTACGCTGTATCAGTACACTGGGTGGATTTCCCAGGACAGACAGATCTTATGAGAAAAACTTTGTAATTTAAAATGGCCTTTGTTGTTTCTTCATAGGAGAAATGTTTTCTCCTAGTTTTGCCTCAGAACATTCAACAGAATGAATGCATTTACTGTAGTGTTCTTTTGAATAGCTACAACTTTTAGAGCTATTATTGTCAACAGAATATACTGCTTGTGCGGCTTCAAGTAGCATTGTATAACCTGTAGTTCACTGCACATTGTGGCACATTTCCAATTAAAAAAGAAATACAACACAGTGTTTACACCTACTAATATTCTCCTGCTGTAGCTGGCCACGACAGTGATGGCATCTTTTTGAAGATAACTCTCACATGAAAAACTCAAATATCTCCTCTAGTTTTCCATGTGTGAATAGCTCACTTTCCA
Organism: Poecile atricapillus; assembly: GCF_030490865.1. Lineage (NCBI taxonomy): Eukaryota > Metazoa > Chordata > Aves > Passeriformes > Paridae > Poecile > Poecile atricapillus. The sequence continues at coordinate 96,566,082 of NC_081250.1, read as the reverse complement.
TTTTAACAAGCAAATTCTTCTACTGTCTCCAAATATTTTTGTCTTACAGACTAGCAAAGCACCAGGTGGCTTTTTGCTAAAGCAAAGAATTGTGTCAGAGAGCACCAGAGGGAACTGAATGGTGTTTGTAAAAACAACTGCTTGCTTAATCATCTTGCCATATATCAGAAGAAGATGAAACAGACAAAACACTCTAGAAAACAAGATTCTTAGACTAGAAACAAATGAAATAACCACAGACTGAAAGAAACCAAACCCATTCATTAATTTACTGTGCAACTTTGAAAGTTGTTGGATGAATTATATTCTAGGACTCTCCTATAATAAAGTCATTGTATGATTCAAAAAGTCAATGTCACAGGACGTTTTAAAAATGTATTCTGTATCCAGGGTAGAAATCTTTAGGATCAAAGGGAAAAAAAATCTAGGTTTTCATCCCCACTGGAACGTGAATGTTCTCTTTCTAAAGGAAAAAAATAAGAAAAGAAAAACGTAGCATATATCAAAAGAAAAGTGAAATTAATTTTTTAAACAGCTCCTATTGTAATTATATATGCCCACCACAGACAGTTTCAGTGAACAACAACGGGAGTTATAAAAGCCACACAGCTCAGTGAGTTGCTGAGGAAGGTATATCAGCACCAAAAACAAGTCCCAAAAAAAACTGTGGGAAAAGTAAGTCTTCTGTCCTGTCATTTTAGAATTCATAGGAGTATAAATTTCAGTGACACCAGATCTTTCCTTCTTCTGCTACTCTTAGGAGGTGTGTTTCTGGCTAGAAGCTGTCCTTTCAGGGAACACTGAGCTGTTGACCTCAACAGTTTCCCCACATTTACAGAAAGAGAAGATGTGTTTTTAAGAACTTTGGCTGTGGAGTATATTGGGGATTGTCTTTGGAGACATTCTAACACTTTTGCTTCTTCATCCTTTTAACTGCAAAGGGCAGCAGCTCTCTCTGAGGAAGTGTTTCAGAAAAAGCATAGCTCTGTGTTAAACAGTGAATTCCCTACATAAATTACCCACAAACATGAATTTTACGTTTTATTATACAAAGTAACATTCAGATATTTAAAGCCTATAAATAACACTTTGGAAGTAAGCAATAATCATTCTCCCTTTTCCAGTGTTATGAAATTCAGCTTCCCCTGAGATTATGGGAAGAAAACTTCTAGACAGTTTTTACTTAATCTAGGCTCTATAGCCAGGATTTTTGCCTTACAGTTTATTTACTTCCTGTTGGTTATAACTTCATGAGAGTGACATTCACTTTTGCTCAAACTGATAATTTTTCTCCAATTTCATGCAGTTAAAAAGTGCCAGAGAAAGTTCAAACGACACTTAATTCCTCATGCTGACCTGGAGTAGACATAAACTGCTAGAAACAAGATGGAGGTCAGCTGGGACTTCTATTATTTTGATGAGAAAAGTCCTACTGTATGCTTTATTATGGAAGCCAAACATAATTCATACCAACTCTAGACTCAAATATTTCCACTGAAATTAATGAAAAAGATTGCTTCTCATAAACCACACTAAATTATGTTACTGCATTCCTGTATGAAAAAAATCAACATGAAAATAAATTCTAAACCAGGGGATACTCTCTTCAATCTTTTTTACTTTTTCTTTTTAAAATATTCTTCTGATGTATCCTCAGTCCTCTTTAAGCAGCAGTTATGCCACATGATCTCTGTTCACAAAATGACCTCAAAGTGGTTTGTCATGAACATCACAAACAAGATTCTTTGGGTAAGTGGAGATTTGGAGACTAGAATTTGAGTAGAATTACATTAATGTCTATAAAACTCTTTTGCCTCCAATTTTTCCTTATCCCAGAAACTCCAGATTCTGCTATCCCTAAATAGTGACTATATTCAGTATAGATTAGTAAATTTTTAATTCTATTATCAAACTATATTTTAGGTTTAAAATTATAGTGTACATGGAACTTAACTGATTTACACTTTTTCCTCCTCTGTTCAATATCTGCTGGTCGGAAGCAGTAATTTTCTTTTCACTGGATTTACTTATAATTTTAATATTGATTATAAAAGAAGCAGATTTAGGCTCACAATCTGAGCTGAATTTAGCAATTGATTGAGTCCTACACTAGCTGACTGGCTCAGCCTAATACAGAGAATAAATACTGATCTTCTGCATCACATTAATGAAAAAGACATTGTGATTCATTGAATGACAATTTAGAAAGGTACTGTTCCTAAGTCCTTATGTCTATTTTATACAATACCCAATATTGCTATGTAAGTGGCTGAAGAGACAGGGAAAAGAACAGCAAAGTGGGTACTGATTAGAGATTGTCTAGTTCTACCATTGATGTGGTAATATTTAGAAGGAATGAGGTTTCAGGAGAGTTTTGAGTTGCAGCAGAAGCAGGTCAGAACATGATGGCCAGTCACAGCTCTCAGGATTGTTAAGTAGGGGTCAGCTGCTTACCCAACAAGTAGACAATAATTAAATTTCATTTGACCAGATCAAGTTTTTGACTGCCAAGCAGCAGGATTTTTCCTAGCTTGATTTAAAAGAGTCATTTAAAGTTCTAGAGGAAAAAAAAAAAAGAGAGTCAAATATAAATTAAACCTTTCATTTAAAAGTACTTGAAAAGTACTTGATAAATAGTTGATCTATATTTATATTGAAATATCACTGATATACAATATTTTAGAATACAAATAACTGTACTATTGCTGAAAATATTTGTGTGGAGGATGCACATAAAATTACAGAGATCCAAACTACCAAATTTGATTTTTTAAATCCTAGGCCAGTATGTAATTTCTTAAAAAAATTATAAAATTATTTAGTAGAATTTCAGTATGGAATTCATAGTTAGTAGCAGTTAATAACCAACTGTCTGAACCACATAATAAAATCAACATTTAGGAATAAAATATTTTTAGGAAGCATTTTCTGCATTTTCTTTTAATATTAATTTTCACATAGACTTGAGAAATGAGCCACAGGAAAAGAAAAAGAAACCCCAAAAGAAAACAAGAACAGTATAATACAATCTTTTGTTAACCCACATACTGCAACCAGCAGATTTGATAACATTGTCTCTTGAGCTTCAACTATCAGATAACATCTGGCAAATGATGTATGTAAGTCCTGTTACACAACATCTTCTGGCTTCTCAGTGTCATCTAGGGGACTGATATGTGACTGGAATAACACATTTCACACAGACTGCTTCTGTCATGCTAGAACTAAATTTTCACAATGGATGTGCCACAAAAACCAGATTATTTAATACTGAATTCTCAAAAAGTATTTCCCAATTTTCTTTTTATCATCTTATTCATGACTCAAGCAAACTTTCTTAACAGAAATTGCTGGATATTACATAGACTTTTGACATCCAAATATTCAAATAAATATTTTGTGTCTCTAATTTGTAATGAGCCCTGGAGCAATATTTTTGAAGTGCTGATCAGAAGTATTTGCTTACTTTTTTTCACAATTTTACAACGAATTTAACCATTATTTTTCTCATTGAAGTTAAAACCTCCTCTACAAACCTATTTGAGGAAACTGCAATGTCAGGCATTCATCTCCCTAATGAATTGCTGTGACCATGTAAGTAGTGTGCATTTAAAATAATCAGGAAGATTTTTCAGAGAAAGAATAACATAATTATTAACATAATTAACATAATTAACATAATTAACATAATATAACATAACATAGCATAACATAATATAATAATTTTCTCTGTCAAAAAACTATCCATAAGTACTACTCCGTTTTTATTTAAAAAAAAAAAACTTTGACAATGGATGCACAAACAAAAGTTGTAGTGGAAATGTAGTAAAAATGCACTGAAAATTTATTCTTTGTTTCAAATTTTAAATCCAAGGAGTGGAACGAGTACTCACTGCAAATGATTGCAGAATTTATATCACTTCACTTTACAACTTGTAAATCTGACTGACTGAGTTGAACCAAAAAAGCTTGTCTGAATTAATTATGTTCTAAGCAGAAGATGACTGAAGAAAATAATTTCATTTCAGACAATTCCAGGGTATTTTTTTTAGGGACCAGAATATCTAGAGGAAGAATAGCACAAGAAGGCAGCAAAATCATTAATCATGGTTTTCTAACTCCAACAAAACTCAACTTACTGTAACAGAATATTAAAAAAAAAAAAAAAATAAAAAAAAATGAGGGAAACAGGGAGAAAGTTGAGCCTATTTAAGGCTATATTTGTCCATTTGATACTGATCAAATGGACAAATGCTGAATTGATATAGATCTACTACATAATTTGTGTAAAGATAGAAAACTAGTTTGAATTCATTAAAAGAGTTGAAGAAACAGAAGATTTTCTTTCCAAAACTGCCAGATATTTAATTTTTACTTAGTTCTGTAGATATAAAGGTAGAGGACAGTTTTTAAACATACTTACTTTTAAGTAAGAACCCAAGCCTAGAGATTGCCTGGATTTAGGCACATGCTTAGATGTAGGCTTCCTGAAATTCTTTGCTAAATTGAGACTAGATTTAGTGGCTTGTCAGTGCAGCATTTGAGTATAGTAAGCTTAAGCAACTGTTCTTTGGAATTATCCTTGGGCATATCAGAAAGTAATTTCAGAGATTTTTGATGGATTACAGTGTTAAATTATAGTAGCTGTTATTCTTACTTGGCCTGAGGGCTGTTATGAAATGCACAGGTTTTGCAGAGAAAAAAATGACACCTAGCATTTGGATTTGTTACAATGAAAAAGAAAACACATGCAAATTAAAAATATGTACACACTGAACATAAATTAAACAAAAAAATTGTTGATTTGCCCAAACAAAAGATTAGGAATATCACTATCTAATGTGAATTAATAGTATAAGAATAAAACCCCTTGTTTAATCTACACAGCATTCACAAATATTAAACAACACCCACAATGAGCAGGTGACTTGCATGAACCCAATTATACTGAAAATTGAATCCTTTTAAAATAGGATTTGAAAAAATTTAACTTCTCACTACCTCAATTTGTCATGATCATTTTTAGGACAACACACCTTGTTGTATAGATGTCATCAGTCAAAGTTCTGAGAGGAATTCTGTTTTTATCTCCTCAGTGTATGTATAAGATAAAAGTATATATGGTAAAAAGGAAGTTGTCAGAAGCTTGAGATAGGCTACATTGGTACACAGAGAGAGGAGAAAGTGAAAAAAAAAAGGAAAAAATAAATAGGACTAAGTCAGGGTGTTCATAATCTCGATTCACAGTCTTGATTTTCCAGGAGTTTTGTGTCTAGCAATAGATATATTGGCCAGATTTAGACATAGAGACAACACCTACTTCTCACAGAAATCACTGTATAATCTGTTTCTCACATGAAAAAGACTTTACATGATGGTGCTTCCCTACCCCATGACAGCAGTATAATATTAAAAACTGATGGCTCTTTGATATCTTAGCACATAATAGGTGAAAAAAAGATGGATCAAGGGCATAGATGCGCTAATGGGCAAGCTAACTTCATTTGCAGAATATTTGAAATAAAATTTTTGTCAAAGTTGAATGAAACATGATCTTATTTTCAGATCTGACCATCAAAAAATCTCAAGTGTGACATCTGAAATGAAAGTACTACGTAGTCTGCATTACTCAACAAGACAGTAAACAAATCAAGATAAGTCTCAGCCATCAATATGACAAAATATATATTAAGATGACAACAAACACCTACTAGAACTGCAAATATGCAAATAATATTCAATAACCTTCACCTCAGTACTGGTAAGCAAAAGAGATTCTCTGGATTGTCCTCTTTACAAAATGAGTACTGTCCCTAGAAAATGAACCAAAGCTAGACAATAGATGAGTGTACATAACAAATGGTGACAGAGGTTTTACTTCTTATCTGACACATTTCATCATTTACTAAACATTGCATGCTACAAAAATATTTAGTTCTAGAAACAGAAACATGACTCAGTTCTGCAAGGACTTAAGTTTGCAAAGCTACTAATTATTGGGCAAGAACCCTGTTGATTAGTTACAGGGACCTGAGTGACTTCTAACAACAGTTTGTGCATATTTCTTTAAGGAGAATTAGCTAGAAGCACTATACAAAGAGTAAAAAATCTATTAAGGAAAGGTAAATATCTCAATAATGATCATTATTTGTTGCTGTTAAATTCTTCACTAAATAAATTAGACAATAACAAAAACAATCTCCAAGCACAGTTACTTGAACCTATGCAAAAAGATGACTGAAAAGAAATGATACAAACATAGGTTTACCTAACATATACTAACTAAAGAGTCAAACCTGTCACAACTGAATGGCTAAACTAAAAACTAGTTTTTCTGCCTAACAGATGGGGCACAGTCAGACTGATTAGACAAAAGCTAATCTGTGTCGATTGCTAATATTTATTTGCTATACCAGTAACACCTTATAAACCTGTAGATACAATGCATGAAGATTAAAACTGAGTAGCTTAAGAAAAGTATTATTGAAGAAAAATAATTGCTTCAATGTCTGCAGAATCTCTCCAGATATCCACATTTCCAATGTCCTTAAGAGAAACTACTATAGACAACAACAGTGTTGTCAGGATGAGACCACAACACAACCACCTAGGAGTTCGTCTCAATATGAGCTATTAGAAAATCTGCCAGATGAGAAAGTCAGATGACCCAGAAAATCTTTGAAGAGTAATCAAAAAGTCCTTATTCATTACATATGAGACAATTTTTCCCCTGAAGAAGTAAGGGCTATAATGTTTGAATGGGAACCACCAAGTAACATAACAACAGGTTTTGGAGGTGCCGTTCTGAATGTGGGTAGTGAAAATTCTCATTGTAAATAAGATGTTTTTAAACGCATGTGGAAGACAAGTACCCAGGCTTTCTGTTCAGCACAAATTCCATGTTATCCTCCCTGATCTGCCATTTCCAAGTGCTTCACAAATGTTACAGAGAAATTAAGAATTAATAGCAAAAACAAATGTCCAGTGCCCACTGGTTATTTCCTCATTTTATAAGTGTTTAAAGCAAAGGGTAATCACTTGATATCAGACCTGAGGTTAAGCTAACTCAGCATAGTATTTACATAAAGTCAGAAGTTTATCCTTAGGGAAAAGAGGATAAGAAAAAGACCATATTTAAGGAAAATCCTCTGCTGCCTCTAAGATTTAGATTTAATTGTTTTGTAACAAGTAATAATATAAACTATTTATAGATGACAATGGTATTGTAAAAATGCAGCTTAATCTAAAAATATTGGTTTTCTAGGAGTAATTTTTAACGTATATCTAAGCTTCCTAAAGACCCCTCACAGGTACTCCGAAAACACAGACTTTTTGTCAGAGAAATGAGACTACTCTGAAAAGAATATTTATCACTGCAACATCATAATCACCATTACTGGAGAGGTCACCTACAAATGAAGAAAGGTGTTTCCTGTAGAGGTGGAATAGAATTATATGCAGCTGTACAGCTGTAGAATATCCTAGTAAACCTTCTCTAGAAGTCCATGTGTAGTTTATAATGGAATGAATGCAGGGAAGGGATTTTTGTAGAGAACAGGGATAGTACTGATGGCAGGGGGAGCAGTAAGTGTTGCTAGTTAAGTTTTCATTCTTCTTTACTCCAGTACTAAAAATACTTAAAACTGTGTCTTATATTTCTTCTGCTCTTGTTTTTACATCCAAGTTCAACAGAGTAGGGACTTAGGTGTTTGAATTTCTTCTGTTGATAATGTTATCCCCAGCACACAGGGATTTCGAAACTAGGAAGTTGTGTATTTGCCTTTTGGGTATTGTCAAAAGAAACATATAACTATGTGATGGCAAGACACAATATAAGGTCTGCGAACCCCACGAGATCTTTTAGATACTAATTTTCTCCACATCAGGAATTATTTTTCACTTGACATTTAATATAAACCTGTGATCATGATTTTTAATGTAATGCATCATCCTACTTGAGAGCAATTCCTTTCTTTTCCCAAGACCAGATGCCCTAATGCCTTGTAAACAGCAATGAAGTGCCTGACTTTTATGAAGTGCACTTGCATGAACACAATAAAAGTTCATAACTCCAGGAAGCTGCTTATAGCAATTTGAAGTGCTGGGGGGTTATATCTCAAGAAATAAAACAGATTCACACTTTCTGGGTTTTGTTTTTTGTTGTTGTTCTCTCTCAAAAGTTTAAATGAATGAATTTAAATGAGTAATTTCTCATACTTCCAAACCATCTCTGATCCCAAAGGAAAAATATTGTCTCATTAAAGTGGAATGGCTCTGGCATTGTTTGTTGATTCTCAAAAAACTTAACTGGATTTCAATTTGCTAAAAAGTGATTGCCATTGCTGACACTAAATTAGAAGTAATCAGACTAGACTCAGAAGTGAAAACAAAAAAGTACAAGTGAGCTAGGTCACATGGATATTCAGCTTTCCCAGATGCCTGGGAAATATCCCTTAGTTAAATCCATTCAAGGAAGAACTTGGACATTAGATGGCAAATGATTTCATAATATTTTATCTAAGTTTCTTACAAGTGTGATTGAATTTAATAAATTCACATTAAATTTTTCATGAGTTCTAAAATATGCAAATTCCTCAACGAGGAAGAATTTGCGTTGTTTTTTATTTTTTTCCCTCAAGATAGTTAACATAATTATTTACTACTCTGACATTCACTCTAATGGGAATGTAAAAGCACTGTTACTCAGGTTAGAAAGTGTTTCATATTCCACTTTTTGGGGCACAAGAGTATGAATCTTTTTCTCTTTTCCATTATCAAGCAGTTGAATAGAAAACATTACTGACTGACGTTTATATTAATGAGGCTAAATAAAAACACAGATGGCTTCTACTGAGTGAAGGAACTGAAAGTAATAATGTGCTATCTTAAGCCACTGTCCTGCAAAATCAGGGACCAGGATAAACAGAAATCTGATTATTCTAGCTGAGCAAGAAAGCTCAGATAAACACAGCCTCTCTCTGCCTGAATCCTTGTCTGTACTAAAAACAAATGTCTCTTTTTAAAGAAGAGTTGTCCATAATTTGAAGCAGTACTTGAATTTTTCTACACAAAACAGTGATTCAACACCATTTTGGAAGATGGTCTTGAGACAAAACTTTTTAGGAAAAATGAGTGTAATAGATTGAGTTAAAGGATCCAGAGCTATGAAATGAAATTTCAATGGCCCAAAGAATGACAAAATAAGAGCAAGGACGAATTATGCTTTGACTTGTGTCATGGGTTTTTCCCTAGACAATCAAAATTGTATTTCAAAATTAACCAGAGGAACCTGAAAATATTGTAGCCTGATATGTATTTCTCTCATACATCCAATTTCCTTATAAAGAAACAACCCAACAAAAGTGTTTGTATGCATTTATGATGGTTCAATAGGTTCAGATAGTTCCATTTTGAAATCAACACAGTTAATCAGAATTTTAAAATAAAAAATAAAATCAAAATAGTATATAAAAAGTAAAGAAGTTTTATTTGTTTATAAACTCTCATGTATGCAAAATGATTGAAAATTTACATCAAAATGCATCTGGTTATTACTGATATTAGCTGTAATAATACAAAAGGTGAATACCTTTTCCCTTAGCTCAGAGTTTTGACATCGAAAATAGTCTATTATACCATATGTACAACTTCATTCATCCACGTGTTGCTTAACAAAAAAATTTGGAAATGGCAAAAATGAAAGCCTAAATTATTCTCTTAATAATGAACTTTTTTTTGCAAAACTTTGAGCAGTTTTACCAGTTTCTGGGTGTGTAGCTCTAATTTTGTGGTTAAAGCTTTTTCTTCTGCAAGATCTCACCTTTTAGAGTACTGAACAAACCTCTGAACAAAGGTTTATTTAAAAGCAAAAGAATGTAAGGCAAAAGAGTTGCATTTGTTTCTGAAACCGCTGTCCCTACTGGACTTTTGCCTTTGCAGATGGATTTCCAGCCATTTCAATACCAAGGACTCAAAGAAATTATTGATCAAAAAAGTTGTAGTAATTGCAAATCATTAGTCTATCCTTTAGGATTTTTCTATATAATTTCTTTCTTTAGGACTTAGTCCAAACTAGATTTAAAATGCTTTAGGTGTGGGACTCTTTCCATTTGCACAGACTAATAGATCTTCCTTGCAGCAGTTTTCATTATACCCTAATTGATCTTTTTTTCCAACTTCATCCAGTTAGCTGTTTTTATACACCCTGAAGACATAGTAAATGATTTCTTTCTCTGTTTCTCCAGGTACCATCCAAATAACAATAAATGATTGCAGCTTCAATTTATCCAAATTTCCTTTTTTATTTTTTAAATCTTGGCACACACCCACACATTTAACATCACATCTCTTTATCCTCCATTCAGATCTCATATGAAAAAAAGAGACAGATGAGAGACACATCAGGAGTAGGTGGGGACACTCAAAGATTGCTGATACTCGAGAAATAGATGTGTTGACCTTGTCTCTGGATGAAGAAAGCCTCCTCTGCAGGTTGTGGTTAGGAAGAGTGTCCTGTTTTCAACAAGTGAGATGAGTGGCAACAAAAACCCTGAGCATTCAGCAGCTTGAGACAGCAATAATTTCCAAATAAGTTTTTGCTTTGGATCATTTTCTTTAACTTCTTAAAAGAGAGGTTAGCTGAAAATTTTATTCTGATCTCTCCATTGTCCATAATTTAATTTTTTAAGTTGTCACTACCTAAGCTGGTTCTAGGTGGTTTAGGTGATAATTTCTGTATTTGAGTCTTTTCTATGTTACTCTGTTATACCCTGGAGTGGAGTCCTCTCTGTGTTACTCTCTCATACTCTCTTTACCGTCTTGGAGGACATAATTCTGTTTTATGGGTTGGCAGGAACCCCTCCCAGTGCACACAAATGGACAATAGATCTCAAAATGTCATGCCTTATCCATGTTTGCATAATAAAAGACTGTCCAAGTAATAATGTGGAATGTGAAATGCTTCCTTTTATTAGTGATCCAGGAGGCAGAAGTGCTGTTTGGCACTTGTCAGATTAATCATATTCTCATTTTGACCAGTATTCCCAGAAACTCTCTACAACTTGCAGAGCTTTCTATTGAAATATATGGAGTGGAAAAAAGAAAAAAACAAGGGAGAAAAAGTATATAGCTATTCCATCTGAAGTCTATAATAATTTATGCTGCTCTACCAATTTATGAACATTGATCTTCATGTAGAAATTTTCCTTACATCAGTAGAAAAGGAATGAGGATAAAACATGATCCATGAAATTGTCTTTCACTTGAGAATTTTTTAGACAGACTAAATTGCAGATTGTGCTATGAATTTCTGTTCAACCATAATGCACAGCCCTTTGGAAAAAAGAAAGGTAAAGAAATCTAAAGCAAAGAAGCCATTGTGCAGGGTGAGGAAATTGCAAAAGCCCACAAACCTATGGCAAATGAGAGATAAACTCTCTTTTCAGAGTGAATATGCAAGTTTATAATAATATTTTGTCCATTGTCTTTGAATTTACAACACATATATATATATATATATATATATATACACACACACATATATACTGGTCTGTCAGATAATTTGCTACAGAAATTCCATCTTCTTCTGCTGTTTGAACCTCCTATGTATGTTTAGACACTGCAGAACAGTATCCTCGACTTGAAAGAAAATTTAACTATACTGGTTAATTTTATAAGTATTTTCCTTGAATTAATGAAAGAAAACCAGAAAGAAGAACAACACAGAGCATGTAGACCTGCCAGCTTCTAAGATGCTACTGGAATAATTAAGGAAGAATTTTGGGTCTGCTAATTTTAGGCAGTATCCTAGAGAATATTGTTCAACCTAATACAACAATTTAGCTGAAAAAATAGTGACATAATTGACAAAATTACATAATAATTACAGTGCTTTAGAGTGAGCTATATTAAAGCATGACTCATCACTCAATACATAAGAAGTCACAGAACTACGTCACTACATCCAGCAGTGCAGTTGCAGTGCAGTATAGTGGAGCTGCAGCCAAAGAGGAAACTTAAAATCAGCAATCTTTTGTTAATAAGTGGTGGAGCAGAGGAATTAATGGAAAGTATGACTATGAATTTGGTTTTACTTTCATGAATTAAACAGTGAAAAGGGATACTTGTACAATTGCAATTAAGATTTACAGCCTTTTTAGAAAAATATTTAATATATGTTATTATTTGAAAGTCATGCATCCTCTGGTAGTACTTATAATAGTTTTCTTTATTGAGGAAGGAGAACTATTCTACTCCTCAGCTGGGGAAATGACTGGTGAAGTGGAAAAGCAATGATGGAATTTTCTGAGATAATTACATTTTTTATTAGAATACTTTATCAATGATCTTTTTGAAAGAAAAGCTGTACAGCATAACAGTCAAGCATAAAACACTAAACTTCCCATGAAACATTTTGAATTACCTTCTGTAATAGCATTCACTTGAAAATAATACTTTTTAAAAAGTACAGAATCTGAAAATCTTTCCCTTGAATAAGCCTTAGTTGTTATGCAAAAGATATATATGACTTTTATCAATTTTCTATCTATTAACACCTTCCTTGACAATAAACCAAGCCCAACTAAAGGTATTATTCAACAGCAAGATTATACATCATTAGAAAAGTTACAATGATAAGCCTTTGTTATTAAAAATGAGATGGTTTGTACTTACCTGGTGTGAAATTATACCGAGCAGAAAACCCAATAGATTCCAGTTCAGCGTCAGCAAAAAATTTAATCCACAGGAATCTGCCACTGGATTTTATCATAGGTGGATTTTGCTGTCCACAAAAACGTCCAAGGATTGGGGAAAAGCCAAAAGGTCCATCTCGTACTTCAATGTGGTCAAATTTACACTCCCAAGAAGGCTCTATGGAATATTTTTCATCAAAGTGTAGTTCAATGCATTGTCTAGGAGCAGCTAGAGATAAAAAGAAAATTATCTTACTATTTTCTAACCCAAGACTCTCCAAAACTAAAGCAAAACTCAAGAAAATAAAATATATCTATTTTTTATGAATCTTAAAATTTTGTTTAAAATCTTGCTTGAAAATTAGTACATCTGTATTTTTTATAGATTTCACACTGTCAGTTTGTCTATGGTTCTTCTTTAAAAAAAGTATTCTTGACAGCAGTGTTTAGTAAAGCTAAGAGAGATATCTATGATGAAATGAAAAATATAGCCAGGAACAACTTCTTAAAACATAAAATGTTTCTAAGAAACTACATATTTAGAAAAAAAATTTTTCTCTTATACTTGGGGGAAGGGGTGTTAATCAGAATGTTTTTTTTAATATTTAAAAAGTACTAGTACTGACAAAGATGATGGAAAAAAAGCTGATCTGTATATCATATAGGAATATAATCTCTCCTTACTTACAGTGCCACAGTAAGGACAGATTATATTCCTATATGTATTGCAGTCAATGACAAAATGGAGTGTAATTGCTTATACTCTGAATTATTTCTCATTGGAAACATAAGAACAAATGAAGTGAATTCCCACTTAAGAAAGAACTAGATAAAGATGATAATTGAAGAGCAAATGATATACTGAAAATCTTGAAGGATCTTCATAGTGGCCACTTAATTAAATTTTTTTAAAAAATTCCGTCTTTAATGATAGGTACTAAGTTTACAGAGTCAGAACAATCTCTAGAACAGGAATTTCCTGGCATCTCCCGTATAAAGGAAAAAAAGTAACTGGTAGAAATATAGAATTTTCTTTAAAGGAGGAAAAATACCATGGTTTGATCGACACATTTTATCAGAGGCAATCTCCTAGAGGCTCACTGTTTTCTACACTTAATCCTGGCCATAGCAAAAACTCAGTGCCTTCCATGTCTAGAGCATGGTGCATCGGAGCCTTTTGCTGACAAAGCCTTCTGCTACGACAAGGATTTGTTGTGTCGTTGCCCGCTGTGCCTCTCATGGGATCATGTCCTACACTTTACACATATCAAAAGAGGTTTGTTTTACCATCAGCTTTGCCAGAGTTGCCATTCTTTTCACATGAAAATATACAAGATCAAGCTCCATGCTGAGTTTTTAGCATGGAAACTGCTTAGCATGGAAACTGCTGCCACTCCAGGACTCAGTATCTCTGCATTTCTTCCCTCAAGAGTAATAAGAAAACTGTCAGTGTGACCAGAACAAATATCTTGTTTGGGTTCTGAAACATTTTAAAATTAAGCTTTTGATATGAACTCATTGCTCATATAAGAAGAGAGACTATTTAAAATCAACTGAGTAAGAAGACTCTAGGTAAATTTTGAAATCTTTACATAAGAGCACAGTCATATCCCTTTTACAACTACTTCATGTCAATAAATACAACCTCATTTTATAAGAAGCATTTAAGAAGTTAATAAAATGCCTTATTTGAAAAAAATGATAATTTAACAGCTCTACTTACAACATTAATATAATTGGTTGATTGATATTTACTGAAGCATTTAATTTAACATAAGAAAGAAACCTTTTCTGCTGTTCTCAGTTTGAAGAAATTCACATTCAGGCATTATTTATACCAGTTTACAGGAAATTTGCAATCTTTTTGCCCATACAAATTCAATTGAAAAAGCAAAGACCTACATGGTTTACATATAATTGCACCAAATTCACAGTCTATGGAAAGGAAACCATTTTGAAAGTACGAAAACGTTTCAAAAGTGAAGTTAGATAATAAAGCTTGTAAAGAAGATCATAATGATGTTATCCTTGGTGAGGTTTGAAGACCAAAGTAAACCTTTTTAGATTATAGTAAAAGATTAAATACCTGGAAGACATCATTGATTAATTTTATTCAGATGTTTATAGCCTCGACTTTTCACTTTTATAAAAATTATTGATTTAAACTCAGCTAAGCCATACTAGGACAGAAGAGATCAATCAACAACTTTCAACTTGGGAACATATTCTGCATGCTCTTATTCCATTTAAGGAGATTTGTTGAGGACTGTTCAACATTCACCTAAGGACTGCAGTCAGGTATCAGAAACTCTATCCTGACAACACTTTAGGTAATCTTAAGAACTCTCATCATGGCTTGAAAGTCTTATACATTCATGACTCTGATGTTATGCCATTAACCTGCCTAGAGGTTTATTATTTCATTTTAATCTTACAAACTAGATACAAAGATTGATTCTCCAGCTACTGTTAGTGACATGCAGCAGCACAGGACAGTGCTTCCCACAGCCACAAAGTGATTGCTTCAAAAATGGCTTATGCCATTATCATAACATATTTATCCTTTAGAAGCTTTCTTTTCCACTGCCTTATTTCATACCAAGAAGAGGGTTACAAGTGCTGGCCAGTAGTTAAATCCTTAACAGGTCTTCTCTGTATCCAAGACTCATGGAACGTGTTAAAAATTGCCACAAGGCTCCCTCAGAGTTCACTCATTTGATATGATTTTTGGTGTTGAAAAGAAGCCCTAGAGCCAACAATGGCTTTGGTATAGGAGGCTCTAGAGTAAAAGGAAAGATTGTGGATAAATAAGAATCAGGCAGAGTTACACCTGAGAGCTATTGACTGGGTGAATGCATGATCTGAGAAAAAGCAAAATTTCCACAACTGTAATCCCCATCTAGCTTTCTGAATCTCACATTGCCAACCAGTTTTATGACCAGAATATAGCTATAGTTTATTATAAGCACTATTCTGCATGTTTATATATTTTTTTTTTTTGTTATTTTTAAAAAAATTCAAGATGAGAATTTTCCTAGTGAAGTTCAGATCTTGCTAGAACAGAGAGAATCACATCAGCTCAAGGAGAGCTCAAGAGTGTCTACTTTTCCCTGAAGGCCCTATGAGTAGAAGCTACTTCACTTTTAGAAGGGAGCATTGAATATTCATTAGCAGCACTTGTCCACTGAGGATAAAAGAAGGCCAGGGATTGAGTTTGAGGGCTGGACCACTGCCCGTTCACACTCCTTAAATGTAAAGTCATGTTCTGGCATCATTTCGGCCATGCTGGTAGGAACACATCATATTTCTGTAATTGTGTATAATTCCAGGGTGCAGCACATGCATCCGTGACCTCTTCATCAGGTGCTTTAAAATGCATCTCTGTTTTTCACCCTGTGCTTCATATTAACGGTTAAATGTTTTGTTTGTAATAATCTACATAAGACATAAAATTAATCAAAATTTGCTAGATATGACCATGAGGGGTGAAAACACATAATTCAAATTCTCAACTTTAAGTTCCTTTTAGTGAAACATAATTTCACACTTGTGTTCTGGCATAAGTGGTTTCAAAAAGGGTTTCTCTGCTAAGCACAAGGTAGAACAAGCAGCTATTGTTTAAATACACATCTTGTGCCACAGCTTTTGCAACAAGGTGTGTGTAAATAAGGTCACAGTAAACTTACAGAAATAAACTGGGAACAAGTCCAGAATTGTCACTAATAATAGTGTGTGTGTATCCACAGAGAAATAAAACAAAAAAATCCAGAATATGCAAATCTTCCAGACTGGATTGACTTCTGGCCATCTAATCAGAGGGAGGGATGGAGTGGTTATTTCTGATATCCTAATTAACAGAAAATGCTGACTCACATCTTCAGAACTTCTTCTGTGGCTACGATGTCAGGAAAGGTTGTTGTCAACTCTAAAAGAAATATATTGAATAATATATTGTCTCATAAAATGACTTGATTTCAAATCTTTCAACTTCCACATTTAACTTCCAATCATCTTTCTTCAAAAACTGTTTAGTACCATGGAAAGGCCCACTTAATGCTTGCATGTCTTGTTATATTTTGCATCCAATAATCTTACACAAGTGCTGTGTTGAGATTTTACATCCAATGAAAAAAAAGAGTCCTTGGGTTCTAGCTTGCAGTAGAACTGTTGCAGCAAAACTACTCAATTAAGGTTTTAATTCTGATCAGCCTCTAAGTCTGTGTAGTGACAGCTGAAGTTAAGTGAAAAAATCTGTTTCAATTTGCCACACTGCGTGGAAATGAGAAACAACTCAACACCTACTGCCATCTCTATGAGCTGTTACCCTACTAATAGTTTCAATAATCCTCATTCCATCTGGTTATCCTGCTATTATTGACAAGGAAACCAGATTTATCTTCATTGGAAAAAAGGGTTCTTTCTCTGTTTTGGTGAAAATTTTTTGAACACAAAACAATGTATGGGAAATACAAAATGACCTTGGGCAAAGGTTTTTCATTTCGTGATGACAATTTTCTAATACCTGTGAAATATCATGAAGAGTTTAATGGTCTTTTGTGAGAACATGAGACCTTCAAGAGTGGTAATTCTTTATGTTCCACATAAAGTAGATGAAGTAGAAGATATATCTCCATAAAGCAGTTCTAGTCCATAACAATATTTATAAATAAGCACTTAATTATTAAAAGGAGAAGAGTAGCTAAAATTTTACAAGGTATTTCACTTACAGGATTGTTAAACCAATTCTTTAGTGTGTGTAGCATGACTATCCCAGTCCCCAAATATTTTAATACAAATAAAAGCATTTGCTCCTACAAAACCTCCTGTGCAAATTTCCTTTTGTAGCACACATGCCAAATATTCTGCAGTCTGGCAAAAGCTATTGCTGTCACTGCTGTGATTGTTCTGGGCAGCTGTGAATTTTGTCAGGTTAGAATCATGAATATGCAAAATAAGGGTTAAATTTGGCCAATTTTTCTCAGCTCATTTTCTATGTTTTTTATATGCCAAATAAGATTGAAAGGAAAAAAAAAAAAAAAAAAAAGGAAAAAAAAAACCCAAACAAAAAGAGAAAATTCTCATTACATTTTGAAAGGCAAGATGGGATTCATCAGAAGCTCCTTGGGGAGTTGTATCCACCTCCTCCAAGCCTCACTTGAGACCTTCTCTAGAGAAAAATAACAATTTTTGTACAGAATCCATGATTTCTAGATGACTTAAATGATTTCTTTTAGAAAAGCATTAACCTGGACTTTAAAATTCCTAGTTGTCCCAAGAGCTGGTTATAATTACTACTGAAATAGAATTTTAAAAATAAATAAAAAAAATAAAATTTTTACAAAGAGAGAAAAAAAGCAGAATCATCTAAGAAACTTCCAACTCTTTGATTTGCTTATGTCTTTGACTTTTAGAAGCCTCTGCAACCAAAAATCCCCTTCCCTTTCAGAAATTCACAGTCTGTGATCATGGCAACTTTTGCCAGCTTCTTCATTTCACCAAAGTAATTTTGACATGATAAAAGGCCTGCATACATATAAATTGAGCTACAATATGGAGGGAAAAAAAATTGAGATGAAATTCAAATGTTTACAACACACTACAAGCTGGAGTCCTCAGTAAAGACCCTTAAAGTCACCAGGAATTGTGTTTGAATTTGCCCTAAGGCTATGTTTGATTGCAAATAAATGAAGGAATGAATGCAAGGAGCCAGAAAAGAACCTAGTGATTTATACTCACATCATACAGTTTTGAGTATGGTATATACAGTCCTGGCATGCTGAACTCCCTGAGACATACCACGGGGAGATAGTGATGGGGGCATGATATTATAGACCATATCAACAGTCCCTCTAGTTTGGTTCTTGACATTCAAAAGGATTCAGAAGCTGTTCAAGCATATTGAAATTTCAATAATAAATATAGAAATAAAATGCATGTATTGATATTTCTGTCTTGCTCTAAAATATTTATTTCCTCCATTAGTCAGGATTATCTACAATTTCTCTAGATTGTTATCTGATTTCAAAGACTGCTGTCAGAATTTTTTTTTTTAAATCCTTTAATATCAGTGTCTTATGACAATGATTTTCACAGAATATAAAAGATTTGGGGAAAAGTTGATACTTTCTAGACTACTTTATCATTTTCTGTCATTTATATGTAGCAAAAAGAATAAATATGGACAAATAATTTAATCTAATTACAAAAAAGTTTTTGTTGGCCTTCAACTGCCTTTTTTTAAGTCTGCCACATTTTAAAATATTATTTCTCAGATATCTTTCTATATCTCTGCTTATTTTTGTGGCATTTTCCAGACAGACATGACTATTTCTGATTGTTTTAGAAGACAGAAATAGACATGCAGAGATCAAAGCTGAAAATGTTGTGTAATGCCTATGGTTCATTGTGGGTTTTAAAATGACCAGCTGCAATCCAAACTGTTGATTAGGCTGTATGGGCA
Organism: Poecile atricapillus; assembly: GCF_030490865.1. Classification (NCBI taxonomy): domain Eukaryota; kingdom Metazoa; phylum Chordata; class Aves; order Passeriformes; family Paridae; genus Poecile; species Poecile atricapillus. The sequence goes on along the minus strand of NC_081250.1, from coordinate 96,546,930 downwards.
GAAGAAAATGTCTATGCCATAAAAAAATTGTTTTCAACTAGATTTTACAAGATTGAATTTTCCAATAATTTTAACAAGATGTCTGTTGAGTTTAGTCTTTTCTCTATACATTGTTCTAAACTTGTCAATGTGGAATTTAATCTTTTTCACAGAAGCTGGTTGATTAAATATTTCCTTCTTAAATTGTTCTTAGGCATTTCCATTTTAAGGCATTTTAAATCACATTATTTCAACAGTGTATTTTGCATCTTTAGACATATTAACTATATTTTTGTAAGTACTTATTATAATATGGACAAAAGTCTTTACACTATTGGACTTTCAAGCACCTTCTTACTGCGAGGAAGAACATCTCAAAACATGAGATATGGGACTAAATTTTATAAAAATGTTGAGTTATTTTCTACACCATTTCACCTTATTGATAAAACATCCTGTGTTTCAGATCTTTGAAGAGAAAACAGGCTTGCTTCTTCCCAGTCTCACAGGACTGTGTTAAATAATTTGATCAATATATGCAAAAAGACCCAGATATAGAAACATAAGTGTAACCAGATAAAAATAATGCTAAGTTATACATTTTGAACCTATACACTTATCTTCTTAAAAAAAATATTATTTTAAACCAATAAATAAACTATGACAGTGTTAAAATATTTACCATATTTCTGTTAAAATTTCAGACATATACAAAGACAGACTAGCATAAATTTTATTTTAAGAGTTTGTTTGACCATATTATTTATAATCACCTTTTCTGACTTCATTCAAGTTATCTAGCACCAAAGTGGAATTCAGTCATTTCGCTGTAACTTTTGACTTTCTAAAACTACATAGCATGTATGGGTCTAGAACATCTAATTAAATTTAAATCAGCTATGGATCTTTGGAAATATATCTTTGTACTATCTGCATCTTTCATAAAATACTTATTTCTATAATTCCTCGTTCCACTATAAATTAATTAATATTTCTCTAAATGAAGCATGGATAGAAGACCATCATTATTCTACATGTATTCACAACTCCTGAAAGGAACTTTGACTCCAGGGACTTACTATACAGTACCTGATTCATCTTTTCTGAGCTCTGACAGGATCTAATCTCTATTACCTTCCACAGATTCATTGTTACAACAATCTCTCCAACATCCATTGTACTAAGACTAATGAAAAGATACCACATCATTTACAATACATCCTTAGCTTTTCCGAAATCACTTCTGTGCCTGCAATTGTATACTCGTTAAAAACTAAGTTTTAGAGCTGTTTTGTGCTAATATTTATTCTTTTCCAGTTTTATTTTGTAGGTTGGGTTTTTTTCATTTTCATTTCTTATAAACAACTGGATGAAAAATAATTTTAACACTCACTATATGAAGTTTTACTGTACTTTGTCTAGCTAAGCCTGTCATCTTTGGTTCACTTATTCTAAGTTTAAAATATTTGCATGAAAGTCAAAAGCATTTTTGTTTCCCATGTTCACCTTTATTACTCATTTTAAAATATCCTTTCTTCTGTCACATTACAGCATTTTAAGTTCTATACATTTTCAAAATATCCTGTAACAAATAGTACTGTTTGAGTCATGCATACTTACCACCTAAACTAATTTATGAGTTATATCAAGATAGAAATCAAGAGGTTCTCTAAATCTTTTGTCTTGAAAAGATTTACTACCATGACTTTACCTACTCTTCCAATACAATAAAACCTATTTTTTTTTAATACAGTTGATGGTAAAATATAAAGATTCTTCTTTCAGTCACCTTCTATAATGTAGACACACTCTCTGTCCGGAGGATACTTGTTGGGGTAATTTGGAGAAGTGAAGATGCCTCCTTCTGCATATTTTGTCCAAGTTCCGCACTGCACTGGTCTCTGTCCTTCGGAAGTAGTTTGCTTTTCTGTGAAATGATGACATAAAGCATTATATAATTATCTCACAAATTATTACATCCACATAACACTTAGAACTCTCTAATAGGATAAATAAAACAGCCCCTTTTCTGTCAGTGGCCTCAAACTTTTCTCTGTTGAGACTGAGTATGATTATTGATCTAGGGGAGGGAAAAAAGGCTGCTTTTTAAGGGTACAAACTTATAATTCTTACTCAAAACATTTTTTTTTTCAAAGCAGAGGAGAGGTTTGGATGTCAGGGGGAAAATAAATTTGCATTGCTTTTAAAATAATAATCTTCTAAGGAAAGCACGTGCTTGAGAATTGGAAGGCATGAATTTCCCACTCATACATCTCAAAAAGCTCAAGCATGTGCTCTTTCAGCAAGCTTCGTGCCATAGTACAGGAATATATCAGTCACGAAATCAAGGAAATAACTCAGAGAATTATGATCGTATATAGGAGTTGTTTTAAATCTGCAGCATATTTAGTCTATATTCACTGGACTGAGGTTGACAGGGGAATTCCTGGAAGCTGGTTCATAGATTATTTTTATCTCACTGTTTGCTGTAAAATTAATAAATAGCTCTGAGGCCAGGAATCACAGCCTAGAACTTTCCTTCTTCTAAGTGAATCATGGAAGGGGAGAGTCAGATCTTCTCATCTGTTATCTTCCTAGCTCTGAATCTCTTGCATTTCTTTCTGCTATCTGGCAGAGGGACTGGAGTCAAAGATTTGGGCCAGTTCAAGCTGAAGAAGATCAGGGATCAAATCAGATCAGATCCCTTCCTGAGCATCTTGCTTTGACAAGTAGGCTAAAGTGAGACAGATTCTTCAGAAGGAAATGTATCTAGACTGCTATTAAAAGGAAGGATAGTAGGTTCTAGACTGGTGTTGATCTGGATGAGGTATCTATCTAATAATCAAAGAACTGTGCCATGTAATTGAAACACCTGATATATAAAGGTGTTTGAGGCTCCCCCTTAGGATCAATTTAGAAAATCAAGGAAATCAAGGATCAAGGAAGCACCTTCCAAGGATGATATTAACTGTCTGAGGTCTGACTTATACTCTGCAAGCATTTCCTTTTCACCCTGGTCCGTATCCAGGCAGAGAATGACATGGGGCTTATTTCCTACAATGAATTCTGGCCTGCAGGGGCTGTGCATTCAGACACAGGTTCAGACACACACTGTGCTTAACAGCATTCCCTGCTAGGCTCTCCCCACACTGGGTAGCCAAGCCTTTCAAGAATCTCTCTATACTCCCCCTGAACAAATGCACTCATGATACCAAATTTCAGGTTTTTAATTATACTTCAACAAGAAGGAAAGGTTTTAAGTGTAGGTAAGTGCCCAAACTGGACTTCACAATTTGAAAGTGGGAGTTTTTTATAGTCTTTAGAGTCAGACTGAGCCTGATGAGCACCCCTGGACTTTTGTGTATACAGGCATGTGAATACTCAAAAAAAATGGACAAAGGGCAGACACTAGAAGTAAATGAGCTACTAAAATTTCAAAAACTAAACTAAAAACTCAAATCCATATTTTGCTCTCTAATAAATTATCTGACAAAAATATCTGAAGTTTACTTACCTGTTCCTTTTTTGGTTGCCCCAGACAAATGTAGGATGATTAGACTTGCTACAACTGAAAGAGAAATATGCATTAAATACCACAGAGTGATAGTTTCTGCAATTAAATCACTTCTACTCATATATCTCACAAGAATACAAAGGAAATAGGATTACTGTAAAGAAAAAGTTCATGTTTACTTGTATCTTTTAATTGTACATATTGTATAAACAAATTTCTTCATGGCCTGTTCTTGTAAGTACTTATCTTTGCAAATGTATGCAAATAAAGAGGAGATTTTTTGGGTTTAGAACAAAATCCACAGGCACTGATGTTCTCATCTTATTTATTTTCCTTTTTCTTTAATATTAGAGAAAAAACATTTCACCAATACATATTTATATAATAATAGTTTGTGTCAGTAACAGAAAAGTGGCTGCTTTTAACAAAGGCAGACTAAATTTCAGTGCCACTGTATATACTAATGTCTCTCACTATGGCATAATAAAATTTGAAAATGAGTACTGGGAGTAGGAAAGAAGTGAGGGGTTGGGTTCTTCACATCCATCAAAGCATTTGTAAATCTCTAGTGAAGTAAATTATTGTGTGTGCTTAACAATCTCATTAATCTAGTTGGACTTGTCTAGAGGGTGTTGCTTTTCTGCTGCAGTGAATCTGCAGCCCATTTTACAAACAGGTATCTACTCTCTCCAACCATGATAGGACAACTGTGCCTCTTGGAAACAAATGCAACCTTTCTGAAACGGACTTTGACCTGGAGATAATTACTGGGTTTCTGGGAACTTCCAAATATAACAGTTTGACTAGAAAATGCCAAGGGGCTAAGCCTTAGTACAGTCATAATGAGACTAATTTGGAAGATCAAAGTGACTAGCTAGGTACCTGATGAAGAAATCACACAATGATTTTCTTGTCATCACTCATATCTTCTTTGGCTATCAGAGAAAGTGGAATAGCAAGAGCAGAAGAGAACAGATCCATCAGTTCTTGGAGTGCTTAGGGCTTTGCCCCGGCTAGTTTGGCATTAGGCCCAAACACAGCGCCCAGGCTGCACTGACCTTAAGGTGGAAATAAAGTTGCATGCTTATTCACAGCATTTTGGATCAGTCAGCTACCATTTTGTTGATGACTATGATGAGGAACTGATCAATTAATAAAGGTAATTGAATGGTATATTTTCTTCTTGTTTTCTCCGAGGGACACCAAAAGCTGCCATGGGCTAGTAACTATGAGCCTTTCTGAGAGGGGGCTTTCGACATTTTCACCTTTTTTATTGCAATTTGTGTGTAAATTTCATCCCAGAGGAAGCCAGTCTCCATATTTCTAGAATTCTGATGGCATTGAGATCCCTATTTCTGTGTCTTTGACCTTTCCCATTTGACAGAGAGTGTGAGGCATGGATGATGACTTCTCTATTAAGCAGGGTAAGATTGAAATTCCAGGAAAATGAAGTCTTGGCAGCAAATTCACTATTTCTTGGTCAGGATAACAGCCCCTAGAGACAGATGTTGGCAGCACTGATGGTTGAAACTCTTGTGTATCATGGGCATTCAGTGAGAACACTACACCTGCTCAGATCTGAATGCTGCCTAGTCATTCATGCCCTTATTCTCCTGCGGGATGAATTCTGGAAATACATGCTAGCTGGGATTCTGCCTGATGACTGTGTCAAAATCCAAAGTCAAGGCAGGAATCACCTCTTTACTGAGTTACTTGTTTAGCTGTGTTTCATGCAGGTATCATAATGCATCTATGCCTGTAATCTTCACCAGCCTACACCTAATTTCTTTATAGTCTAAAGTGGATTGGTGTTCAAATATGGAGCAGCTGCTGGTGTTCCATCTGCCCACAAATTTGTGGAAGCTAGAACAATGAAGCATGATAACCACACAAACTCCGTGTGAGAAGTGTTTCTTTTTAGGCAATTAATAACAATTCATGTAAGAGTCTTACAGGTTCTTTTCAAGTGTCTTTATCTATTAGGTCTCCTCTAATTTTCTATATGGAAAAAAGTGGAGTTCAGAGAAGTAAAGAGTTGGTCCAAGTCACAATATATTATTAGCAAGATGAGAAAAAAACACAGGTTATTTCAGTTCCAGCTGTAACTGCTAGAAAAGAGGTTTCCAAATCACAAAGCTGTTTTCCCAGAGCATAGAGCTATACTTATGTGTCATTATATCAGTATTTGTTATTAATAAACAGTCAAAATAATCTTGATAATAGAGTTTAATAGACAAGCAGAGACTAAGAAACTAAGTGGTTTGGGCTTTTGGTTTTATTCTGGACATGTAATATCTAACATTTGGATAGATAAAGTTAAACACTTCTCCCATATTAAAAAAAAAGAAAACAAAAGAGAAAGACTCTTGATTTAGTGTTATTAACAGCAGCACCAAAACATGCAAGTTGCCAGCAAGTAATTAAAATTGTGGTCCTCTTGGGAAAAGCCAACACAAATACATTTTATTTAAGCAGACAAGGCAGATCATTTTATTCTATGATCTCTCTGCACAAATGCACCCATGATGCCAAATTTCAGGTTTGAATTTCTCATGCTCTTTTCTTTCTCAAGCCACAGAAAAAGAACACTGCTTTTCAGAGAGGGGAAAAAAACAAGACCCCAAAGAGGAACCGTGGAATCTTCACTCATTGAAAATTGTCACTTGGGAAGTGTTGGCAGCGGAGCGACAATATTGTGATTATCCCAGTCTGGGAATTATTTTAAAGAAGTTTCCACAAAATTTCTTGTTGCACTCTCACTGTCTTCCTCCTCCCCCTTTCCCTCCTAATCACGGGTGTAATTATAATCGTGCTTTCTAGTGCCACTTTGATTACACATCTTTCCATCTTTTTTGGATCTGTACATTTTTTTCATTACAAGCTGTACATTAAGTGATTTATCTCTTGGCCAGGCTTTTAGGAGGCTGTGAGTTGGCACAGATGTGGCTTAGCCTAGCGAAGAGTTGTTGGACAAGCAATACCTGGCCATAGCGCTATTGTACAGGTGTGGGCGCACAGAGAAGTGCTGGGAGGAACTATGGCCAGTCAAGCCCCTTCAGAGCAGGGACCCTCTGCAAATCGGAGACGAGAGAGGGGGTCCCACCGCGCAGCTTGAGGCCCCTAAGGTCTCGGAGGAGTAGGTGATATATTTCGGTGTCTCCTTGCTAATCCTGGCGGATTTCAGCCGAAGGCGCCGCCCCCGCCCCGCAGCTCTCCGGGATCCGTGCCCGATGTGGCCGCCCCCGCCGCTGCCCGGCGCCCCCTCACCCTTGGTTCGAGGCACGGCCGGGGCCCCACGGCACCTCCGCCGACGGCGAGGGCAGCTCCCCTCTGCTCTCTCCCGGCGTGGCAAAAGCCACCAGACGCGTCTCGCCCAGGTGAAAGCCTCCAGCCCCCGGGAGCGTGCCCCGCCGCCCGCCCCACGGCGCTGGCAGGCACCGGCTCCCCTCCGGTGCACCGCAGCGAGCTGGGGGAGAGGATGCGGTGTGTGCGTGGGGATAGCTCGCCCCCCACGCCGCGGGAGCCCGGGGGTCCCGTTACGCCAGGTGTGGAAGGCAGCGGAGGGCAGGAGCCCGTGCGCGGCCGGGGGTGGGGGTGGGAAGGGGGAGACAGATACTCACTGTGAAAGAAGCTGCGCCCATGGGTCATGTCTGTTCCTTACACAAGGGGCTTCGGTCTCCACTAATTCCATTTAGATACGGGAGGACTTCCAGTGGCGGGGAGAGGATGGAAGTAGGAAAAGAAGAAGAAGAAGAAGAAGAAAAAAAAAAGCAAGAAAAAATCCCGAAGCCCACACACAGCAGAGCGGAGCAGCCCTTCCTCTCCCGCGCTCTCCCTCACCGCCTTCAAATGATCACCGCCGGCTCAATCCCATCACAGCCGAGCGATCACCAGCACCGCCACGAGCGGTGCATCGCGGCGGCGGCGGCGGGCAAGGCGGCGGCGGCGGCGGCGGCCCGCGCATCCAGGTGCCGGCGGGCGGCGGCGGAGCGAGCCGAGCCCCTAGTCACCAGTTTCATACAGAACCAAAAGCAGATCGAAGCATTTCCTGCAGGACTCCGAGCCCAGCGACTTCCAGCCCTTCGGCTTCTTTTGATGCATTGAAGAAGGGATTAATGGGTCCGTCATCAGCTCCCTGTGCTTGCTCCTCTGAAGGGGTGGGGGCGGGCGGGAGGGAACCCAAAGAGGAGGGGTGGGGTAGAGAAAGATTTACCAAATAGGGGATTTAGTCATATTTGTGTGCAATGAGGACCTTATTATAGAAAAAATCATTTAAAATCGAATAAATCCATTTTTGCAAAACCCTCTCCCAGCGCGTAACAGAGTATCAAGTGGTAGCAGCGGCAAGAGGCTGGAAACACATTGCACGGTCTGAAATCCCCTCGGGAATGGATGGAGCGAGAAAAAGATGGATGAGGATAGATAGATGCCCCCTCACTTCTCCAGTCCAGGGCGAGAAGCAGAAGAAAACCGTGGAGACTCTTCCATTCATTCAGTGCAGGGGAAAGGGAAGAGGAGGGAAGGACGGGAGGGTGGCGGTGGTGGGGAAGGAATGATTCCAAAACTGGGAAAGGAAGGGTAAGAGAAGAGGGATCGCTTCCCCTCTCCTAATCAGTTCATAGATCAGACAAAATGCTCGTGAGTTCCTCCTTGACCTGCACCTGCCAAAGGGAAATTGAAAAGATTTTCCCCCTTGAGAGGCGACTTCTTCCTCTACACACCCACACCCACTCACGCAGAAAGACACGCACACACACACGCACAAAAGGGAGCAATAAAAGTTTATCTGCTAATCCTCCGGCCGCAGATACAATGATTACCTCTTCCAATCAGCCCAGAGACGACTGCAAAATCTCTCCCTTTCTCTCCCGCCCTCCCCCACGTCTAGGACTTATCTTCCTCCCCAGCTACATCCCACCCCAAACACCCATCCCTTTGACGAGACTGCGGAGGGCTAGTGGTCTGGGCGAGAAGGGAGCGGGGAGAATACAGTAGAGAAAACATATTAATAATAAGAGTATTGAGAGGACCTGAAATGGTCTCAATGGAAAACAAGAAGCGAGGAGGAGTGGGTGAACAGAAAGGGCTGTGTCCCCTCTTGGCCTCGGGAGCCGGCCCTGCAGAGCCGCGGCAGCCGGCACCTGAATCCCGCAGCGCCACGGCCCCGGCACTCCTGGCCCGGCCGAAGGGAGGGCGGCAAGAAAGGACAGGGAGCGAAGCGCACGGCCGGGGATGCGGGGAGGGACGAGGAGAAGGAAGGATTTGTGTCACAGAAGTGCAGGGGGAGCAGGATGGGATCCCCGGTTCCTCTGCACCGCTGTTGCGGCTGCCAGGCTGAGGAACAGCCGCCGACCCCCGCGGGGATGGGGACAGAGCCAGGGGACCCGGGATAGCCGCAGCCCCTGCCCCGGGCTCCCCACGCCGCAGCAGCATCTCGGAGGCGGAGTCGGCGCCGCTCCTGCTTGTCCGCACCTGATGCTCACGCCGTTTGCAACAAGAAAAGTGTGTCTGGAAGCGCAGCCGGGGCGGGGAGAGGAGGGGAGGCGGTGCGGGGGTGTTGGGGAGGAGGCTGTAAGTCAATTAAAAATGAAATGCAGCCCGGGATCCTCCTTTGCGCGGGTGCGGAAGAGCTCGGGGAGGGCGTGCTGAGCGCAGGTCGGACGGCACCGATGGCAGTGTGCCGGCGGCTCCGCCGCAGGGCGCGCAGCGGCGGTGCGCACCCGCGGAGCCGGGCTGCCCGCTGCGGCCGGACGGGTCTGTCCCCCAGCCCGGGCTCTGCCGGCCAGCTGGGGACTGTGCTGCTGTAGGCGGGAGGCCTACTGTCTTTAGGGTGCCTTTTAGTGAGGTAGTCGTGCTGCCTTTGGGACAGCACTGTGTCTGTTCTGGAAGGTGAATGATGAAGAAGCCTGAATATTTATTTATTCATGTGTTTATTTGGTTGGTTGGTTGGTTGGTTGGTTGGTTGGGTTTTTTCCCAATAATAGCCATGTGTTATTAAAAAGCCTCAGGTTTTTGGTTTTTTTTTAGCCTGTGGATTGTATGCCCCATACTCTGAAATGAAGACTGTATCTGCCATCAATGGTTACGCCTGCAGGCAGTCAGCAACAACAGCGCGCACGTTAGGGTAAGTCTGAGGTGATCTTGGCTAGCAGGATTCACCCATTCAACCAGCCAGCCGTCAGCCCAGCCAGCTTGACTGAACACCTAAAAATCCTGCTGGGTGAGAAGGGCACAGGGTTTTGCTACAGGTCTATGAGTAAGCTCCTTATAATAAGGAATATAGAAGATTTAAGACTTCATGAAAGGATTCACCTGTTTTGTGTAGTCTGTCTTGCTATTAGCATCATCAAGTTTGCAGCTGTTAATCTTAATAAACTGTCCTTCCCTGCTTTCTAACCCTCTCAGCACTTTCTCTGACCTTCCTTATTCTCCTCCACATTGAGTTACAGAACTTTGTTTGTAGAGTAATTGAAAGACACCTGACTTATCTATAGGATAAACTTCTATACAGATGTGCAGTCTACCTTAGTCAAGCAACAGTAAAGTAACAGAAAAAGGGTAGTGTTGAAAACAGTCATACAAATGTTTACAGACAATCAGATGTTTCTTCTGCAGGATGATGCAGACATCCATATGGCTAAGTTTCAAGTTATAGTTACTTTAAAAAAAGGTAATGGAACAAGTAGACACAAAACAGCTGATTTTGCTGTTCTGGGAAATGTGCTGTGTCACATCATATAACAGCAAGCTTCACATTTTTCCTTTTCTGAAATGGAGTGTTTTCAGTTTTAAAATTCCTCGATCTTTTATTGTCACTCAAAATTTTAAGGGCACCATTGCAATTGTATTGAGAAACAGAAAGTGGTACATACCAAGTGTGTTTCTGCAAAAATGCAATCAGTAACCATCATTACAGTGGGAGACATCCACAAAATAAATGAGGCATAACCACAATGGCCACTGCATGTTCCCATTAGCAATGAGACCTTAAGGAGATAGCTCAGGATCTGTATTGTTGAATTCTAAAAGCTTATGCAAAAGTGTTTATAAGCAAGTACCCAGAGTTTGCAATTTAGAGACTGGTCAAAATTGCTTTCTGTCTCAATAGACATCACTTCTGTAGAGAGTTTGAAATTTTGAACTTCATACAACTACTGAAATCTTCACCACCATCTTTTTTTTTTTTTTTTTTTTTTTTTTTTCTTTTTTTTCTTTTTCTTTATTTCTCATTTTGTTGCAAGATCTCTTTATATGAGTTTTGGTAACTGCTCTTTCTAGTAAGGTAGTAGCTCATTCTCTTAAGGCACATCTTCCATTACCCTGGAATTCTATAGCTAAATTTTTATAAGCTTAGATTTTTACATCCTTAATAGCCAATTGTCAGAACCTTACAATTCTACTAGGCAGTAAACTAAAAAAGGAAGAAAAGGACTGACATTTAATAAAACATGAAATATTTTTTTAAAATGAGAAAGCCTAAAAACCATAAACAATTATGTCAAATGACATCTTAGTAGTGTTAAGAAGTCTTTGGATTTACTTGGTAAGAGTCCTATTGATTTTTAAATGAGTTTAAGGGGATTGTTAGGTTTTGCATTTTTCTTAGGGTAAGAACATTGGCTTATTTTATTACATGGAATGGCAACTACACTTTTAGATTAGAAATGTATTTTTATTAGTTGTATATTGGCTGCTAGCTGAATCTTGTTTTTAAAAATAAGCAAGAAAACCCAACATAATTATGTTCCTTGATTCAGTACATACAATCCTACTCTTTGTAGTTTTAAACCATCCATTATACGGCAATCTCTTCATATAGCTCATTTTGTCAGCCTCTCTCTTTCACATTCACAGCTGATTTTCCTATTGATTTTCAGAGCAATTTGTTTGAACCTGGAATATTTTATTCAGCAAGATATGAAGCACTTCCTTCCTGTGGTCTAACATCTTTAGGCCAACCTAAGACACAGATCAGCCTGAGGATGGTTGGTTTGGCAGAAAGGAGATCACTCATTTATAGATGAGTTTCAGCACTGTGAAACATTTTTTAATTGAGATTACAAGATGAAAAAAGACAAGCATGCATAAAAATTTTAACAGTTTTGTCCAAAACAGTAGTTTACAATCTCCTATTGAGATCTGCGTGAAGCATTGGACAGTTTTCTTCAACAGACAGAAAAAAAGCGTCTGAATGGTGAATGGGTGAATCCTGCTAGCCAAGATCACCTCACATCCTAACACATCCTCTGAACTGTTATGCTGGTGTTTCAATGACAAGAAAAGAAAATTTCTGCTTTGTTTTTCCCACTTCTGTGGTTAGCTGATGTGTTTGTATGCCAAAAGCAGACATCATGGGCAATTGGCTGTATGTGGCCCTGTCTAGGCAAGGGGGTGGACAAGACAATCTCCACAAGTCCCTCTGCACCTCAGACAGTCTGGGATGATTTGAGTCTCCAAACAGTGGGTAACAATGCAGTGTAAAGTGGGGGAACAGTTTCAGTGAGAAAAAGAAACTTCTTAATATTCAGGACTGACTTGGCTTGCTTTCAGTTGTAGTGTGTAAGAAAATGAGACAATATATCTCGATTATTTTCTCCTTGAACCAGAGGAGATTATTCAGTCTCAGTTAGAATAGTAAATTACTTCCGTACTCTTCTTAATTAAATTTTTTTCTTGAGAAAACAAAACTTGTCCAGTATTGGTCCATCTTTTCTTGGCTACTTTGGATAGTCTTGTCTTACCCCAACGCTGCCATTGACAACTGTTTTAACCATACCCCATAAAAACTAAGTGAATTAATTCCCCTTTGTGTAGTTAAGGGCTAAAAGGATTTAAAATAGCCATGAGTTCTCCCACATTCTCAGCAAAACATTCCCTGAACTGAAAGAAACAGCAGAGTTATGAAATGGAGAAGACACTGGCTTCCTTATTTATGGAAAGCAATCTATGCTTCTGAGGGTGGCAAGGAAGAAATACGAGAGTGCTATTTCTCTTCTCTATGCCTTCTTTGAAAACATTTTGGATTCTGTGCCATCATATGTAATCACAGATGCACTTTATGCCACAATCTCTTTGTGAATGATTTTGTTTGCTAGAATGTAGCACATCCAAACTACAGGCTCAGTATAACAGTTATACACAGTGTGACATTTGGAACCCCTGAAATGAATCACCAAGCTGATCAGCACATCTACATTCATGGTTTAGTTCAGATTAGGAGTGTGGTTCTAAAATGAATCTCCCAATTGCCCTCACTTACAGCATTTTGGATTGCAAATTGGAGCAGACTTTGCGTGTGTGAGCTGTTTTTCTTATAGATGGAACTGAGAGATGTGTTCCTAGAGCAGTCTGTTTTCTAACTTCTAAAGGGCATACAGCCCCACAGGAATAGAATAAAACTAGTGCTAAATAAATACCCCTTAAAACAGGTACAGAGCAGGCACAGAGAACTCAGTACCAACCATTTCACCTTTCAGATAGGCCCCCTTTGCCCTGAATTGCATATTAATGTGGACTTATTCAGTGTTTCTTTCAACAGTGCTGGAAGCAGAAACAGGAAAAACTGAAATACATTCCATTCTTTTGTGATGAAACACTTACAGAGAGGCATAGCCTTCCTGTGTGATACCAGGATAATGGAACCTTTTAGTCCCTTAAAATAACATCTTTTCTCTTATCCATTTTCTGGTCATTCGCAGACTGTCTCTTGTAAGTGCAGAAGGACTTTGGGTCTGCACTCTTCCAACAAATGTTTTTCTGAATATGACACGTGTAGAAAGTCTCTTCGCATGCCGTTTTCTTGAAAATTGAAGTGTATTTCCCTTCTGGCAGACCAATCTGGGAGATAGGCCTTAAGCATGAGAAGAAAGTGGTTTAAACAAGGGATGAAGAAAAATCTGATACTTTTCATCTGTAGTCTTTCATAATTAGTCTTGTATTTAATAAGTGCAATTTGGATTTACATGATACCATACAATTTCAATGGATGAAAGGCTTCTACAGGACATTTTTATTTTTATTTTTTTCTTTTATTCTCTCTGATTAGTCTGAAAGATAACAAATTAAAAAAGTCATTTTTGGGGCTGATACAGGAATTGGCAAGGTTGCCTACTGTACCTGGTTTTCTTTATTTAGAACAGTGGTCTCCAAAATGGGGGGAGACTGTGGACTCATAGAGTATACAATACAACCCCTTGGGGTGCAGAAAGAAATATTTTTTACGCCATTAATAAACAAAACAAAAACCAAAACAAAACTATTTTTTAAAAAAAGTTTCTTAGTTCATCCTTATCTCATCCTTTTTAATTTCTATTTTTGTATATGGTTTATAAATATAACTAGTACTAAACTGCATTAGTACGTACTCCGTGTATGTATTTCATAAATAAGTAAATAAACATATATTGGGCTGCATGCTTAAAAATCTCTTTCTAATAGGGGTTTGTTTTAAGAACACTAAAGTTCTGCCAGCTATCCTCTCTGGAGCAAATGGCATTTGCAAAAATGCTATTTCAGATTCCGCTTTTAAGAGAGAGATAAATTTGACACTTAAATTAAAGCTTTTAAGAACCTTTAATTCTACCATTTCAATAATAAGAGCAATTATTATTATAATAAGAACAATGGGATGGGGGGGTGTTTGGCTTTGTTTGGTTAGTTGTTTTGGTTTTTGTCATTCACATGTTGATGATTTGGTTTATTAATTAAACACAGACATGTTTCTGTCTGAAAGAGCTCAAGAAATTGCATATCTATTATTAGCAAAGTCTGGAAGAAAGCTGTTGAACAGGAATATTAAAAAAAAATTCTCCTTTCCAAGTCATCTAGTTAAAATTTTGTGATTACTAGTCTCTGGCTAAAATATCTGACATCAAATAAAACACCAAAAACGAAAACAAAAGAACAAGAAGAAATAAATTATCTGTTTTCAAACAAACAACTGTAAGAGCACATGAAACTCATGTTAAATCTTCCCAAGTTTATATTCTGAATCATCATTCACAGGTTAAGAATTTGAAGACAACAGTGGAAGATATACCAGGGGAATCTTCATAATTTAAAATTAAAACCTTAAACAGCAGAAGCTAAAATTAGTTTTAAAATAGATAATTAGTTCCTTACTATGATTACTACATAACAAAAATTATCAAATATTACTAGTTTATTATTATCTGATTCATCTGCACTTACCTCTGAACCATTCCATTGCAGCTTTTTCTGCACTTTTTTTCCTTTAACACTATTTAGGGTAAATATACCCATATACTCAATGGTGGGGGGGTCCTATCTGAAAACTGTATTTAGAAATAATGTGGCATATATAGGGACTGTATAAACCTGTTTTTCATTGTAAGGATGAAGAAGGGTACTTAAGAGAAAGTATAATTCAGTTATATAGATACTTGGATGTTTTCCTGAAATATTCTTTTTAGTACCAACAAAATAAATTACCTCCTCAAGAAAACAAAGCAATACCATTTCTCCTACTTAGTAGTGTGCCATCTTAGAAGGGTTAATTGGAAAGTTCAACTAATTCTTATTTCATTAGTGTTACAGTGGAATGCTGTAATCAAATGTATTTTCCAGGGAATTGTTAATAGATTTGTTAATAAAATTAACATAATATTATAAATAATTAAATTGTTAATAAAATGTCAGTTTACCATTTGAGACAAATACTTTTTTTTACACTAGGGAGGCAAGGTGAGTCATATTTATTATTTAAGTGGAATATTTATAATATTGTGCCATGGAAAGAAGTACATGAATCTTGCTGTCTTGCCAAACATTTCATCCTTGAGAGAGAGTAACAGAGGCGGTGGCAAATCATATATTTTGGAGTTAAATTAGTTACTGCAAGATACTATGAAATTACTAATTACTGTAGACCTGGTTCAAAAAAAAAATGGAATTTTTAAAATCTCTCATGGAAAAGGAATTTGAAAGCTGCATGAAATTTTTGTAACTTCCAAGTCAGCAACTTTGTTACATCTAGCTCATGAGTTATATACATAGTGCATGCAGCAAAGCCACAAGTAAATGAATGATGGGCTTCAAACTAGATTGAGATGAAGGCAGAAGGGGAAGAATTATTTGGGAACACTGAATTAGAGGAAAAGCCTGGCCTGATCGGCAGTTGTAAATCAACAGAATTTCACTGAAGATGCTGGATACACATTTGTCAGTCCAAGTGAAGTCTTATTTTAAAGGACTAGCTTCTAACACTTAGGTTAGACTTTCATTGTATTGTCCTTTTCTTAATCTTGAGATAGGAACAAAGGGGTAGGTTGGCAGAAGATGGAAAGACTATATATATAAGGCATAGTCTTAATGGAGAAATTTTGATATTAATGGATAATGCTGAAAACTTTTCTCTGGTAAAATTGATTCATTACAAATATCAACAGACCTAGGAGTCTGTATACATGGGGTTTTGCTTTCAGGAAAATGGCATCAAAATATTCTAAACATTGCATTATGCTTTGGGGCAATATGTTAGTATGACTTAAAGTTGCAATTTTTTCAAAGAAGGTAACTAAAAATACTGAATTCTTCTTTGATTATTATTTACATGAATACATTCTTACAGGTAAAAACTTTTCTGTTTCTAGTTTAAAATGCATATTCTGTCATTTAAGTCCTGTAACACTTCTTCATAATTAAGAAAAATATGTTGAACCCAGAATTTTTAACACACATTTCCTGTAAAAGTTAAACTATTTCTTTCCAAGACTTGATCTCCTGTTAAAATAATAATCTCTTTTTAAAGTCATAGCTAGGACAAAATTTAGTATCATTGAGTCAATAATGTTAAAATTACTTTCAGTTTCCATCTTCTGAATGGCCTTTCATTCACAGTGTGCATATGCAAATTTTGACAGAGGTCTTCATCATTAAATGAATAGTATGCTCTTGTACATGACAGTTTTTTAAATTACAGTTCATCTTTCTCAGTTCATTCTGCATCAGCCTACTAAGCTGAATAGCCTCAAGTTTAGCTATCTATTTTAAAACTGTCAAACATTATTAGCAGAGCAGAGAAGCAGTTCAAAAAGTAATTAATTCTAGGGCTTAGAGTAAACTGCTATTTTAATTAAAAGAACACTAAATACTGATGTCCTGATTCTTGTACTTAGAACATGAAATAAAATAGTCTAAATCACTTACTTTTAATGCATTTTAAATGCAAGCTGAAATATATTAAAGACATATCTCCTGTTCCTGCTCTTTATAAGTTGACTCAAAAAAAGAGAAAAAAATTAAATGCCATATTTATTAGTTATGTTGTGCCATTTTTCTAATTGATTCTCTTCTAGTCTGTGCTGAGTAGGAATATCAACCTTTACACCAAAATTGCACTGCATAGGATGCCAGACCTCAGCTGTGCAGTTGTTACTATTACCACATGTAAGTTCACAGAAGATGCGAGGTCCAAAACACAGACGTGAGGTTTTCTTTTGAAGCTGTGAAGTACCTTCTATGCTTTGCAAATTTACAACTTCCATTTTGTTCAGATTTTAAATTATACACAAGGAAGACACTTTACATGTGAAGAAGCACTGTTAAGAACACTGGAAAAGGCTGCACAGAGAGGCACTGAGGTCTCCTTCCCTGGAGATATTTAAATCCCTCCTGGACGTGATCCTGCAATGTGCTGCAGGTGAACCTGCTTAAGCAGTGGGGTTAGATTACCTTCAGAGGTCCCTTCCAACCCTCATCATTCTGTGATTCTGTGAAAGAAGAATTTTAGGCAGTTTGGTTTTTACTACAACTTTACAATCTCACATTTTTTGGTGAGCCTCTTTCCTCATGGAACAGTTAAAGTCTGCAGGTATGTCACAGCATGGCACTGCATGTCTGGTCCCAAACTAGCTCAGATTCCCTCACTGCCAAAGAGAAGTCTCCATCAGGATCATCACCATGGCCTGAAGCTTGAGCTACAAGGCACCCATGAGATCAGGGTTGATTCTCAGCAACAGGAGGCCGTGTTTACCACATGATGGTATCAGCATTGCCTGGGGCTAGCTCAGGTGTCTTTGTACAGAACTTTGCACGACACAATTCTGCCTTACTGCTTCTGTCTGTGACGCTTACCTCACAGCTGAACTGCAGTAATGCAATATGTGTCACCACATTTCCCATCTGGAGAAAATTCCAGCTTGTGCAAGATGATTGACAAGGACACAGACTATGTTTGTCCTTCCCTCTCCACAATACTTGACTTTCTCTGTAATTTCTAATTCAATTGCTACTTTATGGCCAGAACCAAGGCAAACTAAAATATCAATTCAAATTTTGGCAAGGAAGACACAGACAACAAGCTTAATCATCTAGTAAAAAAAAACCCAACAAAAAACCCCAAAAAACAACAACAAAAAACCCCAAACAAAAAACAACAAGAAAACCCCAAACCAAACAAACAAACAAAAAAACAACGCCAAAATAAAATCTAAAATTTTATTGGAGATTATATGTCTAGCCTGGAAGTGCATCTGATAAAATTTAAGTAACTGATGCAAGAATTTTTCATCACTGGGAAGGAAATGACAGAAAAATACTCCCCTTTCTTCCCAGCTACAAGGTTCAGCACTTTGACCTTACCTTCTCTAAAACATTTTTAAAGATCTGGACAGGAAACCTGCATCAGAAATCTGTGAGATTCTGATACAAGAGTTTTTGGTTTTTCTTTTTCTGATTTAGACTACAGATTTAAATTAAGCATGCTGCATCCTAAATAATTATCAAGAGGCTGACAACGGGGATTTGTTTTATATATTTAAATTTCCTGGAAAATCCAGTGTTGGACCTAAGAAACTTTTGATGTACTGGTCACTTGAGCCACTGTTCCTTGCCTACAGACAAAATTTTATGTCAATATCTCTTTTTTTCTGGCAGAGAATTTTATCTTCATTATCATGGTATTACATGAGACAAATTTGTTTTCATCTGCACTATGGCCATGTTGCATGTTAATGTTGGTCCAGTATTACCAATATGAGAAAAAATCCTAGAAGGAATATCAAGTAATAAGGCTTATCACGAGTGTCTTATCATTTTTGATTTTAGGGTCTATTCTTAGTTTCTTATACTTTTATAAGCTTTATCCACTTGTTTAAGCTTTTTACTTCCAATTATCTGATTCTGCTTTTATACTTTGTAAAAATGTCCAGAATGGTTGAATCATTTCTCTGTCTAATATAAAGAAATAAAATTCTGCTAATTAAATCTGTATCTGAAAAACTCTTAGAGACCTTACTTTAAATAGAAGAATATTAATTTTATTTAAATTTTTGATACTTCATGCAAATAATTAAAGTATTTAAAGTCTATACAAATTTGATCAAATTGGAAACACGGAAGGGCTATCTTCTAGCCAGTGCAAAGGAGGGAGGAAAAAGTATAGATATGAAAGGAGTAACATATAACTGAAAGTAGGCTTCTTCTAGATGGTGCTATTGCTTTGCTCTTGTGTGAAAAAAATATTTTTACTAGAAAAGAGATTGTGATAAATTAATTAAGGTTTACATTGTTGTTATACAAATGAGAGACATTATCAGGATATAAAATAATCTCACACATAGCATACCTAGATTCTAAGTGTATATTATGTTTTCAAGTATTTTTCAAGGTAATTTTCAATTTCATATATAGTCATATCTAAATTACACTGAATCAATTAACACTATCACTTGATTTTTATCTTTAAAATTTATACCAAAATGGGGCTTTGACCACAGAAAATTACCATTTTTCCTCTGGCAGTATTAAAAGACTTGAAGGCTCATCAAACTCTATGGGATTTGCACGTCCATATCGCTCTAATCAGATGACCTGCCCAACAGTTCAAATTGAGAGAGGTCAAATAAGAAAGGATCTATATTACAAAAATGTTCTTTATAGAGGTATTTACATGTATTACTATTTTTAGCATACTGCTCAATTCCTAAAGATCAGAATGTATTTCCTTTCTGTTCAGATGCCTAATTTCTTAAATATGGATTTAAGAATAAAGACTTGAATGAAAATAAATTGAAGGATTCAGTAATATAAGTGTTCAGAAATGTTGTTGCTCAAAATCACTTACCTGGCAAAAGTCCCAGGAAGACAGCATTGGTGTCATCTACTCAAAACATTATATGGCTCCTTTACTGCATCTCAAAGCTTTTATTGTATTTATTTTCAAATCTTCATAGAATCATAAGGAAATAAAAATGAAAGGGTCTTTCAGAGGTCACTAAGTTCTCTGGCACAAGGCTAGATGAACTATCTATTTGTCATTCCTGATACATGTTTATGTAGCCAGCCCTTAAATTTTCTGTTGAAGGAGATAACAAAGTTTCAATGGGCAGCTTCTTTCCATGCTTCAGTAACCCTATTATTGCTAATATTTGACCTGAATCTTTCTGGATGCAAATCTACCATATACTGACAAAATGGCACGGGTCAGCTGTGCGTGTTTAAGCATCAAGAGACTCTGGGCTTACATTTCTCAGGGTGTAGCGATGCTGATTAGCTGAAGCTTACCTCTCCATTAAGGGAACTAGATTTTGCACTTTAACATGATGATCAGTCTAGTATTCATTAGTATTCAGTCTAGTATGTGTCTCTGAGATCACAAAAAAGAAAAGTACATAAACAGATATCCCAAATCATAAACTATAGGTTTAAAACTCAGAGTTCATCCATCTAAATGACCTGCAGAGGAAAAGTTTGCCAAACTACTGCCTCTGCAAGCTTCTGTACGGGATACTTTAAGTGATTTCTCAGTGGTCTATGAAAAGAATTTTAGTTTCAGCTAAGTTACGTCACTTATGCTGTTTGTGGATGGGATATTACAGGTGATACCATTTCTGAGATGATTTAAAAGTTAATTCAAAAGCACTCTGAGTTATAGAGTGCTGATTTTTTTTTTCATTATATCTATATACTGCCCTTAAATGCTCTTTGAAAAGTGCTTTAAAAAGTGAACCTAAATTCATCACAAAGTTGTCCTTACCCTTGCAAAATAAATTATTTCAATTTTAAAAGTCCAACTGAAGAGGTTCAATTTCCACAATAGGTCTGAAAGAAATCATAATATCACCCATTTCATTTAATGAAATGCTGCATTTCCCAAAATAAGCTACCAAAAGTCACATTCACATTCTGAGTTACAAGATGAAAATTTTAATAGAATTAATATTAGATGTCATACTACTTTCAAAATCAGAAATATATGATATAGAGAAAAAGGGAATATGTTCATTCAGTTTTCATTGATTCATGGTTTAATGAAAACCTGACAAATCAGATATATACAGCAGATACCAACAATAAATAGAATATGTGAGAACACTAAAGTTTTATCAGAAAAAGATGAAGATGAATCCTATTTATTGGTTTTGCTTACAAAGGAGGTGAGGATTTTGCCTCTCTGGAGCTATTCTTTATGGGTGAGTTCAAAGCACTGCTTTAACTGGTGTTAAGAGAATAAACTGTGACTGCAGCAATTCCAACTTGTGAAAGGAAGCTGGATAATGATCTGGATAACTATAGATCAGCACCATTGTCCACAGTGGATAAAGTGGTAGAAACAAGAGGATAAATGCTGGTGCTACAAAGAATCAACACAGCTTTTGTAGAGAAAAGCCATGTCTGACACATCCACAAGAGTCTTCCAAGACAGCAGTAAACTTGAGAAAGAATAAAAGGCAGTTTGGTTAATAAAGTATTCTTGGCTTTTCAGCACATTCTGAACAAAAGTTCTTAAATAAACTAAGACGTCAGAAATACAAGGGAAGTTTCAGTTGTGGTAAGAAGGAAAACATGGGAATTAATGGTCAGTTTTCACAACTGGACAGACTTCTAAGAGAGACCTTTCTGGTTTTTCTCTGTTGTCAAATACCTTTACAAATAAATCTGAAAAATACAGGAGCAATGATGTGATATAGTGCGCTAAGAATACAAATTCAGGCAGAAGGAGCAAAGCTGAATGTGAAGTATTACAAAAAGACCTTATAATATTTGAATGAAGCATCAAAAAAAGGAACATAAAGTGGCAAATTAACTCAAATGAAACAATACAAGGTAATTAATTTTTTAAAAGTCACCCAGTGACATACTCACAATAGAAGACTCTGCTTTATTATGAAGTGAAAGAGCTCCTGAGATTTATGCAGATAGCTCTTTGAAAATATCATATAGAACTTTCAGCAGTCAAAAAGACAAAATGAATGTTAGCCATTGAGGAATATAAAAAAAGAGAAAACAAGAACTTGGTTAGAATGCATATTCTTACATGCTGCCTGAAGTTCAGTTAATCCCATTAAAAAATCTAACATTAAAATAAAAACATTATGGATCAAAATACAGGAAGTGTGTTGAGAGAAATGCAGCACCTACTATAGGTCTGGAGATGTTTGGCTACTGACAGAAGATGGAAGGCCCACAGAATTATTAGTGAAATGAAATGGGTGAATTGGGCAATCTAAAGTATGATTCCTATTTCTTTATTTTAAAAATGTGCTTTGGTTGATTGTGAGGGACAAGACTTTGGACAAGATCTTGGTTTGATGCAATGCAGAATAGTTTAAAAACTTCTTATTAGCATGCTTTTCATGTTCTGTTTCAAAAAAAAAAAAATAAAATAAAAAAGCACAACAAAATATTATTTGCATCTCATCTCTATTAAAAGTCTAAAAAGATGGAAACTTTTACCTGGACCTGGTCATATCATGTATCACTGGCCAAGTACAGGTGTGTACTGGACTTCCATTGGGTGACCCTGGCTCTTTCAAAGCTGTTTCTCTCTCTGTTAGTTAAACTAACTCATAAGAAAGTCCTGAATGACTCTTTTTCCCCATGTTCCCTCAAGCAGGTCAAAAGGACTTGAAGATACTCAAATTTTCAAGCTCCAAGGGAGCCTTGACAAGCAATCTCCTACCTTAGTGACCACAGAGCTCTTGCAATATTCAAGGCTCCCTGAGATACTTGGGAGTCTCACGGGCTTTTTGCCTTCTAAAGTCCCAAGGGCTCCTTGTCTTCATTGAATGAGCTTAAGAGTCTGGAGTTTTCAGGTTCTTCCCACTCCAGGGTTAGAGGGAGGTTTCCTCTTGGCCAAACACCCTCCCTGGGATTTCTGGAGTCCCTGTTTTGACACTGAGTGTCTACAGAGTCTGGAAATCCTGGCATCCAGACTGTCAGTACACCAGTAACATCCCACAGCCTGTGCTTATTCTACAATTTGAGTAAAAGCCTGTTGTGGGATACACAGCTTTAGTCTTTTAAATATACACTCAGTTATTTGATCTGATTAATTTACATTCCCAGAGGAAAAATCTCAGTTTAAATTTAATCAATATAGAGATTGAACTGTTAATTCAGCAACTCAGGTGTGCTATGTACTGCTGTGAAGAGCAAAGGAACCTTAGCCAACCAAACAAAACCCACAAAACCCAACAAATCAACACTCATTTAACAGAATTTTACAGAAAAGTTAGCAGCTAGGATATAATAAAAGCTGTTCCTTGAATCAAATCTTTTCTGTGTTTCATAATAAAAAAAATTATAGCTTGCTTATTTTTTTGTCCTTTTTTTCATAATGCCACATTAAATAGCAATATTTAAAAGAGAAAGAATGAAATTCACTTGCTTGGTATGACTCAATACGTGAAAGGAAACAAATGCAAATCATAAGTTTTGCTGTTCCTTAGTCCTCAATGTACTCTGCATTTACATGTATTTTGACTGCATTGAATGAATGTTATTCCCAAAATCTTGTTATAACTACAATATAAAATTCAGTACTCTTAGCTACACATTAAGAAAAAAAAAAAAACCCAAACCCTGTTTAAATTCTTCATTTCAAAACCAGTCTCTCATCCTTAAGCAGAGTCAGACTTGATTTAACATGGACCCACAATTGATGTTCGTATTTTCCCCCGTGTTTAATTACAGACTAACTGGATTCATCTTTTAAACAACTTTAGGTTTGGAAACTGCAGTTCAGATGGGAACAAATGTTCTGGTTTATTTATGACTGACTAAATGAAGAGAAATCATAACGGAAATGAAAATAAAAGCATGATGAGGATATCAACTCCTAAGTTTATTCTATTATGTGCCCTATAGATGTCATAGATGAAAGGGAGTATTTGTTCCATGATGAACCCAACATTTTTAAGAACTGCATTAATAATGTTTGGCCATATTCCAGAGTAAGCAAAAGTCTTTCTGGAACATCTGTCGCAACTTTGCTTTCATTCACCTAGAGCACAAAAGAAAGATCCTTCTCTCTTGAAAATCTATCATACCTATCCCATATGCTGTTCTCAAAGTACTATGTGGATGTGAACGATCTGATTGGAATGGCCTGCCTGAAGAATTGTGTTACTTTCACAGGTAAAATAAACCTATTTAAAAAGTAATTTATGCCTCTGCATTGTAACTGTGTGTTACCAATTACAAGAGTACAGTGGGATTTTTTAAAATTTATTAAATTGTGATTTTTTACTTGAGCAATAGTAGTGGCTAGATAAATAATGAATGGTTCAAAAATGTGACAGGATACTTTATAGAAAATAATTTTGACTGGATTACACTCAGTAAAATTCCAAACAGCTATTAATGAATAAAACAACTCACTGCATTAGAAACTATGAAGAATGTATCTTCTGCAGTCATGTAGCATTAACATATTTCAAAGACATCATAAGATGAAAGTTTGAATGAGGATGGACAATCATGCACACGTGCACATTAAACATATAGAAGTACAAGATGGCTTTAAGCTTTAAAGTTTCAGAATCCTGACATACATTAAAAAGATACAAAATACAAATCTACACACGTAAGGCTAAACAGACTTAATAGCAGACTACACACTTACCAAAATACAACCAAGATCAATTGCCTCCATTAAGAAAATAATGTATTACACAAAGATTTGATGATGCCCAAAGCACTTTGCAAAAGTAAGTTCTTAGTTCTTCTCATTTTCCTCATGCCTTCCATTAAAAATGGTACAGGGTGGGGAAAATGGAGAGGGACAGTATGCCATAAGAAAGTGCAGATGATCACTTTATGCAAGCAACAAAAACCTGTTCTTCTGACCCTGAAGTACTGAAAGGTAACTAATTATTCTTCTCTGCTTTGACACCTACCATTGACTGTCCTTGGGGCGAGCAATGTGTGACAATTTATCTCTGCAATCTTTAGTAGGTTGAAAAAATAAGATGATCAGTTATATTTAGGATTTTGACTAGTGTTCATGTGGTCACAAGAGTGTCTTACATTGTCAGATAAATTAGCATAACATTAGTATTTCAAAATCAGCAGGGTATTCCATAATGTGAAAATACTCTGTGCAGAAAATGCCTTTCTCTCTGCTAAATACCCTTGAGCAGATATTCCATTATTTCCAGAGGATAGTCATAGCAAATAGAGATTATAGCTCTTTCAGAAGGTAATGAAAAGTCAAACAAGGTTTCATTTACCATTTATACCTTCATACACTCATTTTGGAGTTTTTCATATGGTGTCAAATGCTGGTGGTGGGAATAATAAGACAGTTCCAAAAAATGTCATGGAGGAAAACAGATATTCCTAATGGTATCATCACATGTTTGGGGATACAAAAGCTTTGATAATGATTTGTTTTTGAGAGATTCACTATACAAGCTGTTCAAGTACCAGTTCATGGGTAAATGGCACTTAGAATGTTGATAAAGGCAGCCTAGTAATGGTGACATGAATGATAAAGTGATATTAATAGCAGGTCCTTGGCCCTTTTCTTCTTGCAAGATGAAAATAAGCAACGACTTGATTTTCCAGTATCTTATGAACTACCAAGTGACTTCTGTAATCCTCTGTAAAGCTGATATAGATCCTTGCCTTAAGCTACAAGATCTGTAAATAGAACAGCAGAAGATAATAATCTGATTCTTGTTACAATTTATTTTCATTTTCTGATTCAAAATAAAATAAAAATCTTTGTTCACTTTATGTGTGTGCTTTTAAGTTTAAGGTTTAGGATATTCACTTGGATGATAAGATTCAAAACTGGTTTTTGTCTGCACTGAAAAAAATCTCACTCAAAATGTCTTATATCTTCAGGTCATGACCTTGAGCAATCAGCCTGTGATAATGTTTTCACCAACACAGGGAAACAATGCAATACAACAAAAATATTCTGACAAAAGATGAGGTCACAGTTGCTTCTTCCTGAGCACATTTTTTTCTCAGTCTCCACTCTGATCTATTTTTATCAAAACACTTTCAGAAGACCTCTAAAAGTTACTGCCAAACCTTTTTTTCTTTCAAAAGCATTAAAGCAAGAGTTCTTTGTTATATGGTTTAATACTCCACAGAGAAACAAGTCTGATCATATTTACTGTCAGCATGGTGTTATACTTCCATTCATTTCTATTTTAGACCATCAGTACACTGAATTGTAAAAGCACATAAATTAAACTTGTTAGGATCCAAGAAACAGCTATTTAATCTACTTCACTCTTATTCTCAAAGCATTTTCTGAAACATTTTTGATCATATGTGCTTATGACTAAGAAAATGTCCTGTATGTGCAAATGATAGCACAGCAAATCTGAACTCAAAACCTTCCTGCAGGAGCTCAAACCTCCATGCAATATCAACACACCCACCTTGGGTTGCTCTGTGCACCTATTTTAATCATATCAGAATTATTACCCATTCATGAGGTTCTATTGTGAAATACTTTGAGAAATAACAGGTGGATACATTAGGGTTATCTTCTCTCTGATCTTCCAAAACAGCTCAGACTTGTGAAGAATCACAGACCTTTTCGAAGAATCTCTATCCATTTAAGCTGAGGAATAACTAAGGAGACCATTCTATGTTTACCAGATGGATAGTTGAATTCTCAAGGCAAAATCAGTATTAATTCAAGGCAGATGTAGATTATTGTCCTACCAAACAAATACAACCATAGAAGTTGTTTAACATTTTGTGGCTGTTTTTCTAGTTTCAGAAAGGTACTAGGTTGCGCAAGTACTCATGTTAAGGCCCTAAAATAAATTATTGAACCATCTTACTTTCTCTGTTCCATGACAGATTGGAAGAATGAATAAAGATTATGTCCAAGACAATGTCCAATAATTTTTCAGTGGATTTCTGAACTTATCAACATGTCTTGACATCACAGGTACAGAGATGTGAATGAATGAGGTTCTTACATGAACAAAAATTATACAAAAACCCACTAAAATAAAGCCTTTCTTCATCTCATTATCCTAATTTTTGCATCTTACACGGTTTAGGCATAGCAACCTTTTTCTCCAAAATTCCAAATACATTGGTAAACTTACTGTCTCCCAGTTAGGGATGTCTAAATTATCCCTGTATGGTTTTAGAAAAGCAGAACTAGTATCTTCCCAACAGTTGTATGCAGATTGGACACACGAAAAATTACTCATAAGCCATTAAATATTATTGAAAGGACAAAACTTACGTTAAGATTTTCCAGCAAGCATACTTAAATAGGACAGACAAGTCAATTCCTTAAATTGTAGGCAGGCAGGAGTTTCTTGATTGCAAAGAGGAATGAGAAAAATTGTCTCAGTGATATGTGGCACAGGTTTCTAATATCCAGACAGATCATCTGCCACGAACAGTCAAAGTTCAATTACCCAAATATACATTGGATTTATTACTTAGTTTCACTGAAATTTCAATGTATTTTGTTTTAGCAGATTTTCAGTCTGTAAGAATTCAGTATCCTGTTTCCACCTGCATTGCAGTAATTGCAAAAATTATTTCATCATATTGTACAAGGTGAGCTAAAACACAAGAGAACTGCTTTAACATTGGCTGTTCATCAGCCATGTATGGTAGTTTTGCCATCTAAAAAAAAACACTCCTCTTTCCATGACTGATGTGGTGATTCAGTTCTTACTGACAGTAAGTGAGGAAATTGTCTCAAGGAATCTGTGTCTTCTCTGGTTTAGATTATTAGGCTTACTTCAGTCTGAAGTGGTAGACTTTGACTTCAAAGATCTCACCACATTTTTTCACAATTTGATTTCAGGAAAGGGGTTTATCAAACTAATAAAATGTAAATCTAATGAAAAGATATGGTGGAAAACTCTTTCGTTTGTTGTTGATCTTACTTCTCTTCAGGCCTTTGACAAGGAGAGTAAATTTACAGCCTTTACCTTAACTATTACAGGAAAATTAAACAGAAATTTAAATATCTCTAGTTTTTATTTACAAAAATAATATTTTTTCTTTTTTTCCTTTTTTCCACAATAATACTTTGATAATTTTCTTGTCAGATGGTTGCACGTGCCAATGTAAGACTTTTTTTGTAGAGTAATCACATGATACATAGTGTAAATTCTCCACAATATCAGGCAGCAAAGTGCTCTTCTTTTTAATACATACATTTTATTCTTCCATATTTTTTGGTTATTAAATGAGCTGAAATAAAACTTTGTTAGAGCTAAGTGGGTGTAAAAGATATGAGAGATTTGACTTTCTATTTTCAATCAGATGCAAAAAAAAGCTGAAAACTTCAGGTAAAAGTGGGTAGAAAAATGTGCTTCAAAATATGGCCATTATATTTTTTAATATTACTAAGATAATAACAATTAATGGGATCTTCTTGATTTATTCCCTCAGGTTGCTGTTACCACTTTTCTAGAATACTAAAATTATTCAGCCTTAGTAATATTTCCTTGATAACTTGAACACGAGATTTCTTAACCCCAGACAATCACTATTATGTTAGACAGCAGATCATTGGTAACTCCTCTGTCTACAGAAAGGACTGCAGTAAACATATATTATGACAAATCAAATCATAAGAATGCATATTGTGATTAAAGCCTTGATTACACTGGAATAATAAGGAAAATATATTTTTTTTACTTACCTTTCTTTCCAATAAGAGATTTCACAACATATTTTAAAAGTAAATTCTTTAACTTGCCATATAAATAATAGGTTTTTATAGCTGATGGTAAATTTGTAATTATTCCTTCAGTCTAAGATTTCTCTTTACTATCTATTTATATAAATATAAATATGTGTTCATAAATAAACACATAAATAAAGTTTGCCATTCACATCAGAAAGTCTGATTTTCTTTTGCACAAGGAATCTGCCTTTACACACAGGTCGACACAGACCACTGCCAAGAAGAAAAATTACTTAACTGACTTAAATGCAAGTGGTTTTCTTTGTCTAACATTGTCTCTCCAAATGCAAACACTAGGCCAACTTTTCTAAATTGCTGTACTTGCAGCTGGGGAGTAGTAAGGAAAAAAAACCTCATAGAATAGAAGAAGATGTTCTGAACTGAAATGGGAACTCTTGGTTCAGTGAGAGCTGAAAACAATATGACAAGCTTGCTTTAAGGATACCCTTTTCTCCTGGTAACTACATGTTTCAGATAAAACTGAAATCATGGAGAAGATGAAAAGAGATGTTAGTCATTTACACTTCAAAAGATTTTCACAATGACTAAATTGTCTATTCCAAGTGTCAGTGTCTCATATAAGGATTGTGCATGATTCAAAATGTTTTCTGCAAAATACATATAAAAGCTTTTTCCTTGCTTTGTTTTGTTCTCAGGAGCACTCTGGTAGTTCCAGGGTGTAAGTCAGTGAAGATAGCAAAGCAGAATGGACTCCTTATTTGTTAATATTTAGTGGCTTTGTGGCTTTAAATAATGTACTTGCACCATAAATGGCATTGCTTCTGATTCAAATATCTTGGTACACCAGTTAAAACAAAAAGTTTTAATTCAACAAGGGCATGTAACAAGATAGTTATCTGCAAGAAGTGTCCTTGCTTAGCTCTTCAAGAGTAACAATAGATCTCACTGAAAATGACAAGATTCACATTTTTTCATTACATAGTTAGTTAAATATGAGGAATGATTCCATTCCTTAAAATACTTAATGGCCATTCAAACTCAATGAAAAGAGGAAGAAGATCTGGCCTTCATTCTGTATAAATTAATATCCTAAATGCAATCTCTTGTTACATATATAGTAGATATCATCAAAGCTCTAAGGTTTTCAGCTCTCTCTGTGATCATTATTGACCCTCCAAAGCCCTTAAGGAGATAAAATGTAGTAGCATCAAGCCATGGTCAAATTTTGTCAGGTAGAAATCTGATGCATTTCAGAAATACTGGCTTGTAAACATCCTTTTGGCATTAAATGTTGGTACTTCAGTAATTCTGGAACATCTGTAGCCATGAGAAGATTTTAAATATCTAAATTTTGGATTTTGACATCTGAAATGATATTCATTACTGACAAATCTTTGTCTCAGTAATCTTATCTCTGTCTTATTTTAAGACATCAAAAACTGTGCAAGATAAATAAATTCTAGCACTCTTATTTAGGGTGCTGTGATCTTTGAAAATATGTTTACATACTCATTTGAATAGATTTCACCATCTATTCAGATATGAGTGGCTCCTAAATGGTGATCTGCATAATGGTAGTTGAAATTTCCTTCACATGTGGGAAGTTTTCATTGCCAACCCATCTTTCACTGCTGCCCTACAAAGCAGTAGAGTCTCTCACTGAGAAGGGCAGGAAGGGTTTTTATTTTAAAACCACTTTTGTAATTGTTTTTAGTGCAGTTATTCTAGATCTTATCATATTGAATTCATTTACATGCAGTGAAAAAAAAAATAAAATAAAAGAAACAGCTTAAATTAATATATATATTCCATTATCTGAAATAAAATATTTATTATTTCAGAGCCATATGAACTCTCAAAAAAACCCCACCAAAAATCAGTTTACATCGACTATATAAGTGTAGAAAGGATATTAAGAGATCCTGGAATAGTTTCTTTTGATAAAGATAGTGATCTAGGACATCCTGCATGGTTTTCTATCAACCAATAGGCACAGTAAATTAATGATGTGTCATATTTTCGATTTGTCTAGGAGTGATATGCAAAGACTGAGGCAAAGTGCCCTGACATTTCACTCAGATAATCTGTGACTAGTGGGTCAAAATTTAATTTCTCCCAAATTTTCAAAATTTAACTTTAATAATCCTACACCTCTTAATATGAAAATGCCAACTTTAGGTGATTTAACTTAAGGATGAGTTTTAAGCCAGTTCTGGATCTGATTTTCACTTCTGACATTTTGAACTATGCTGAAACCCACGGAGTCTCCTTCTTCCTAGAACGTCTGTTCTCTCTTACTTTATTTATTAATTGCTCACATTTCTTGATCAGCTATTGTTAGCAGTGCTATAGTTTTCAACTTTTTAACCCATGAGAAAATTTTCTGGTCTTTGGTTATGATTAGACAGGGCAGGCATACATTTGACATCGAAACTGTTTAGATAAACAGTGTCTAATGTAGTAAGTGGATGGTTTTGAAGAGTCTGCAGTTTGAAGTGGTTGTTGGGAGTGCAACAAAAAAAACAAAGAGGAAAATTTGCCAGGGAGAAGCAACAAGAATTAATGCAAAACTTCATTAAAACATCTAACAGAATGAGACGTCACTGTCTCTGTAAGAAGAAGTAATGTATTTTCTTCTGCCTGGAAATTCACCTCTGCCTTTGTGTGACACTGAGCCAGATGTAGAAACTGATATAGCTTTATTTTTTAATTTTTTTCTTTTTGGTTAATTTCACCAGTTAACTACCAACTCATGGTGAGTTTAATTTAGAGAGGAACTGCCAATGTCTAAGTGAAACTCAAAATTGAAAATAAAATCAAGTTGATTTAAAATTGGTTTGACTGAAAATGGAATTGATTTCTGAATTGAAATTAATTAATGTCTCACTCTTAATAGGTCAGATTTTCCCAGCAGTTACCACTTTTTCAACTAAATATCTCAAACATGGTGAGGCCTTTATTACTTGTTTCTGAGACATTTCTGTGTTGCTTTGGAAACATGCTAGTTAGCATGCTAGCAGCCAGAGAAATTTTCTCTGGATAAAGGCTATAATAAAATGGTCAGTGGCTTATTCAAACTGGTTGATGAGAGAAGCAGAATAGCCTCAGGCATACAAGGATGTAGAAGAATAACTGGAATCTCTTATTTACAGAGTACATATTTTGGCCCTCTAAATACCTTTTGTCTATTAATAGGAAAAATTTTCATAAGTTTATTGTCAGTCTGACCAAAAAAAAAAAAAATTAGGATCCCATTATTGTATTGGACATACCTGTTGGGACTTTTTAAGGACGTTTTAAAATAATAAATAAATCTAATTCTGAAGCTTTTTCCTCCCTAAAATTTCTGACGGAACTATTTCCATTTTAGCTGTCCCTGTGAGTGTATCTGTTTGTCTGATATAACTAATGAGATTTCTTTCTTCATTTTATTTGATCAAATCTCTTAAAAATCAATGGCTTAAACAATTTGACAAGTAGCTAAACCACCCTCTCGTGTGTGTGCATGCATGTGTGTTGCAGTCCCAGAAATCTTACTGAATCAGTGGAAACAATACAGTGGTATGGTTATTTAGATCAATCATTGTAACTTGGCAGAGTGGTGATCCATGCTTCTTTTTGTTCTCCTTTAATTGCAGTTTAATTTGCTCAAAAGCTCTTGAGTTGAACTATGGAAATCAAGGTCATATATCTGCAGTTACATTTGTCATACAGAACAAAACTGTCAGCACTGAGCTTCCTCCATGAACAAACATCAACTGACTAATTTCTGCTTGAGTTCAAAGCACGAGTTAAATACTTTGTAATTCTCTGATCTAATCTCAGAGATAATTTCTCTTAATGATCAGATCCAATCCTTTATGAAGATTTCAGCTGTGACGATACAGCATAACACATTAGCTTTTCTCTTGCTCCCTTAGCAACAAGCACTGTGTATTGTTCCTTTATTAAGGTATAGCTTTGTTAATCCTGGATCTTGTGGGAAGTAAGACACCTTTATTCCTAAGGAACTCACTGGAGATTGGTAGTGAGTATCACACCACAGAGCAGATGACATGCTCATAACATTATAAATAATTTTACCATATTTCTTCCTGCTTGTAATGTAATACTTCATTACACATTATATTACATTTCATTATGTTCCCATTTGATGTAGGTTTCTGGTCTGGATCTTGATAATTCCTTATGTAAAAGTTTAAACTATGCAAAACTATATCAAAATTAGGTACAAGGTTTTAGTTTTCTACACTTTGATGTTTCTATTTCCCCTGTGAGAGATGGAGGGAAAAGAGAGGAATCAGGAAGAAAATTAAAGTGAGAAACAAGTTAAAAGTTTCTACCAGTTCACAAATTCCAAAACTGTAGAAGTCAGCACGAGTAGACAAAGACATGCCCAGAGATGTAAGGGAGAAAAAGACTGAAATTCAGAAAGATCTGATTATAGACTTCTACTTTGGTGCGTTGTAAATATAAAGCTTCTGTATTTGTGTTCAGATAGATTTTAAACATTAAAAAAATATAAAAATCAACAAAATAAACCAAATAAAGTTGTCCAAAACCCACAAGCCAATCCAACACAACCCAAAAACCAAAAAAACCCCACCAAAACCCAAAACCAATGGTCCCCAAAAATCCCAACTTCTGTAAATTATAGACAGGATGTTATAAACATGATTTGATATATGCTTAGCTCTAAAATGTAATACAAATGATCAGGGACCACACAGACAAAGCTTACACCAAGCTGTCAGTGAGCATGAATCTTTGATTTAACTTTTGCATATTCAAGACCCAGAATCTCTTTAAAGTCTTCATCAACATAGGTTTTCATTTCCAGTTCTGTACAACTTTGTCAGTGATTTCTGTTGTTAACCTAAACCTGGAGGCAGATGTGTGTTTTCAAAAGTTAGCAGCGTACACCCTATGGATTTCTTACATAAATATTTTCAAGAAATCAATTTATTGCATCAAGAACAACAGGTGCAAGGTGTTACTAGACTAGTATTTTGGAATGCTGGCATTCAGACAATATCAAAGAAAATTACAAGAATGAGGATTTATTCTTTGGAACTGGAAGAGAAAATAAATTTACTGACGGTTTATTAAGATTAGGCATGGACTACGAATTTGGAGTAAAAGGACTTTTAGAATTCTTGAAAAATCTAAAATAAGTACTTTGTCCTGTTCACTTTGTTCAAGTTTTCTTGAAATTATCAGACCTGTAGAAAAATTAGAATGAAATTTTAAACAAAAATCTATTATGTAAGAATAAAAATGGAAAACACACTCTGATTCCATAACACTTTTCAGTCATTGTTAGGAATACCTTTATTTTTTAGTGACCTGTATCTGTTCACCTTGACTGTCTCCAGCAGTCTTTCTAGCACTGGAAGTTCTTTTCATGTTTACAGAGATTTGGAGGATTTTATCTGTGTCTAGTAGTATGAACAGACTGGAAAGAATGAGGTATATCAAGTTATGCCCAACATGTCCTACAGGTAAACCAGTAAAGAAACTGTTCTGTAAAATCTCTCCAAATACAACAGCGCATTACTATATCTAGGAATAGAGAATTTCTTTTCAGTACTCCCTTTAAAGCCTTTATAAAAATTCAGAAACATTGATCTATAGTTAAGGACTCTACAGAGACCCTTTGAGAGAAAGAGCATCCTGGGTACCTGTTCAGGCACAAAGTGATTCCAGTTTTAGCAGCAAATGAATCTCATGACAGAGTGCTGTGTATAAAAGGTTTAAGAAAGGACAGCTTTCTTTGGGTTTCTTCTTTCTTTCTTTCTTTCTTTCTTTCTTTCTTTCTTTCTTTCTTTCTTTCTTTCTTTCTTTCTTTCTTTCTTTCTTTCTTTCTTTCTTTCTTTCTTTCTTTCTTTCTTTCTTTCTTTCTTTCTTTCTTTCTTTCTTTCTTTCTTTCTTTCTTTCTTTCTTTCTTTCTTTCTTTCTTGGAATTTGAACTTGGTACTAAACAAAGTTTTCAGAGAAAAGTCTTGGCACATTTTCACAGTCACATCTTGTCTTCAAGATCACTTGGCACATCAAGTCTTCAATTTTTATGTCCCTTTAGGGTGTACTCCTATCTAAAGGATTCACTCTAAGTCACTTTGCCTTGCTACACGTAACTGAGCCTTTTGGTAACTGAAAATTGAAAAGAAACATTATTAAATTTTATACCATATTGGCTAGGAAAGGGTATGAACAATTGTTGCCCAAAAACCTGAGTTCTAGTTGGCATTTTTAAATTAAAAGAGAAGCAAAAGTGTGAAACTTCATTTAGTTCTGCCCATCTCATATGCACAATGCTATAAATATATTTTGCAGTGATTTGAACAGGATTATGTTCCTTCTGAATTGGATAAGGGTGGGACTTAAAGACACATAAATACTTAGTTAATTTTTAATTTTATTTCTGACTGAGAAGTTGGGAAAGTGAAGGAATCAGAAAAATATTAGGAATACTCATGCTACTGTGAAGCAAAAGAATAGATATAATGTCGCAAAATCACAAAGAATAAGAGGTTTTCTACCATCATTTATCCTTCTTTACACTTTGAAAGGACTTGGGCACATGACCAAATTTCTCCAGGAATAACAATGTACTGATCAGCTGATCTCTGCTAAAATTAACATCCTCCACCCTGTCACACTCAACAAAGCTTGCAAAGCTGAACAAAACATATCTAAATGTTTCTATAACTCATGTGATTTTGATAAAGATATTACTTTGGAAATAAAGAAGTTATATGCAGATATTATAGAAAATCAGTCTTAGGAAGGAATACCCATTCTAACTGGCAGAGGATTTTCTTTTTTTTTTTTTAATTTTTTTTGAATGCCAGAAATGGGAGCTCTTTCTACTTTTACAGATGGTGTCTTTTATCTTGAAAAAATCATATTTGTCCATAGAGATTATTGCAATATTAACACAGTTATGAGTAGGATGGCTACGAGAAGGTAAATACTAAGGAAAAAACAAATCTGAGAGACAGACAAAAGAAATTAAGTAGTTCTAGAAATACATTTGCTGCCCATGGCAATATGCAGTGATCCACTCTCACACTTCTGCTCATTAACTCTAGCACGCACTAGTTACTCATGCCAGGTGGGAAGAAAAATCAGTCAATTATTTGCACAACTTGTTGAAAACATGCACTCCTACAAACTCATGTCTTTGGTTTCACACTTAAGGGGGCTAGGTCAGTGCCAGCTTGCCAACAAATGAAGTTCTAACCTGGAGGTACCTCACACCAAGGTGAAGGAAGAATATCCATGTTCTTTGTGCACTCAGTGTGTTTCCCCTAATAAAGACATTTTCAAAGGAGGGACAAACTACTATGAGGGATCACAGAGCCTAAGCGTCAGCTCCCTTTTGTTATCTGTAGTTAACATTTGACAAGAAATGTGATAAATAAAACAGAGAAAGAATTTGAGTTTTGATTTTGTCTCTGACCCAAAACCTTCCTATAGCCAAGACACTTAGCTGTGAGTTAAATGTACAAAAAACATCTGAGAAGATGAGAGGTTCTTCATAGACTCACAAGCCCCAGTATTAGAAATTAATGAAGTATGGTCACTCTGGACTTGTGCTTTCAAATATTTTCCCAAGTGAGCTGGCAAGCAGGAGCTGACAAAGCACAGTTTATTGTGCCTGAAAGCAGGTGAAGTGTCAGGACTAGGACTCTGGACTCCTAAGGTTGGTCATGTCTCAGAGCCTTAGAAAAGAACTGCCCATTTTATAGGAAATGTAATCCAGGCATACAGTGAAAGTTTGATGAGAGGAGATTTTTATGTCCTCATTGCTACATCTTAAATATAACAAGGCATTTCATTTGCTGCTTATAAAAATACACAATATTGAAAGCCACCTACACAATATATAGACAAGACTAATTTAACTAAAATGATGTAGATCCCTGCAATAGCTACTAGTTCATTCTCCTTACCTTCTGCTGTGGTCCTTGTGGTGCAGCTGTGTTATTCACTCAGTAATGATTGCCATGACACATTAATTCAGCTTGTTAAAAAGCCTGGAAATGAAAAATATTTAAAGAAAGCAAGACAAAAGCTAAAACTCAACAGGATTTGGCAAGTCTGAAAGGAAATTATACAGGTCCAGTTACACACTGGAAATACTCAAAGAATAAGATGCATGGGCCATTTTTCTGAAAGAACTGTTTAATTGAATATTTCTGCTGTGTTTCTCTAATCAAAGCCAGCCTGATGGGCCCAGAAAAATAATTGCCTTTCCTATGCAGTATTAATACTCATAAGCAGCTTCTGCATCCCAGATTGCATCATATCTGTCATTTCTTGAAGGTTGTGGTTTAGCACTGAAGCACCTGCAGCATACTAAATGCACCCCAGACATTTACAGTGACTCTTATACAGTATAGTCAAATAGTGTATAAGTAAATTGTGTCAAATATTTGGAATTATCTAGTCTTCTCTCTGTAGCTTGCCTTACATAACCTGCATTAGGCTTGTGAGTTCAGAAAGTCACATTGGCAGCTTGCCAATCCTCAAGAATTCATTGGGATTTTAAAGCTCCTAATGATCTTACTCAATATCACTGCCAAATATTTATACAAGTGACTTTGGTTTGTTGCTCTTCAAATGAAAAATAATCAGATGAGATTCTCCTAGGCTTTTTTTTTTAGACGTGGTGGGTTTTTTTTCTTTAAAATTAACCAGCAAGTACAACTATCATACTCATTTAAATCATATTTCTCAAGGAGAACATATTGAAGTCATAAAAAAATAAAAAAATCATTCTGATTCAGAATTTGTGGAAATTGAGACAATTCTTAGCCTTAGCCTGTACTCCACTCACATAAATAATTGTTCCTCATCTGACATCTACTGCAATTCTTAGCCTTGTGCAAACTACATATCCTCAGCACTACATTGGAGGACAGTGGTTCTCCAGGTATTTACATGCAGCACTAGAGGCAGCAAGTCTAAGTTATTGCTGCATATCATCATTAATGGCATTTCCTACTAAATAGTCTGTTCTACCCCCAGCACTGCTGTGGCATGTACTGACAAAAAATCAAGTGGCAAATGAAAGACTTCAGTCTGCCATTGTCTAATCTCAAGATTAGATTCCAAGATAATTACACATTTCAAACAGAAATTAGATTAAAACTAGACTGATATTCTAATCAAGTTAGAGTTCAGTTTGGTAATTCTTATTGCAACATATTTAAAGTCTGGTACATGTAAAAAAAGGCTGTAATAGTATAGATGAAATAATTCAGACTCCTGCATATTTGTAGCCACTGATTTATTACACTTCAACATGATGGCTCATTCTTAAGGAGGTTAAGCTACTTGGGAAAGCTCTAAGAACTTGCAAAGATTTTCTCTAAAATGACTCATCTACCTCTGTGTGAGGGTGTTTTACATATTGAAATAGCCACATTTAAATATTTCTATGCTTTTTCAGCCCAGTTTGAGCAGCTACTTCTCAGATGAGACATTTAAACCTTTCTGTACTCCACTCACATAAATAATTGTTCCTCATCTGACATCTACTGCACAGGATGGTGTTAAGTACATAGAATGTTTGTCTGGGCTGGAATTGCAACACTGGGTTCTTAAAGAAGCAGGGTGAGATGAGAGTCAAAAGAAAGTATAATCTTACTTGAAATGTAGTGGATAATTAGCTAATTTGGACTCACAACAAAGCTTGGCAAACCAGCTCAACTGCAGGGTACACAGTATTCTGACAGCAACCTCACAACTTGGTATCTTAATGTTCATTAAGAAGACTTGACTTTTTCTGCTCTCATTAAAGTCAAGTTGGGATTTCCTGGAGTGAATTTGATAGAGTATTCACACCCTGGAATTATACTTCTCTTTCCAGTGTCTTTTCCCACAAGTAACCTAAAGGGAATAAGCTGATTCCTAAGCAGCTCTTCTCACACTCATGGTACTGGGATGTGTTTTAGCAAGTGTGGGTTAAATACTGAAGGGGCCACAACCATATGTAAAAATAAAGCAGTCATTATGCTTTCAGCAAAGCCTGGACAACAGCCAAAGACAGGCTTGTTTTAGCAAGAGGGGATCTTGGCTGAAATCCTGGTGGCCTGATAAGGAAGAAGAACAAATGCAGAAATCAAATCAGATTCTCTCAGGCAGACAGTAAAGAGTATTACTCATAGCACTTTATTAGCACTGACTTTCTAAACTGTTGCCATTTATGATATTTCAGGTCCTCAATTCACTGGAATGTTGGGGATTTTCTATCAGTCCTTCAGCCCTTTCACTGATATGAGTGAATAAATTCTTATTTACCAATATATGAGGTTTCTCTAGTCAATATTTTACTTCAAAGCACAGAATCAGAATCATAGAATAATTTGGTTTTCAAGGGATTTTTAAAGGTCAGCTAGTTCAATCTTTCCTGCCATGACCAGCAGCATCTTCAGCTGGATCTGGCTGCCTCAGGGCTGCCTTAAATTTGACACTAAATATTTCCAGAGATGAGGCATATACCACTTCTGGGGAAATTGTTCCAGTGTTTTGTTTCACCACCCTCATCATAAAAATACTTCTTCTTAAAATCTAATCTAATCCTATCTAATCTAATCTAATCTACTCTCCTTTGAAAACACTATTGCTTTTCATATTGCAACAAGTATTGCTAAACCGTTTGTCCCTATCATTGGGGGACAAACATATTTCAACACCTCGGTAAGGTCTCCCTGGAGCCTTTTGTTCTCAGGTGGAACAAACTCAACTCTCTCTGCCTTTCCTCATAGGAATTATTTTTATACTCTAATTATTTTTATGGCACTTCTCTGGACTCTCTCCAGTACATTGAGGGCCACAGACCTGTATGCAGTACCCCATGAGAGCAGAGCAGAGGGGCAGGATGACCTCCCTGCTGCCATACTTGTTTTGATGAGGCCCTTCTATTTTGTAAATGTACGCTGCCAGCTCATGTACCTTTCACTCTGAATGGTCAGTTATTCCTTTACAGACTCATATTGTCAGTTTTCTTTAACTGTTTTCAATCTTACACAGTTTTCAAGGATTGTGTTAATTTGGGATAGTGTGGGTTTTGTGCTTGAGTAGAATTAGCTAAATTTGTTTAATGTTCTGTATGCCTTCCCACTAATTAATAATTATTCCTTGTAGTTCAATAAACTAGAAAGTTGTAGTGAAAGAATATAATGTGCTATCATTTAGCAACAATGCTTGGATTTTGAAGTGAGCTTTATTTCAAATATTAATTAGTTTTTAATTTTAAATTTTAGCTACAATAGAGTTCATATTTCGTTTTAGTCACTCAAACATAATAAAGTAATGTCAAACAGTACAGAATGATGCAAAAGGTTTCTGGCATGACCAAGACACACTGTGAATGCTGTTGTCTATTGTAGTTTAATGGGCCTCAATTGCTGCAGCTAATAAATCATATTGTGCAAAGAAAAAAAGTATAATTAAATGCTATTTCTATGTAATTACACCATCCATTATTCATTACTAAAATTAAGGCAATTTTAAAAGACTTCTATCACAATAAATTATTAGAGAAAAACAAAGCTTTTTTGAGATCTTTGAGTTTTCATGCTTTGTTATATTACATGTTTGAGTGTCTGAGGCCTGTGCTGAAGCAGGAACACATTAACTTCATGAGAGAAGAAAGTCATAAGAGTACACCAAACCATCATTATCCAACATTATCACTTACATGTGGGAAAGGATACTACAGAGATATCAAAAACCCTCATATGAGGAAATTGTAAGATATCATGGACGCAATTTTTTGTATTCAGTAGCCATACAGGAGGAGGGTTGAAAAATAATTATACACTTGATATTCTATGAGATAAAGATGATAAAAATCAAAAGTTTTTCCAACGTGAGTCTGAGAACCCAAATCATAGCAATTTAAGTTTTTTCAAAATTGCTTTATCAATATATGGAACATATGTCATGAGTAACAAAGTTTCTTATGAAACCCACTAGCATACAAGACCAGTCACCCAAGTGTTCTAAAATTGTTTTGAACAACAAAAGATTAAAAAAACCCAACCCTTTATTTTCTTCCTTTCCCCCTCTATGTCCACCACTGAAAAAATCAGAGCACTGTTGAACAGCCACAAAAATGTCAGAGTCACATATCAAGCATAGGACAATTCTACTTGTCTATTATAACACTGCTTAAATGCTGTGGCTTAAAGTGCAGTAGTGATAGGATCCCAAAACTAAATTCTGAAGCTTATTATTACATAAGGTCAGCAGTACCCACAAGATAAACAGGCTGAAAAAAAACTCTCTAAGAACAAGTTTATCAGGAAACCATTTATGTATCTAAGAAGAAAACTTTACAAGTTTTTTTACAAGTTCCCTGAGATCTAGGGAGATATACTTAAAACATTCATCGTGAAAACCTTCAGAGAGGATTGGTTCCTTCTCAGCAATTAGGTATATACATTAAAACAAATGAAGACCAGAAAATTCGCAGTAGTGAGATCCAAGTTCCTTTCATATTTTATGTTTCCTATGAAAAGAAGTGTGGCCAAAAGATTGAGGAAAGTGGTTCTTCCCCTCTGCTCTGCTCTGGTGACACCCCACCTGCAGCGCTGCATCAGCTCTGGGGTACTTGGCACAGGAAAGACATCAGACTCTTGCAATGAGCCCAGAGAAGGGTCACCAAGATAATTAGAAGAATGGAACACCTTTCCTAGAAGGAAAGGCTGAAATAGTTAGGATTGTTCAGCCTGCAGAAAAGAAGACTTCAGGATGACCTACCTGAGGGTTTCCAGTACCAGAAGGGATCAAATATAAAGGGGGACTATTTACAAGAGCATGTAGTGACAGGACAAGGGAGAATGGCTTCAAATGGTGAAAGAGTACATTTAGATTAAATATTTGCAAGAAATTTTTTACTATGCAGGTGTTGAAACCCTGAAACAGGTTGCTTAGAGAAGTTCTGAATGCCCCATACCTGAAAGCATTCAATGGATGGATCTCTAAGTAACTCAATCTAGTGAAAAATATCCTTATTCACAGCAGGGGATTTGGAACTAGATAATTTTTAAG
This sequence comes from Poecile atricapillus, assembly GCF_030490865.1. Classification (NCBI taxonomy): domain Eukaryota; kingdom Metazoa; phylum Chordata; class Aves; order Passeriformes; family Paridae; genus Poecile; species Poecile atricapillus. The sequence continues at coordinate 96,505,477 of NC_081250.1, read as the reverse complement.
GTCTTTTCCAACCCAAACCATTCTATGATTCTATATTCTGATAGTAAAGACAGGAGTAATGAAGCAGACAGAAGGATGTCCTCTGCCAATCTGTAATAATGATGCAGACAGAAAGATGTCCTCTGCCAGTCTGGGCACTGGCTGACAGTGAACGAAAAAGTGAATCAAGATGTTAAAGATATTTTTTGGGGGGGGGAAAGTACAGTCCTATTTATTGATCTTTTGATTTTGTTTTCCAGAACAGGAACCAAGAATAAACTTTCAATTCAGGGCAGACAGCACACAGGAAGAGGAAAGATGGTAACACATTTTTTTCCACACTACTACTAAGATTAGTTTGACTCTTAGAACAACTTGAACATGAAAGATTACAGAGTTAGTAAAACAAAACATTTTTCAAGTGCCAGCAGAGAAAATTAACCCAATTACATGCAGATAACAGAAAAAGAAATGGGCATTTATAACAGCAAAAAGTGTCAGATAAAATTAGAGAAACATGTAAAGTCAGTTACAAATTGGAAGATGGATTACATCTAAAGAGAAATTAAATTAACTGCGGTCATAAACTGGACACCATACCATGACATGTACAAATTCAGTGGTCAGACCCATTTTTCATGGTAGATATTAAATCTGCTAGAAGATAGGAAAACTCACACCAAAAAAGCTGGACAACTATTCAGTGAAAGACATGTTGTCCAGGCTGATAAACAAAAAATTCCAAAACTTAAAGTGTTTATAAGACTAATAATGTCCACAAAAGAAAAATAGCAAGAAACCATGTAAAATTTTAGGAAATATAAAAGTAGGATACCTTCAAAAGAAATGAGAAGCAATGAAGGGGGAAAAAATATTATTTTTACATAGTTCAAATAGACTTAATCTTGATTTTAATATTAGTCTGAGGCTAATGACACAGAGCATGAATAAGACAGAAATAGGCCCACTGTAACAACACATGGAATCATAGTTTGCATCAAATGTGACAGATTCATATCAATAGTTCAGATTTTAGTTTAAATATTTTTAGTTTCTAGACATATAAGGATATTTTGAAACCTTAGTGATATAAAGAAATAAATTTATTCCAAGACAATATTGCTGCACCTTGCAAAACACTGTTAGCAATTGACAATTTAAATAACTGTAAAAGTACAAAGCATTTTTCAATCTGTTGTTGATGTATCTTCCACTGTAATTTTTTTTTATTGACCTCTTTTATTGCATACAGATTGTCAACAAATTACAATATGTAAAGTAAAAAAATTCCACAGCCAGTGTTTCTCTCCCGAAATATTGCATTTTACTGGCTGATATAAAGAAATGCTACCATAAGAAAAAGAAAAGGCACAGAAAGTTACACAGAGTGGCACCTTTGGAATGTATTGGCTCAATAAATTTTTCATTAAAAGTCCAGAAAATTATTCAGAAAACACTGTAAAAAAATAAAATGTAAACTTAAATTAACCTCTACAGTGTAGCTCACAAGTAAAGATAAAATCAAAGCTGCAGTCAGGTGGTGCTCAGTGTTTTCTGACTGGAATCAAAACAAGGCATGGGATGTTAGAATAAGGGAAAGAGATTTTGTGCTCTCACCTTACCTACTGTCACCTATCATTACCTAGAAACATAATAATGTCACCATCTGGCCTTCAATGAGACTTTTACTACAAAATTAGCTTTATTACCAGTGGAAGTCAAATGTAATATCAACCCTATGTTGCAAATTCCCCTTATGCACTGGTCAAAATGTCACCTTTCCTACCAAACACCAAGCAAGCTTTCTCATTATCTTCTTTAGAGTTCCTGCAAAATAAGACTCTTGCTGTGTTATTTCCTAAATAATTTCAAAACATGATGCTCACAGGTGCTCTGAGTAAACTCTTGCAAAGCTGCAAATCACTTCAAGGACTGACAGAAAGTTAAAGCTACCAAATTGTAGCTACAGAATTTTAAAATCCCCATTGGTCTAGAAAAAAGTTGCAGCTATTACTACATGGCTGCAGACCTGAAGCGATTGATAATCACAGTGATGAGTCATTCTCCAGGTAATCTCAATTAAGTGGTTTCTAGTGTTCACCAAATTCTTCTTAAATGCATTTTGCTTCACAGAAGTGGACAAACAGCAGTATAACATTGTCCTAACCTTGTAGGAAAATGTCAGGCTTCATTAGTATTTTTATGAAGATTTACATCTTCAGGTAATGACACCATCTGCCTAAATATATTTTTCCCAAATCATAATTAGAAAAGCACTGGTTTAAAGGTTAGGTAGTTAAGGGTTGCTTCAATTATCTTCATTCAAATCAACCCATGTCTGTCTTTCATCACATTCACTTTTTTGTCTAAATGTTTTTTTCTAACATGTCCATTTGACTCAAATGTCAATCTTCTAGTGGAGCATTAGAAAACTTGTTAAAACAGTAAAAAAAACTGCCTTCTCAATATATTTTGCTGTGTGCTAGAAATATTGCAGCCCATTTTAAAACTTCCATTTTAAAGTAATATTTTCAGTTCTTAATTTTGGCTTGAATATTTAACTAAACTGTGTTAAATTCTTATATTACATGGGACTGAAAATTATGTAAGTCCAAGCAAAATTATCCAAGTCTGATGTAAGCTGCAAGAAACCAACAGCATTACTGAAGTCTGAAGAGTTTTTTTTAATGTGTTGCTTAATTTCATGCTCCAACTGGCTGCTTCTCAGATTTAAAAAGAAAAATAAAATTCTGATGAAGAGAAAGGGAAAGAAAATATTTCCCACCACTTTTTCTAGTCCAAGAGCAAAAGGGCATCAAATAAACTAGCAAGTACAACAGAAACTAAAGAAAATATGTCCATATACCATGCAGAGAGGGTTTGTGGAGTCCCTTGACACAAAACATTTGCAGTACTAAGGGGGTTTGACAGTTCCACAGAAGAGGATCTATGGCCTTTTATGTACACCATGGAATATCACTTCTGTCACCAGGGAGCACCTAGAATTCAGCTCAATAGTTATCATGAATTTAGCTAAACGGTGTCACTACCTACATGCTTACACCAATTTGTATTTTTTTTCCTGGGGTATTGACAGAGGGGATATTCAGCTGGGGTTTTGATGGAACCTGCAGTGTGTATCTTACATTCTTAGAAAATACATCCTTGTGCTTTTGCAAGTACCAGGCAATAGAATTATTTCTATATTGAAGGGCAAAGACCTGATCTACATTTGTACAATTCACTAAGTCAAAGTCTTGAATTCATCACCTATGTGGTTAGATTTTAGTCTCATCTAGGAATTAATTAATTAGAGAAAGCAGTTCTGTAATAGCCAGTTAAAAGCCATTATAAGATCTAGGAAGTATTTTTTATTTTTCCAGAAAAGTCACAGTTTTCTGAAAAACACTTAGGATACATGGCCATGGACTAAAAGCTGAATTTCAGAATGGAAATAATCTTCAGCAAAATTTGCCTTTGAGTGGTCTGCCATAAATTGGTGGGTTTTGAAAGTGTTTATACTGACTGACCATTCAATGTATTATACAGCTTTTTTATTACTGCAATTATAAACTATGAATTTAGGTGTTGCTGTAATTATATGTGTTGCCACCAAATTCAAATTAAATATCATGTTAACCTGACTTCCACTGGCCACTCCAACACTCAGAGCTTGTTGTCAGAGTTGACTTGGTAACATGGAATCTAGATAACAGGACATCCCCTCTAGGCTGAGATGTAATAGTGCCAGAGACCTGTAAGCCACAGTACTGTAAGTACAGTTGCACTCTACCATAGGTTTTCTGTAATTGCTATGAGATCACAGACAAGTTATTTGGGGTCCCTGTGTTCCCCCTTTCCAAGGGCCTAATATTTATAACATTTTTGTTTAAAATGTCAATTTAGCATGCTTGCTTGACCACTGAGAAGGCATAACCCCAACATAATTTATTATCAGTACTGGCTCTCTGGAGTCTAAGGACAGAATCATATTGTAGAGATCAGAATTTCCTCCCCACAGTCAAAACTTCTCAGAGGGAAGATCATCTCAAAGCACATAAATAATTGCAGACTGACATATTTTTTTACTTTCTTTCTTTTTTTTTTCTTTTTTTCTTTTTTTCTTTTTTTTTTTTTTCTGTCAAAAAGAATTACAGGCAAAACACAGAAGAATAAAATCAAGCATTAAGGAGCTGTAGAAAAAATAGCTTTGGTTTGAATATTTACTGTAGCAGAATTGTTCAAGTCTATCTTAGGTAAAATCTATCTTGCACCAGTCCACTCCAGGGAGGAGGAGGCCAGTGGTGAAGTGATGAAGTGATGGCTGTGATTTTCAGACAAAGTCTAAGTTAATAATTTTACTACCTCTTTCAAAATTACTGTGAATCTTGCATATTGGTGGGTGGCAGTAAGGGGGAAGAGAGAAAGAAGTATTATATGTGCAAAAACCAGCAGAGGACTGCCTCTTTTAGCACTGATCTGGTGAGTTTCTGTTTGCCTGGGCTGCAGCTCTGATACAGTTCTGGGAAATGAGCACAGCGCACACACACAGAGCACTGCTGCACATAGACAGTGAATAGAATGCATCCCAGACACAGTGAATTATTTCATGACATGATACAAAGTTGATGTCTGATAGAGCTAGCGTAACTGCAACTTGCTGTTACAGGGATACCTTGGCAATGCTGACCAAACTGTACAATGGAATCTGCACTCAAAACCAACTCTTCTTACAGCAAACCTGTAACACAATTTAGACTGAAGGCTGCACCCAAAGTACTGTAAAGTTTGGAAAGTATTTAGTTCAATGCAGTTTAACATTTCAAAAACCATGGCTTGTTCTATGTTACTTACAAACAATAGAACCAGATGAACAGAAACACCTGTTTCTGTTGATATCTAACCCTTTTTTTTTTAGTGATATGAAACAGCTTCAAAGAATTTATTGACAACTGGAAAGAATGCTACTTATGAAAAAGGAAAAGTGGCAAGAGGGATCCCAAAGCAAGAGTGAGAGAAGCAAGGAAACAAATACAATGGCAACAAAGGAGAAAAGAACATGCAAATAACAAGAAAGGAGGGAAGGTTCAGAGCTAGTGCAAGTGTATACATGAAGGTTAGTCTTGAGCTTGGTCATCAACAATGGATTTGCTTAATTATTTATTTATTAACAATCATTAATTTGTTTAGATTTTTTTTATTAATAATACTAAAAGTGTGTTATTTATACCAATAATTAACAATTTAAATCTCATGTTCTTAAAAGTGGTAGTATCGCCTCTTCTCAAAAGCTTGTTGTGCAAGATGATAGTGACCATGCAAACCAAGCAGCACAAGATATTATTGACCCAAGAACTATAAGTTACTGTGGGAGATTCCTTTAAACTGCAAATAACTCTTTATAAATACAGTAAAGGAAACTTCATTTTCATTTGAAAAAATAAAACCAATCTTAAAGACATGTTTATATTCTAGAGGAAAATCAGCAGCCAAATCGCTAAAATGAACACAGCTTGGAATAGAATAAGGAAAGAAAAAATGAAAATACCAAAAAATATATTAAATTTATTTTTAATTTTAGAATTCATGCTTATAAATTAAAATTTAGAATTCATTTTTTGCAAAAACAATTAGAAAATTTGTTTAAATATGTTTAATTACATATTAAAGGAATTGTAATTCATATATTTATTTCTTCTCTTAAAACACATGAACACTTAATTTTTTCAAAACTATTCTGAGAAAGAGTATTCATTTGTTCAGTGGAAGCAGAAGGAGCTAAATTGTGCAACATTATTCTTAATTCATGACTTGTGATTTCTTTGTAAATTCCAGTCTGGATGTTATTAACAGAATCAGAAGAATTGAAAACAGACTGAGTCACCAGTTTCTCAGGAGAAAATGTAAATTCTTGGAAGATGGCCAGAGAACAGCCACAAGCCACAAAAATTAAATTTTCACTTGTGAAATTAAGAATTTCCATTCCAGAATTTTGATGAAGAATTAATGGCCATTTTTACCCCATAGTATTATATTATTATTTAGTATTATTTATTATAGAATTTTAGTAGTATTGTTTATAATGGCATTTTAGTTGTATCATTTATTAGTATTTTTAAAATATGGAAAAATGCATCCAAAATACATTGGTCTGGGAACCACTGGGGGTTTCTTATTTTTAATATTTTTGCACATGTTATGTATGGTGGGGTTTGCAGTCCTGTGCAAAGCAATGTTTTACAGATAGAACCAATCCATTTGAAATATAAGAAGCACAGTACATTATATTTAAATTTAATAAAGTTGTCAATTTATTAGCATACAGCATTATGGACATCTCTGCCCAATCCTTCCTTCCCCTGCCCCGTCCTCTTTCCATCTGATATTCTTTTTTTCTTTCCCTTTTTAATTCCCTTTTTAGCATCCCATGTTTTCATATTCCATCTTTAAAATATGTTTCAGGAAGAGATGTAAGCCCATAACTCAGAGCAGTCCACTATGGATTTTAGAATCTGGTTCTGTTCTCTCCTATTTTGAAAGATTTGATCATATGTCAGTAGGAAACCTCCGTTTGTTCCTATTTTTGAAGACGTACACTTTGCAAAGAAGAACTGCAAGTTCACTGGAAAGAAAAAGAAACCTGGTTTCCCATTCCTGCTCAAATTGCTCAGTATTTTTATTCCATTTAGGTATTAAAGCATCTTTAATTCATTAATTTAGCTGTAATATCTTCCCTCTCCTTAGGAAATTAATTTGATACATTAATACAGTTTTGCCATCACAGTGTTAGACTGTAGAAGAAGGAAGAATTGAGGACCTGCATTTTGGATTTGTGCTTGCAAATTCCATTTAACTGTTACGCCAGACAGTGAAAGTTTTTTTATGGATTAAGGCTTTAAACTTTTATATCTCAAGTCGTAAAACAGAGATACATAACTTTCAGTGTCTCACAACATTGCTGAAAGGTTTAATTCACTGACATTGACTGAAAATTGCTTGAAAAGAAACTTGAATGAAAGACAGAGAAGTGCAAATGTGGCTGTCTTTGCAGAGGAACCTGGGAAAGGATTTCTCTTAAGCAGGTTTGTCAAGCATAGCCATATAATACACATTGCTTGCTAGGGATATCTGCTTAACAGCTGAATGAAGACAAGATCTACTTTCCCTCCCATTCTTCCTCTGTTTTAATGAACAAGCAGACACATTTCACAAAGACAGTAGATGGCTTCTGTTTTCTTTGCCAAACTGAACCAACTTTAAGTTGTTCACTTTTTTTTCACTTCATCAAGAAAATAATCTTTTTCTGGGTTAAAGAATAGTGAAGCTTATTCATCCCTTTGCACTTATATTTAGGGAAAAACACCCAAACCAGAAGCTATGTTCTTCTGAGCTCTAACACCCAGGTGAAAAGGGAACAGTCCCTTATCATGCTTGATAGAATGTCTCATGGGTAAATGGGATGAAATCCGATGCAATCCTTGTGGAAAAAAATTACATTTAAATAAGCAATGCAATAAGCACAGTCAACTGACAAGATTTACAGTTAGCTCCTTTAAATCCATACTGAAAATATGGATTTTATCTTCTCTGTCTTATACTCCTTCCTTGGAGAAGGATATTTTAAAATGATACAAATATTTTAAAATTCCAACCAGATACAAACTGTAATACACCAAGGCATATTCAATGTAGATGTACCTTCAGTTTCCTTGATACGTGTTCTCTAGAGTGTATTTCTGGCTTTGAAAGAAATAATAGCTCAAGAGGCTTTCAAGCTTTAATAGTCATAAATCTGTTCATTTACTTCTCTTACATGTTAAGTTTATATTTTAAATATTTTTACCTATATTTTACCTATATTTACCTATAAATATTAAATATTTACCTATATAGATACATGGTTTATGACCAGGAATGATAAGTCTTTCTTTAGATGAAAAAGCTTTAAAAAGTGTATGATACTGCTATAGTATCATGAAGAAATGTACTTCTTGAAAGGGGATGGTAATTATGTTGACATTAAGTGATCACAGATTCTAAGACAGCAAATAAGCAGATGGCTGAAATTAGTTGCAAGTATTAAATACAAAATCAAACATTTTATCCCCCATTTCTGACAAAAGAAAATAATTTTTTCTGAAGTAATCTAGTTCACAATTTTTAAGAGTTGCAGATTGTGGTAGCAGGAGTAGCAGGAGCTGTTTATTCTCAAAATTCAAAATACAAGTCTTTTTCATGACATTTCCTTAAACATATTTTATTTTTAAATGGAATTTATTGGACAAGTAACTTATGCAATGAACAGAATAATAACAGAAAATGAAAAATTACACCTTAAGGTTTCCTTTGGGTTTGTTGAAAATGGGTGTGATTTTCTGCAAAAGCAAATTAAAAATAAAGGATAAGCTTTGGAAGGGATATTTAAAACATCAGATTTCACTTATTTAATTAAGGTTTTTCTATGCTTTATAAAATCAACCCAAACTTTCTGATACTTTTAGTATTTTAGTTGCTGTACAACTGCTGTCATTTGTTCATCTTAGTGCAAGTCTTAGAGTGAGTGTAGCAGTGCAAAATAGTCTGAGCATAATTACATATATTTTAGGTTCCACTTTAATTTTTTTTTGTATTTTCAAATTATTTCATCATTTGCTTTTGACTCTTCCAATATTTTTAATACATTTGTTTGAACTGCACTGTGCCTGTTTGAGGAAAAATTTAATGTTTCTTTATGTGCAATAATTACTGTTTAATTATATGCAAGAAGGTAGTCCTGAGCACAGCACTTTCAAAAAAATGGACTTGTTCTTCGACTCTAGGAAGAATCAGAATGTAGGAGTGGTGCAGAATCATTATCACAGGAATCTGAGAGAAGTACCAAACACATTCTTTAAAATGGCTGTTTCTCAGTTATACAGAAGCTGAAAAATGAATGATTCTAAACTTAATGACAGGAAATGAATAAATTGTACTGTGAGCATTTTCAAAATGTTACAGTTAAGTGGGCTGAGTAAGAACAGACAAATATCAAAAGTATATATTTACCTTGGATTAAATTCAGCTTTCTGTGTCCTGACCTTAAAAAGGACAATACAAGAATAAAAATTACTGTAAAGAATAACCTTGACCATGAGCCAAATGTGACCTGCTGATACATGCATTAAAATCAACTGCAGTTGTCCAAATGCATTTAAGAGAAGCTTCATTACTAAATGTATTCAAGATGGAAATCCCCCTTCACAAGAGTTTAACAAGCTACTCAAATGATCTCAGAATCATATCCCCATAAGCCGAGGAAACTTTAAGCTTTTTTTGACTATTTAAAAGCAAAGCAAGTTGAAAAGAAGAACAACTTTACTCTCATTTGTGGGAAAACATAAAAACAACAGATATGGAGTAAATTCTGAAGTTGTATTACCCCATATAGCTTGTATTCCTGAATTCAGAAAACACAATTTTCAATGGAAAGTCAATTCCCCCATATTTGGACTGTGATACTATTCTGACAGTCATCTCTCAGCTGCAATGTTTCTCTGGGTTTTGTTTTCTAGAGCATGGTTTTATTGCTGGAAGTTAGGGAAGAATAGGACATCAGTCTACTAAAGGATTTAATTATAACCACCACACCTTGCAAATTGGTCCTGGTTTTGTGTTTGAGATGTATGTATATAAACTAAGAACAGTCAGAAGGGGTTGACAAGCGCCTGTCTACACTGAAAATAAACTTTTTACTGTTTCAAAAGATAGTTGTTTTTGTGAATTTTTAATCATATGCAATACTTCCTATCTGAAATAACTTCTCTGCCCAAAATGATCAGCTGCCTTCCCTTTGCAACAGAGAGTGCTGGTAAAGGGAGAGGAGTTGAATAAAACTTTACCACTAAAAATTATTTTGCTGGAGTAACTATTTTTTTGTGATGGAGGATGCTAAAATAGTAATGAAGGTAGTTGCAACTATCAGTATTTAAACTATAAAATCCAAGAATTAGGAATGGATATTTAACATATGCTCAAGTCATCCATAGCTAGATGCTGTTCTTGTGGTGTGTATTAAAGATTGTTCAATAATCCTGCATTCATAGTGATTGATCTTTCTTCATCAGATCAGTTCCACACCACAAAAGATACAAAAAACCCCAGGTTTTGTTTTTGAGAAAATATCTGTATTAAAAGAAAGTTGTCAATCCTTAGTAGAATCCAAAGTAATTAACTAAGGGCAAAGAATTTAATCTGTCTTTAAAATCAGAAAACCAACACACCATAACCTTACTGTGAATTAAAACATAAAAGTGTTACCAGGAAGGTGTGATGTTAATACATTACAGTTAATAGATTGTTTCTAAAAGATTTCAGCAGAGTGGAGACAATAAGCAATAAAAGACATGGGGGCCTACAAGCTAATGCTGCTCCACCACCACTCTGTTTGCCAGATCTTTGAACTGGAATACAAATTCTAAAATGGCTCATTAACTAAGGGCTTCAGAACAATAAGCCAAAAAACCCAATATCAAGCACTTCTCTGCGTAATGTTAGGCTGGAGGTTGAATTCCTAACTCTTCCTTTACCATTTTGCACAGAAAATGAAAAAACAAAAACAAACAAGCAAACAAGAAAACTAAAATTAACATCCAACCAGCCAAAAACCCACAAACAACCAACCAAACAAAATAAGAAACAAACAAAACAAAACAAACAAACAAGCAGCTGTCATCTCATTCCTTACATTTTTTTTTATATATTAGCAAACCCAAATGCCTAGGTGAGGGGACCTAGGCCCCAAAATCAGTCCTGTGGCTCAGATTAGCAGTGAGAAGTGTTAATCATCCCTCCTTATGGAACTTAGAAGCTTCTTCCAAGGGTTCATCAAGGTGTTTTTTTTGGATCACAGTCTCAGAGCTGGGTGCACTTTCTCCTCTCTGCATGTTCTTCATTCTTTGGAGCCAGTGCCACAATTTGAGGGTCATGACTCCAGAATATGCTTTCCTCTGTCTCCAGATCTACCAAGGGTGATCTCCCACTGAGGTACTGCAAGAAGAGTGAGCCCTGTGGACTTCTGTGCCAGCCAGTCTCTACGGGATGCTGTTACAGAAGCACCAGAATTGATAACATATTGACCAATGCAGCTGCTAAGAGTGTTCAGTTACTTCAAATTTTCCATGAACTTGCAAGGAGATCAATCAGAAGGGAAGGCGTGCTGTGGATCAGCCAAGATGCACCTTTTATTTCAGGAAATTTTGGAAAATGTAGCTTGCCAAATAGCCTTTAGCAAACATTACGGAGACAAAGGATGAGACTTTGTACCAGGTCTCAGTACATGTGTGTTAATACATTTTTCGTGGGATTTTTAATACTTGGAGACCAAGGAATGTATCTTAACACATTGGCTGAAGAAAACTGCCACTGAATATTACCACAGCTCTTCTGAAAGCTACGTTGGCTCTTATTCTGGGGTTTTCTTATGTACAGAATTTTAATTTGGCTGGCTGTGCTTCATATAATGAATACATTGAGAAAAGGAAATACCAGTGTATCTAATATACATATATTGAAGAATTTTCCTGAAAATTTAAGTATTTCATCAAGTCCTTCTACACAGGCAATGAGATTAAAAATTTAACTGGGATTAAGCAGTAATAACTCTCAAAAAGGTGTAATTGTCTTCATTATGTGATAAGGAAAGACAGACATTGTCAGTTCTGCTACTTTGAAAATGTATGAGCTTTTGTTGCTAATTGCAGTGTTGAGATGTTAAAAGATACACACACGTAGTCAATATCAAGTGTTCCAAATTCCAGTAATTCACCTGTGTGATTACAGTTTAGGCTTTATTGTTAATTTGATTTCTTGCAGATACTAAGAATAATTTTTAATGCATGTATTGTATCTTCTAAATTTAGGAATATGCATATTATTTTTAATTGTAATTTTTAAAAACTCAGCATTCAGAAACATATTTTCTTTCTAATTTATGAAAAATCATTTTGTCTCAATGCTGCACACCATTGAGCTCAATGTTAATATCCTTCTGGTTTGGAGTAGTAGAAATTACTATCTACTGAATGGGCATGCTGAGACTTCCTCTGTCAATATCTAGAATTACCTGCAAAGATATTGAAAAGAAACAAATCCTAGTACTCCATGAGCCTTAAATAGAAAGAGATTCTTTACTCTTAATTATTTTTCACTGAGTGATAGATACAGAATGCAGAGATACTGATTTAAAAGAGGAATTATTTGACATTCTTTTTTTTGTGCTTCAACTTGTTTTTTTAAAGGTTTGGGATATAAACAAAGCAATTTGACTAAAATGTTGTGACAAGTAAGTCAGTGCATCAAAGAGGTAAAATAGTAATAAAATATTCTAAGAGCTACAGAAGCAAGGAAGTATATCCTGGAGGGGCTCTGAGCTCCATTTGTCATTAATTTATTGGCACAATTTTGTGAATATTCCATTATAGAAACCACCTAACCAGCTATCTGTGAAATCCTATATGTCTGCCAATTGGTGATTTTCTTTTGGAACTGTCAGCACTTTTCAGTGTACATAAGGCAACTTGCTGTGAAGGATGAAAGAAAAATCAAAATCAATAGCTATTTTTTTATTTTTTTTTATGTTGAAATGCAGGTGTAGAAAACAATCCATTGAAAAGGAACACAAGTTAATTGAATCACATGAAAACACTGTCATATATTGCTCTGGAAACAGTAGAGTATAATACTATTTATTTCTAAAGCAAATGTCATGATCCTCTTGTGCATTCTCTTTTGCTATTCATGGAAAAAGTCAAATTACTCACATAGCACAAGAACAAGTCAATAAAATCCCATTTAACATTTTTGTTCATCATGAACCCGTACTGCAGATCTTTCCTTAGGTACTTTGATGATTTTTTTTTTTCCTAATATATAATATTCATGAGCATAAGCAAAAGGTGTGGAACAGTTTGGCTTTCTGATGTCAAGTCCCTCTCTACCCTGCCTCTAGTAATTGATTTCCAGACGTAGATTTTACCTCCACTGATTACACCAGTAGTGCTGTCTTTCATTACTGAATAATATATATTTAAAAATATTATATTTTTAAAAATTCTTCATACCAGACAAGAAGAAATTAGTTGAATGTCTTGAAACAAAGCCCAGGTCTTCAACTGCAGTCTTCTCATCCCTCAGCTTTTCATCCCTCAGTTTTTCAGCCAGCATCCCACAACTTTAATCTTTGTTTAAATCTCTAGAAATATGGTCATTTCAGACTTGGCTTTTATCCTTCTTAGTCCACTTGTGATTGTCCTTGGCACACAGACTGACAACTGTATGGCTGAGGAAGGAAGGCAGGATGAGTAGCAGGGTAATAATATGTAGAAGTTCTTTCCTACTCAATGTGAAGATAAAACCATTGCATTACACTGTACTACAAATATTATCATTTTTGCAATTACTGTCTCACAGCACTTGAATCTACTGATTCTTTCTCCAGAACAAAACAGTAACTTTGGCTGTCCCCAGTCCATTATTTTATCATAGACGTTTTTAAAAAATATGCTTAAACTGGATGCAGTTCTGAGGATGTCTGAGTTCTCATCTTTATCCATCATGAGCACTCTTTACAGCTCTTATAATGATTGAATCAGATTTAATACGTACATATCACACAAACACATATATGAGAATATAATTATATATGAAATAAAGTATAGCAAGAAATGCATATTTCACACACAAAGTTATAAAACTCTTACATTTCTCTCTGAAAGGAGTATTTGAGCTATACTATTTTAGTTTTCAGTTTTCAGCAACACAATGGCTAGCTGAATCTGTCAGTCTCTTGAGTTTCAAATGGAACAAGCTCTGGCTCTACCACTAAATCTAGTTCTTACATAATTTTTTTCTTTCTCACATCTCATCCTGTATCACATTCCATTTTTTCCCTTTGCTTCCTTTTTTCATAGTATTTGCATTCTATAAAATGTTTTGATCTTTTTTTTTTTTTCTAACATATAATGTTCACAATCACAGTCAGAGCATGAGGCTCTTCACATAGTCTTCCTTGCAAATTAAAATCTTCCAGCAAGGCACATGGAAACTTTTTCAAAAAAGCAGGTGTGTATAATAAAAGCAGCTTTATCAGAACCAAAACATGCTAGAAGAAATATATTGTTAGAAACAGCAACAAATGGTCAACAGAAGTAAAAATGTGGGGTTTATTTTTGCTTCTTGAAGCATTTCTTTGACTTTAATATTAAAAATAATATAAATATCTTCAGTTTTATGTTTGCTTGGAGGTTTTGTGTTAGCTTGTTTGTTTGTCTGTTCATTTTGATGTAATGCAAAACAGAAAAATAATCCACAAAAATCTATTTCTGGGATAATTTGGAGCAAAAATTTTAAAATGTTGGAATGTTCAGGTTAAGGAAAAATCCCTTTTTGAAGAAACACTGGTTTTATTTCACTTTACAATCATGATATATTTTTTCTCTCCAGGGACACACAGACGTATGGTTTGAACAGGTTTCTGTAGAAAGTTTTCCCAAAAGGCAGAGCCTATGTTGGGTCACTGTCAAGTCTTGGCTTCCCATCACTTGGGGAGCAGCTGACCCTCACTGCTCCCTGGCAGAGATAGAGGAATGACCAGGTATTTCAATCATTAATAAGCTTTTTGAATGTCAGGAAGCAGTTTTCTTAGTCAGTCTTTAGCTCTGATGGTTCCTAGTTCTTCTTCACAGAAGGGGCAGCAGTTCAGGGGAAAAATGACCATGGCAGGGAGCAGCTCTTACACTTCTAGTAGTGAGGAACATGAGAGAACTCAAACAAAGTTTTGACTTCTGTCCCTTCCCTTCCCTATTGTTCCTGAGGAAGCTGGGCAGTTTAAACCTGTCAGCTTAGTTTTGTCTGGAGAATTGCATAACATTTCCCACAGCTGGTAGAACTTACTTTAGTTACCAAGTAAAGACAGCTTCAGTAGGCAGCACCTATCCTACTCAAGACTCAAAAAATATTTGAGATTTCCATAGAGAGCTTGGAAATTATCTTCTCTGTTACCTGGAGAAAAATCTGTAATACTCTGAAGTTTACAGTAAGCTCTGCTAAAAGATGTATTTCTACTGAATATAGACTCATAATAGAGATATTTATGTTGTCTGAAGAGGAGAACATTTTGTTTCACCTGATTTTTGTCTGATGTACATATTCCAGTCTTGAATTTTGCCTTTGGAGCAAGCTTATCATTTCTGCGATTATTTTTCTTTCCATTAATATGAAAAATGTTTGAAGTCTGAGCAACTCCTTGTGTAAGAAAAAGCTTTATATCTCTGTGGAAACCCTCTTCAAAGCTTCATGTCACAGTGGGAAGAAAAGCCTTTTATAAAAGCTCACATTGTATGAAACAATTATATTAATCTCTTGGCACTGAGTGGATACATAATTTTTAAGATATCTATGTAAGTGAGCAGGGAACTTCACTCTGCTCAGGCACTTTGTTTATTTAAGTTTTTTTTCACTATTGTCAGTGTTAGTATATAAAGTAAATGTATCTCATTAAACTAAGAAATGTGCATATTGCATGGTTAAGATAATAAATTTACATTTTTTTTGACAATAGTAAATTCAGAGTTTAGAAAAGAGTGTAATTAAAATTTATAATGGTTTGAATAATTTTTTAGAGATCAAGGCAGTACTGGATAGCAATATAAATTCCAATAGCAAGGGAAAAACACTCTAAAAAAATGAGTCCAGTTATTTTGTGTACATATGCACCTATGTATTGGAGCTATCTGAGTAAGTGATGTATATAGTTACTGTAACTAAAGTACATAAAAATAGTGTTAAAAATAGAGTTTTACTTGCTGTGTTGAAGCAACATGTTTGGAATTGGTTTAGAATTATTTGTGAAAGTGTTATATTCAGATACATATCTGAAATATCACTTCAGCTAAATCACTTTTGGAATATTTGAGACATAGATCTACAAATATGCCAAGTACTCAGGACATAAAAAATATTTTATATATATATAAACTGCACCTAAAATAATGGTGGTTTCATGGTTGCCTGTAAGCTTAAAATACCAGGTTTCATCTATCAATAAGGGACATTTTGAACTTAAAGCAATCTAAAATTGAAACAATCTGTTTTATCAAGTCACATAAAATAATAAAAATATTTAAGAACAAAAACATCTCAGTAAAGTTGTAAATTAGGGTAGCACTTTTCTCACAGCACTATGTAGTGTTTACTATAAATTATTTACTTATTGTCTCACTCTTGAAGAATATAAGACAATTTCTTTCATGTTTAGACATTTTTATTTAGCTTTCAATTTTCAAATGAATTTCCAAGATGTTCTCAAATTTTTGGAATCTTTGCTCATAACTGCTTAGCTTTTAAAAATAACCTCAAAGGCATTTATCTGTACTCCAGAGTTATGCTTCAAATATTTTAGTGGTGATATAACTGAAGAAATAAATACAACAAAGGGTGTGCTTGAAATAAGAGTAAGAATAAGAATAAGAATAAGAATAAGAATAAGAATAAGAATAAGAATAAGAATAAGAATAAGAATAAGAATAAGAATAAGAATAAGAATATTGTTACTACAATCACTGGAATTTTCTTTGGGTTTCTCAAACTGTCACCCTTAAGATCCTCTGTCATTTGATGACTCTTGTCATGGGGTTACTTTACCTTTAAGACGGTTTAAGTTGCTGGGGTCTGCTGGGAGTCTTTTCTCTTGACCAATTATCGGTCATTGCTGAGAATTGACAGCAGTTTTAGCCATTGAAAAGTAGAATCAACTTGTGAACCCCACCTTAAAGTGTACAACCAGAACTCCGTGGTTCTCTTTGTTTTCTGGCTGTGAAAGGTAGCAGAGCTTCGGCTTCTCGCTCTGCCCGGCCACGTGTGGCCGGGCGGGGGCCGGGCCGGGCCTGCCGCGTCTCCCGTCTCCCGGCCGGGAGATGGGGCCTGCGGGGGCTTGCTCCGAGCCAAGCTAGGCCAGGCCGGTTCCTGGCTTGGCTGCAGGTTTTGCTGTGATGGAATTTACCAGAAACTGCCGAGTAAAGAAGGAGAGGGGCTCTGGGCCTGCTGCAAGCAGAGACGGTGACCATGCTCTCCAGAGCAGCTATGAGGAACTTTTCATCGCAGACGGCTCCAGCTCCTGTTCAGCAGAGATCACCGAACCATCTACAAAAGCTTGGGCAAGATTTTAACTCTTTCTTATCCAGATGAAACTTGCGGATTAATCTTTTTATCCAGAGAGAGAAAAAGAGAGTGATCAACATGAAAAGAGACTTTATAAACTACTAGTGGCAAGAAAGAAAAGAAACTTCAAGAAAGGTAGAGAATTAAGAAGATGCTTTAATTAAGCTGAAATATCTTTCTGTTAAAACTATGGGGACAATGAAGTCCTGAAAAGAACTCCTTTAATTCGTGATAGAGTATGGGGAGGAATAGAGTGTTCAAAGTGTAAATTTGAGTAAAAAGTGAAGTAATTGTGGTATAGTGAAGTGCTGGGATATTTGAAGCCTTGAGAGGTAATGAGAAAACTGTTTTCTAGTGAAGCGCACAGAAACAGATGAAAAATACATTTTGCCTTTGACTAACTTATCCTTAAAAATGCTATCCCCAAACTCATGACCCATAACACATTTCAGAGTGATGTGGAATGGGAGGAGTGAGCTTTGATAACAGCAGCTCTGAGCAGCTGATATCAAGGAGACAGAAAACTATAACAAAATAGCTTTCCTGTGAGAAACTCCATAAATTAACAGAAAGGAACTTCTGTTTCTCTACAGAAACTGAGGAAAAGACTATAAAAATAATTGAGACTGTTTAAACCATCAAAATTATAAAGTTTTTGTCTCTGTTGTTATGTGAACAAAAAAATGGTGAGCAGTGAGAAATGAAAAGGTTTTTCCTAAAAGTTTATTCTGGTGTTCTTATTCTTGTAGTTTGTCAATAAACTTTCTTTATTCCTTTTAAGTGTTATGCCTGATTTGCTCTTGTTTTAATCCATATCTCACAGCAAAAAATAAATAATCCTTTTTTCCCCTTTTTGTTAATTACTGGTTCAAAACCACGACACTCTTAATTCTTTATCCACACATTGCTCATTCATTAGAAGTGCAGAGGTCATCAGAAATACTCATGACTCGTGCTATATGACAGACAAATCACAGCAGAGAAGTGAAGCAGATATTTCAAGAACTGAAGCACCATTCACAACTTTTACCTTGAATATAATACAAGGAGCTATCCACAAAGTTCAGATTTTTTAGAGTTTTGTATGTGTATTTTTTTATGGTAATGGTTTAATTTAACCATTATTTATCATCAGTTATTGCTTCTTTTAAAAGACAATTATTTTCTTAATTCCACAATTTTTGGATTTTTTACCATCAACCTAAATCCAGGCACGTTAAAACATGTTTCTTCTGTCTTCCAACCCCAAAACAGATGTCTTTAAACTAACTTTGAATCATGACCTCTACCTAAGGAAAAGCATTTCCTATTGTACTGTAAGCCTCAGTACCACAAGAATATTGGATTTTTCTTGAATAAACTTAACTCATGTCTGAGCAGTACTGTGATGAGTTGATAAAGGAGTAACTTTCCCTGCTCTAAACCTATTCGACTGAGTGCTACGCATTTTGGTTCCAAATATTGGGATTGGTACGACAGTGGAATTTAATTAGAAATTTGAACTATCTTCAGAGCCAGACCCAGACCAGATCTTAGACTTACTGTTACATCATGATATTTTCTGACCACAGTGTTTACTTGTTTTAACACAATATTTTTTTATATTTGTTCTTGTCTGTGTGCAACTTCTAGCTTTGTTATTGAAAGAAGCACTTACCAAACATAAGAACACAGGAATCGTGTCCTGCCATCATAAATATCAATATTAGACAGTTGTTTTCATAAAGTGAGCAAGCTCCACTAAAAAGTTGACAAATGGGGGGAGGGTGGAGGGGGTGGTTTTTGAGGGTTTTGTTCCCCCATTCCTTTAGAAGAATGCTTGTCTCTTCTCTTCACAGGGCTTAGATGCTTTTCATATTCATAAGGACTGTCCTAGTGGACCTGCAGCTCTGCCTGCCATCCGCCTTCTGCTTGCAGCTCTCTGTCCTCATCTCCTTGTAAAATATTCCAATCCTCTTCTGTGCTGATTTCGTTTCTCAACTTTGCGTCATCTGCGTTTCATTAGCATGATCCAGCTATTTCCACCAGTGTCATTAGTAGAAAGAGACTGCCCCTAAGTCTAAACCTCAGGGAATTCCACAGACAAGTCTACCCAGCAAAATCATTGTGCTCTCAGCAAAGGTGTTTACACTCACTAATACTTTTTTTTTTTTTTTTGGTAGAAATTGGGCTACCCTGAATTTTCTAGTGAATTCTTTTATACTAACTGACCCAAATATTTGTTAGTGCTGAGTATTCAAATTATTTGAGTATTGAAATATTACAAGATGTCCTGGAAAATTTTGTGTTGCCAGGAATGACAATTCACAAAATTAAAAGTGTTTTATGAAAAATTCAGACCCCCTACTGTTGTACATAATTTTAACCAGTCAGACTATTTAGTCTTGATAGTTTCCTTATTGTGTATTCTTTGTAGAATACACCAATATAATACTTGGGGGAATTTAAGTAGTGCATACAAGAATGCTCTCACACACAGAAGCACAAACTTGCTCACTAATTACACACAAAATAAAGTGGTTGTAAACTCATACAAGATTATGTTAGCTAGAAGTTATTAATAGACACTATCTTCACTAATGTTGATAATGTAATCCATGTTTGTCTGCCAAGTTTCATATTGACAAAATACTTATAATGGCCATAAAAGATCAAGAACAAGCTTTCTTCAAAAAGTCTATTAAATAGTCATGGGATGGATATCTATATTCTACTTGCACCACTGAGCACAAAAATACAGTTGTTGCTTTTTCTCCTGAGGCAATTTCTAACCATAAGGCAGTCATTCAGAGAAATTGCATCCCTAGCTCCTTAAGGCTAAGCATCTTTCTACTGTAGGAAATGCAATCTAATTACACTGGCAAATAAGCAGTCTTCTCAAATTTAATTCCATGTGACAGTAACATGTGATGACATTTAGGGGTGTTTATTTCTTTGGAGCTTCTTTGTATTGCAAGAACAGTCTAACCTGTACAGGAAAAATATCTTGTTCAAAATCTATCTGATTTTGCATTGTCTAACCAGAAAGCCATTTAGGCCTTACAGAAAATATTTTGTTCCAACAGAGGTGTTTATGGGATTTAAGTAACAATATCTACACTGGAATATGAGCATTAACATACCACTTAAAAAAAAAAAAAAACATTTAAAAAGCTTCTAGTCTCTTGATTTGCAAACCCTTTCAAGTAGGGGGGCCTAATACCAGAGATAATCTCCCAAATCTAAAAATCAAACCTGTTTAACTAGAACAAGCTAGAACAACAGGGAGAAAAACCTCTAGATGTAACTATTTTTACATTGGTTGCCACTTAACCAGAGACACAAATACTTGATATGTGGTGATAACACAGACAACTACTTTTTATCCTGCCTTTTAAATAAAGCAGTGCTTTAGGGAACTGTCTGCTAATGTTGATTTTACTGAACACTGCCTTGCTATAGGTTTGAAATTAAAGAAGAAATTTCAAAGGCAGAACAATTATTCCAGTTGGAGAGCTTTAGAGATTTCATGGTTATTGCACTGAATTTAAGATATCCTTATTGCTCTGGAGGTAGGCTATATCCATACTTCAGATGGCACTGTAGCATCCTGGTAAACTTAGACGGTTTAAGTGATCTAATTCAGGTACCAAGAGCAGCCAAACAGTGCAGCTGCACAAATGTGCACTCATTTACCTTTGCTGAGAAGGCCTGATAATTCCCTCCAGCTGAGCTCTGCAGTAGCATGGTTAGCCTACCTGCTTTTTCTCAGTTATGTTGTGTAATTTCACAGTGCAGGGAAATACAAGTAAAAGGAATCACCAAGGCTTGAATATGAATAGAGTGAATGGTCTCAATTTTAGCAGCAGTTACAGGTAACCAAAATGTGGTGGTGTCCAGAGCATTTAACAACACGCAGTGCTCACTCTTCCTCTGCACCAGGTTATCAAGTAAGAATGCATGTGCTCTGCATTATTTCTGTCTTAAAAATGCACCATTCTGTTATAGCCTTAGTGTGGATTTCATATTTTTGATTCAACAGGAGCGGCAGGAGCAGGGTTGAAGCAGAGTGTCCTCCAGGACACAACAGAAGTATTCTGCTCAATTCCTCTTCTTCCTTCCTCTGTTTTGTCTGTAGCAGTCTTTGATTTCTTTAGTATTTTCATAGGAACTGTTCAGATGATTCTTAAAGCCTTTTCAACATTGCTCTCAGAAAATACTTTCTCTGTCCAATAATATTTGCATGACAGATGGTGCAAATGACCACCACATTGATGTTAGAATAGTGTGAAATTATATTGCTTGCTGCTTGATGTTTCTCCAGCTGACAGGGGTGGATGACTAGCAATGATAAGTCTGGGGGGGAAAAAAAAATCTTGCATCCAGATTTCTCTGATTTTTAGAACTAAATTTTAAAAGTAGCTCTTCTTTACCTGTTTCTAAATGACTTATTCCTATGTATGTCTTGTCAATGCTCTTGAACTCTAAGGACATTTGCAAAGAAAATCGCTTTCCATTTGAGGCAGATCTCACCATCTTAGTCATTCTTTCTCCTTAAGCAATCTATTATTTAAACTCTTCTATTCTTTGTGATACAGGCAGGTTGTCAGTGAATGTGTGCAGAATATATCATTCCATCTGGACAGTTCCAGGTTTCTTAGTGTTTGGGTTGCTAGCTGTTTTGGTCCGCCAAACATGTCAAGAATTCACTTGTCTGGAACAATGAAGTCTAAATTAAAGAAAATGCAACCTTCATTTTCTCTGATCTTCTTCCTACTACATACACCTTTACTCCCCCTGGAACTAGAATATAACATAAAAAGTACGCAGACCTCCAGCTGCACGATGACAGGACTTTTCTTGTCAGGTTAAGAAATCATTTGCCTATTTCTATTTGCTCTTCATGTCTCTATTCATTATGTCTTGATCAAATCCCACTCTCACATGGTCCACAACTCTGCTTGTTTGCTGCTCTGTGTTCAATTGTTTCTGGCCCTATGAAGACCCAGACTGGTCTCTCAGGTTACTTCCCTAATTTCTGTGAGACTCCTTTTAACAAACTGTTGGTGTAAAGACTGATGTCAACTCTTCTCCTGGTTCCTGAACTATCTAAGAAGTTTTATTATATTTTCTTGTTTGTTATTTCGTTTAAAAGGTGCCATCTCTCTTAGGCATATGAAAGTCTACAACACATAAAGAACATGCATGCAATAGAACTGGAGAGTTCCTTTTCATTCCAAAAGAAAGACAGTGTCATACAAGGTTATTCCTAATTACTGCCCAATCTGTTGGTAGAAACTTATTTTGTAAAATGAACTTTGGTTAAGAAAGCAACACTTAGCTTCTTTAAGCTTGAATCCAAGGTGAAATTTCTGTTTAACTATATTTTACTTTCTATACAAAGCAGATGTCTGAGAATGCTTTGCAGTGATTTATGACAACTGCTTATTCTCAAATGGAGCTATGAGTAAAACTGTATAAAACACCTGCAAAAAAACTCAAGAAACTTACCAACACATCAAGTTGTATTTTCAGAATCAGTCAGCAAAAGATGTCTAAGACATATTTTCATTCAACTAAAATTCTCACTCATTTTACATTCCATTTATTGCAAAAATGTTTTCTCTGAACAAGATTTGGGTTCTGTTGCTAACCATTCTGAATTTTGTATGACAGTTCAAACAACTTTTTTTTTTTTTTTAACTACATGATTCATATCTCTGAATGTTTTTATCACTTCTTTCATTTTACAGTAAAAGCAAACTTCTACAATTTACCTTCAATTGCACTTGCCTTTTAAACTCTTCCTACAGTAAATGAGGAAGATAGGTTTCACTTCTGACTGCTTCATGATGACAACTGTCACTGCCCTTTTGTTTCTGTGTGTTTGGTTTTGGTCACTCTTCTCTCCCTTATGCTGAAACTCAGCATTTGGAAAATCAGCACCACAATATCTTTCTGCAAAACTCACAATCCATGAAACCTTCCTAAGGAACAGGAAAAAAGCTGCAAATGTACAGCAATGACTGCCTGTCATATCCACTACCCTGTAATTTACTTTGCTTTTTATTTATCACCAAAAATTATCCATTGCATGTCTATCTCATGTGATAAACTTCAAGCAAAGAGTACTGGGCACTGTTTTTGCCCTGCATTTGTATAATAGCTACAACAGTAGCGACACAAAAGCTTCTTGTTGGAACAAATAAAAACAGAATTTTTATTGAGATCTGGCACAGTTACAGAATGTAAACACTATTGTTACATATTCAGCCTTAAACCATGAAACCACCTTCACTCTGATATGTCCCACTGCTTCAAAAAGACAGACACGCTGTAAAATCTGCCATTCAAATGGATTTTATCAAGATGGAAAAATTCATATCCTACTGATTATACTAGGCCAGCTGTTGGAAATAACAAGGTTCCATTTAGAATTAAGAAAAAAAAAAAAAAAAAAGAAAGAAAGAAAAAGCTTTCTAAAAAATATTTTACTTTGGAACTTTATTTTTTTAAGCAATCCACATTTCTTTTTAAATATTTGTAACATGGTGTATTTTTTTTTTTAAGGACAACAATTACTATAATCCAAAGTATGGAAATATTTTAGGATTTATTTTCTCAGAATCTGAGTAGCATTTTTAGTTCTTTAGAAGGCAAAACAATGAAAAAAGTTTGGTCATCAGGAAGAGTTATCTAAAAGAAAACAAGAATCTCCATGACAGAGGAAGGAAAGATATTCATGTTCTCTTCCAGGAATAATGATGCTGCTGCTCACAAATTTGCTTTTCTATTTTGTCTCTGCTTAACCTTCACTCTCCCAAGAGGAATAACACTTGCCGCTGACAAATTATTCACATTGTGTCAAATGACACAAATCAAGTAATTTATTAGCATAAGTTTTCAACTATTCCTCAGAACAACAGCACTAAATAGACTATTAATTCTCAAGTCATGCTGCGGGTATTAATAGCAGCTGAAATGGAGAAGGACAGTTTAGCAGGAACAATTTGGTCAGTTGGGTAAACAATACATATAACCTCAAGTAAATGATTTATTATTTATCTATCTAATATTTGGGTTGATCTATGCAGTTCCATAGGGGGAAAAAAAATATTTATGGTGAGGATCAGCAAGAAAATACCGCTCACTTCTCCAGGGAAGAGTAAGATTATGAAGATGATATTTGTGATAATTTTCTTCTGAAAATAGAGAATAATTGAATAATTATGTGAATCATAAAGACTAATTTCCTTAGTGCAGCTTCACTTAGTTTCAGAATGATATTGTGGCCAGGTTTTTTGAAAATGGTCCTTCATCATTCCCTATCTGCAAATCAGTGTCAACAATTGAACACTGACATCCCCCTTCAAAAATTGGCTTTATACTCTTATTATGCCATTTCTTTCGCAAGTTCTTTGTTCACAATGATCAACTGCAAAAAATCCTTGAAAATCATTCTGTGGGAATGTCTAAAATAAAGATCAAAGCACCGCGCAGCTTGACTTGAGCAAGCTGCCTCAAATGACACAAAAAAAGAAATCTGCCAACAAAATCCCTGACACATATTTTTGGTCTGGAAAAAAAAAACTCAATACATGATTCTGATCCTATTAATTTTCGTAACTACTGAAAAACCTGATTAACAGAAGCCTTGAAAAACCATATGAGTACTTCAACATGGTTTATGCTATGAATTGTTGATATCTCAGTTATTCAAATAACAAGTTTGTCAATCTTTATGAAAACTTCATAAAAAATTTAATCAAACATGAAGTAGGAAGACCTTGCACACTTCACAATTTCCTCTTCTCACATAAACAAATTTTGAGTTTAGGTTTAGTATGTGCCACAATTTTTAGAGGAACAAAACTATCACATGAGATGAGCAACCTAAATTAATGCATCCATAACAGAAACAAAGCATGTTTTACCATCCATTATCTACCATCAGCAAAATTTAGATTCAGAATTTTCAGTATTTTTTTTTTTATTTCTATGTACATTGTTTCAGACTTACTAGCAGATGATGTTTCCTAAAAAATACCATTCTCTGCAGCTGTCTGAGCAAAGAACAGTATACAATCAGACACGTTTGTCACAGTTTCTATTGGTTCACCCTCTCCCTGACTCATCTGGTTAAATCAAGTTTATGTGATTAAATGGTAATGAGATAATCAGCAGGATAGAAAATGAGTGGATGTTCTGCTGATATGCAAAGCTCTGGTCTTGTCTTTTGCCCCTGCATGGCAGAAATCAGGTTGAGAACACTCTCAAGTGCTAAACAAGTTTGACTACCTCAAAATGAAGCAGATAAGGAAAATTAACTAATTTGAAACAAAATTATGAAAGTGAAACAGAAATCTTAAGAGTATGTTGATCATACCATGTAATACTACAGTAATTCAAGATTAAGAAATATCTGGCATTATAAAGCATGTATATTGTATTTGTATTACTATTATTTCTGTTTTATTGTTTACAAAATCCTCCCATACTTCTGTGAATGTAAGGAAGACTACTGAGACCAAAGTGTGGTGGTTTTTTTTTTGTTAGAATATAAATTGCCTAGCTATCTGTAAGTACTCTAGGTGAGCAAGCACATAGAGAGTTGCTACTGAGAGTATCACTGAAACTTAGGTGCTTCTGTATTTGCTCAACTAATTCTTCAGGTTAAAAATAAACATCTTCCTTCAAAAAACCTGGAGTTACAAGGCCTCTGCCAAGATAAGCATTGAAGCAATATCCAGCTGTCTGAGTTATATTTGAAGCACTGATCCCTATGCTGATGAACACACTCTCCGTCAAAAATTGAGAACAGCAGCAGTGCTTTTCTCTTCTGTGATATCTTCATCTGGGCTGATAACTGATTCTCTTCTCCTCCTCCTAGGCTAGTAGGAAGATAGCTGCTGAGAAAAGGTGGGGTTCATTCTGTTCTCATTGGGCTCAATGTGTTTGTTACCTCTTCCTTCCCTCTACACATTATATATTCCCACTAACTGCCGCTCTGCTTGCTTCCACATTTCCAACTATACTATCATTGCCTAGAAGAAATCTGGAAAACCCAGGTGAGCAGAAGGCCAAATCTTCATTTATCACCTGTAGAGCTGATGTGCATCTTATTCCTCACTCCTGGCATCCTATTTTTAAACCAAGTACAATTTGATTATTGTTAATTGAAATTACTTTGAGTGTAGTTCACATGAACATTTGCCTACTACTGTGTTGATAGAAAAACTGAGCTATAATTTTCATTGTTGGAGCTGGCTTTGGAAGGACAGGTCTATCTGTGTATGGTGGCAACTGAGTCTGTGTTTTCTATATATACTTAAAATTCAGACAACCTTTTGGTGTGCAATAATAGCACTCAAGAAACACATCTAATATGATTACCTGGACATGTGCCATGAAGCTGCAGTAAGTTCTCTGTACCAAGAAACATTTTCTTCTTCTTCTACCCAGACTCACATTTTTGGGTATTGTCAAGGTATAGGTGTCCACTGAGTATCACGGTTGGTGGGAATTAGCTGATCTTTCAGAAATCATTTTCCCTGGAGTCCCAAAAAAAACCATTCACAAGTCCTTGAAGGCTGACCAAACATTAACCTGCAGGATGTGCATTACTGCACCATTCTCATTTCTCTGCACCACTTTAGGAAAAGGCAGGGAAATCAGACGTTTCCAAAACATAAGTGGTAAGAGGTAGGATTTGATGGAAAAGAATTTGTAGCATTCTTCTCTCACAGAGACATGAACTGAGTGGAAAGTCCATGAGGGAAATAGCCTAAAATTATGACACTTTTCTTCTGATAAGCTAGAAAAATGTCCACAATTCATTGAAACTGTCAAGGAAGTTTAAGTGGAGACTCTACAACAAATGATCATTTATGTCTTATCCTTCAGAAATTCCAGAAATATTCCTTATACTTAGAAATTTCATAGATTCTTGAAAGTGTATATTATACATCTAGAATAAAGGGAAAAAACATTCGTTAATCAAGTGCCATTTCTTTAAATATTCCCCCATATTTTGGAATCAAAAAATAATGTCTGTATCAAGAGTAGTGTGGCCAGAAGAACCAGGAAATGGATCATCTCCCTGCATGCAACAATGGTGAGGTTATGCCTCAAGTGGTGCATTCAGTTTGGGCCCCTTGAATTTTTAAGGGACATTGAGGTGCTGGAGTGGGTCCAGAGAAAGGTCTCAAGGGTCTAGAATCCACATCTTATGAGGACTGAGGAGGGAACTGTTATGACCCACCCCCAAAAAGGTGCGGGTAACCCAAGTTCTTGTTAATAGATCCTGTGGGGCAAATTAGAGTGAAACAAAATGAATGATCGGTGTTTGTAAATACAGATATATGCAGGTTTTACTTTAGAGCAATCTAGTTGCAATGAAGGGCAGATATGTGTCCATTTTGGTCACTATCTATAATAACATAGATATGAAAGCATAAAAATATAACTTGAAAAAATGTAGAAAGAAAAGCTAGAAAGAGAAAGGATAAGAGCAGAAAGATACAAAATCACCACCCATGGATCTCACAACAAGACTTGATTGTTGCAATTTAGTTGTCCATTAGTGGAAGTGATGGTCATGATCTGTCAGGACTGGGGGAAGGAACCCCCAAAACACAGTCTGGTAGTTTAAAATGCACTCAGGCTAGATGGGAACACCCTGGTGCCTCACCTGTGTGGTGTCAAGTTTTACACGCTCTCTTGCAACAGACACTTTTGGATCATGTGCAGTCCTTGGTGGAAGGCTTCAGTAATGGATCTGGACATCTCTGCTGGTTATGCCACCTCCTTACATCAGTGCAGTTGAGCCAGTTATGCCCCATCAGATCTGCCCTGGGAGAAGCAGTCTGGGGCAGTTTTACAACCCAGAGAGTTGTGTAAGGGAAGGCAATTAGCCCCCCTAAAATGCCTCACTGCAGGATTTGCCTCTTATTGGCCTCTAAGTCTGTCTTTTAGCCGCCAGGTGGTGATAGTTCACCTCCTCTCTCTTATGCAGACTAGCCATTACACACCCAAAAATTCGTCTTCTCCCTCAAGGGATGCAAACCAAGTGCAGCAAAGCATCCTGGCACCTCCTCAAATGGGCAAATGTTTTGAGTAATTAATCATTAATAGTCCAGTCTCTCATAGGAGCTGGGTTTGTTTTGTCTAGAGAAGAGGAAGCTCAAGGGGAATATCATTGGTCTCTACAACCACCTGAAAGGAGGTTGTAGTAGGTGGTGACAATGTCTTCTACCATGCCTGGAGTGAGAGGACCAGAGGAAATTGCCTTTCAGAGGAAGGACCAGAGGAAATTGAGATGGGATATTCAGATTAGATAAAAGAAAAAAATAAATACTGATAGGTTGCCCAGGGAGGTGGTGGGGTCACCATCACTGGAGGTGTTCAAGAGGCATCTGGATCTGGTGCTGAGTGATGTTTTAGTGATTTAGGGGTTTCAGTGGTAGTGCTGGGTAGATAGTTGGACTGGATGATCTTGAAGATTTCTTCCAACCTAGATGATTCTATTCCTTTCTTATTCAAACATTCATTCAGAAACAAGAGAACTCTTTTCAGTGTATAGAAATATCCTTTAGAATACTGATGGAAATTCCCAGTCCTGAGTGTCCATAACACTAAATTTAGTTGGTTCATATTCCACAAAGGCTTAGGACCTATGAAAGAAAACTCCCTTCTCCCGGTATCAATACTTTTCCTAGATATTATTTTAATAGACATTTGAGGGACAGAAAAGGAATAATTGCATTCTTGAGGGAAATAAGCATTTATAAAATTGTGCAGAGTCTACTACAACAAATTGCATATTACATTTTTAGACACATAGGAGAATTTTAAAGTCGTCCTTAAGAAGAAAATACCACCTATCAGCTTTTTTAGTCACAACATTTCATTATCCAAAAAAACCTCCTAGGCTAATTTCGTGGTTTGGTGGTCAGGAGAGGTGTCTGATGGAGGAGGTACACAAGATCTTCACATGCAAGCAAGTAATTTTTAAAATCTGCAGTCCAGAGAATACCACAGATTTTATCATAATTTCTCAATTTAAAATTAGAAGGAGCACCACTGGGCTCAGATTTTTCAAAGAGTTATGAAATTTTTCACATATTTCTGGGAATAGGTTGTGACTTAGGCAGTTAGGAACCTGACCTTGACAGGTGAAAATTGTCTCTTTCAGTGCTGACTTGTGAATAAGAGGATGCATAAATCATTATGCTTCTTTCTTGGTTCACCTAGACAGCTCAGCAGACCAATACATGAAGCCTTGTGATGTGACGCTGTATCAGCACCTCAGGTACAACTCTCCAGTTTAGCCCATTCCAAGAAAATTATTAAGGAAACTTTTCCAGTTGCCAGGACTGCAGTTTAATCTAGCCCTCAGGTATATAATGAATAGGTACATTAGGACTTGATCAATCACAGCCCCTCACTTTACTCTAAAAACTTCTTTTAATGGCGTGGAATAAAAATATCTAGCAAACAATATTTGGCAGTCTTTAAAAATAAATGGTGAAATTTTATTCTGCATCATCCAATGCAATACCATCATTAAAAAAAAGAAGTCCTTATTCAGCCTTTTCATTAAAAGATTGAGACATTTAACCATCATAAATCTACAAGGGGATCTATGCCTTCAATTTTAGAATGTACAATTATTTAGATGCAATTAGGCTGACACGTCCAAAGTGGATTTCTTGAGAATCTAAGATAAATCATGAAGAGAGTGAGGAAATTTACCTTTTGGTTCTCATGTCTGCTCTGTGGAAGGATTTGTCCACTTTTCGATATATTTAAAGAACTGCCATTAAAGTTACAGAAAATCCCTAATTTGTTTAGTCATCTCCATTCAGTCAAAATAACCAGGGAACACAGACACCACTTATAGAATCAACATGTCCATTTTTTCCCCTTTCTTCTGCTTGTTCCCAGTGATAAGTCTTATGACAAATTTAGAAAGAGTAAACTTTAAAAAAAAAAAAAAAATAGCCATCTAGGATTTAATTCCTCATGCAAGCACACATGTATCTGATTCCCTTTCCTTTTTTTTTTTTCCCTCATCATGCAAGTATTTGATCTCCAAAACATGGCTTTGAGCTTCCATCCAGAACCTTAGCCTTAAGTTAATAATCTAAATCAAATTATGAGCTCTAAGAAATAAAACCAAATCCTGTCTAAGCCAACCTCTCTTTTTCCAAAGACAGCCAGAACCTACAGAGGGCATTTCATGCCACTGTGGTTTAGGTTTCTCACACTAGCAAGGTATTTTGGAGTGGGCATGAGAAGATGAAGCAGGATAAGATACATTCTCCACTTTCCCTTCGCAGGTGCTGCCATATGGTACATCTTTATGCTGGTGTATGCTGGTGTACATCTTCCATTCTTTGCTTTTTCCCATGGGCAATCATCCATCATCCATCACTGCACGGTGTTTTCAGCATGCTGCCAGCCCACACCTCTCCAGGGGTGCATTCTGCTTCACTTATGCAAACCCCAACATTACTGCTGATTTCCTACAGGCCAATATGTTTCCCTGTGCAATTTAGCTTCATTAGAGTTACTGTAGAGCATGCACAAAAAGATCATTTCTCTTTTAAAGTGTCCCTGTGTAAAACATTACAAATTCAAATTAGGAGTTCATGGCTTAACAAGAGATAACCCTGGCCTTTCTCAATGTAAGGTCAGCAAAGATTTTCCTTTACTGGCAAAAACATGGTCAGTGAATAATGATTTTAGAAATTATATTATTGTTAAAAGGGCAATGCAAATTGTTTCAGCATGTGCAGCAACCTTACTTTTAAATCCAAACACCAAATTGAAAAATACGAAGTGTGCCAACATCAAAAGCAGCAGCTCACTAGGTAATAAGATGAAAGCAGTGTGAAAACTCAGGGAAGCATGTTGAAAATTACATGTCTAGAATAACAATAATTGTAGTATTATATAAATATTTCATATGCTAATAGCTCTATATGTACTTACAAATCTATATATTCACTCCTATAGGCCATATATCTATATGTAATAAACTCCTTTTATAGGTTTTTATATATTCGCATACACACACACACACATGTATTTTTATATGTGTATGCATGTGTATATGTACACAAAAACTTTATTTTGTATAAATAATCAAGAGTTATTAGTTTGGAACTGTGTGAATTTCTGAGTTTTCTTTTACTAAAGACAGTCCATAGGGCAGTGATAGGTGTGGCAAACAGGACATGCTGATTACGGTTAAGTACAGACTGACCTTTCAGAGAAGCAGCAATGATTTGCCTGTGGTAATCTCTGCTCTGTACTTTTTCCACCTCACTCTCCTCGCTCTCTCAGACTTGTTAAATTACTAAGTCACATTGTGGCTGATATACCTAAGAAGAGATCATTTAGTAAAATGTGGACCAGCACGTCCTGCTTGAACAGTATGTGATATCTTCAAAATCCCTTTCTTTCCTGCAGGGAAAGCAAAAGCTTCATCAGCTCCACTGTGCCAAATGCATTCTCCTGCAAAAGGTACTTGCCACAAAAAAAGAATTGTGAAATCCTCCCTCACAAAGAACCACCCAAGTTATACCTTGCTGCACCACAGTGGAAGGATAGGCATCCATCTGCATGACAGCCTTATGCAGGGATCACTGGCAGAGCTACGGTAATGCTGAGGGCCAAGACATTGCACCACGTTTGTGAAGTACATTCTGTGAGGAGACAAACGGGAGGCGAAGGGCCAGGGAGATCTGGGGTCACTGAGTCCATGATTGCTTTGCCCAGGGGCTAGAACCACAACATCAGAAAAGTCTCCAAGCTCCTCTGGGTGAGTAGACAGAAATCTGGAGCTGAGCCCTGTATCCAGATCTATCAGTGAAACAGTGCCAGTGAAAAAGGTTTCATCCTCAAAACTGCTCTGGCAAATAAATATTATAAATATAATTCCACATTCACTTCTAGGTAACAGGGAAAATAAATACGGCTTGTTTTTTCAGGCTCTATGTCCCAGTTTTTGTAGGTTCTTTTCCCGTGAACTTTAGTGCAATTGCCTACTGCTGTCTTTAAAAGCTGACACTTAAAAGAAAAAACTTTTAGTTGGTCTCAGTCAGGCCTCTAGAATTAACACTCTTCTAACAAAAGAAAATGTGTTCCTAGTGCATGCAGTGAACTGTGGGGGAAAATATTCATAGTTAGATGTCTAAGTGGCTAATTTGCTGCTGCTGACACATGACAGATACAGTGCCTAATAACTAGAAATTAAATTACATTGAAAATGAAATGTGGTTTGAAACAGAGTCCATCAAGACAAAGAACACTTTAAAATTTGAAATTTCAAGTACTGGGAGACTTCCCTTAGGGTTTTTTAATTTAGTATCAATAGTTAAAACAAATATTCTATATTCAGTAGGCAGTGGGCAATCAGTAAACTAAGCACCCTACGGATTTTGTAGTCATTCTACAAAAAATTGTGACATGTACACTGATAGAATACAATAATAATTCAGTGTCAATTGCAGAGTTTTTATTCTGAAATGCGCTTTTTGGTAGCAATATTTTATGTGAATCATTAATTCTTATACCTAAAATATGCATCCTTGAGCTATAAAAGTTATGGTACATCCTCATTCTTTACAATCTGCAAAAAAACCCCTATCCTGATACCAATAATTTTGAAGCAGATATAAAGAATGACAGAACTAGTTGATTTCAGTAGCATGTACTGCATTCCTCTATAAGGCTATTTAATACAAGTCTGCCTCCTATAAAGCTTTTTAATTCAAGCCTGCCTCATGCTGGTTTCTATTTCCACTGATATTCTCTGCAGCTCATCTGCTCTAAAAAGAGCCAGATCTATTTTCAGGATATCCAGGGTAAATTGAAGGGATCAAATTACTCTCGCCTGTCACAGACCAGCCTCAGCTCTTAGTAGTTGCTCAGTTTTGGTAGGTGGCTGTTGACCCCCAACACCCACAATATCCAAAAGGGCAGTATCCAAGGGGCATGCTGCTGTCCATGTGCTTTGCAATATCCAACAAAACATCCACAATAATAGCCATGAATAGAAAAGCGAGGATGTGCGATCAGTGTACAGTTCTATATTACAAATCAATGCTTTAAGTGTTTTCCTACATTTTCAAAGCAATCAGAGAGAGAAGTTATTAAGAGCAAAACAAACCCACAAGAGATTTCTGAGAAATTAGAAAGGACTTTTCCGTCATGAATGATTCCCCATTTTTCTGCTTTATATAACAATCCTTCAACAAAAATTATGAGGGTTTTTTAAAATTTATTGTTATTAACCTCAGCTTCATCAGTTTTAATGGAATTGTATTTGCCTGCAACAATTATGGCTTTCTCTTTTTTTTCTACAACAGTCTTGCTTCATGACTCAGAAAAATCTTGTTGAGCCTCTCTCTTTATCCTAATACAAAAGGCAGCAGTGTTGGATGGATTCAGTAAATACTGAAATTCAGTAAATACTCAAAAGAGGTTGAATATTCAGTATCAGAATTCAAATGCAGACTCTTCCTCTCTAGCTGGGCAACACTGAAGTTAAGAATTGAAGACTTTCTAGGGCTAGGAGAGTTTATGAGTCTTGTTTACAGAAAACAATTATTAAACCTCTAATTATTAGACTTCTACATCATGTGAGGATGAGTCTTGATCTGTAAGTTAATGAAAAGAAGTTTCTACATGCTTAAAGAAGATGCCAGGGTATGATTAGCAGCCCTAAAACTCCAATAAATGAGCAGGCAAATGTGGAATTTTTTTCAGTGAAACTAATCAGAAAGATTATAGAAATATCTGAAGAGGGAATCACAGTTGTTTTGATGGTTTCCAAAAGGGATGGCAAAGAAATTTATGGGTTTTTGGAGTGCTTTTAGAATATTCCCATATTCTTCCACAGACATACTTTATCTGTTATGTTCTAGTTTCACTGAGAAATGCAGTGGGAAGATGAGGCTTTGAAGTGGCCTAAATTTTAAGGCTAGTTCCACTTATTTTTCCCTTAATTATATGTTTGGGTTTTAGTTACAGTACTTTTTTTGATAGCAGTTTGAGAACCAAGTAGTGTCAAAATCTTAAAAATAAAGGGATCATAATATGAAAAATAACAATTAATTATATTACAAGTGTATATTTGTTCATTTATCCATAGTACAAAACATGAAATTTGGAAATTCTTGCTTGAAATCCTGTTCTTGTTCCAGGTTTACAATTTCTCTCAGCATAATTAGTAGGTGCAATTGTGAAGTTCATGGACTAGACTTCCTAAGATACTCTGATATCTAAATATGCAGCTGAGTATCTAGAAGACTGGCTTTAGGCATATAAATGCTTCATAAAGTTTAAAACCCCCAGTAATGACCTTTGACAATACAAACCTATGCAAAGATTACTTTGAATACAGGAACAAAAATTTCCATCTTCCTAATAAATAACTGCTGAACAGACACATTCTGAGATGCAGAAGAAAAGGTACCAATGAATGTACAAATTAAACAATTCAGATGAGCTAGCTGAAAATTTCCTGTATACAGTTGAAAGATAAATACTAATTTTTTTGTGCAAGGTGTGTTTCCTTTACTGTATGTGAAAAATATATCTGTACATTCAGATAGAAAAGAAATAGGCAGAAACTACCCATTATAAAAATGTAATAAAGTAGGTTGTTACTGTTCTAATACAGGTATATGGAAATAATTAATACAATTTTGAGCAAATGAAAAAGTATAAGAGATAAATTCAAGTTATGGCAGCACCAGACTCCAGTTTATACTGAGGTAGTTGATCCTGTTTTTTGGTCTCCACATATATATCGCTATGAGACGTAAACCAGCTATTTTTACACCACCCTGTTAGCACAATTCTATATTGCACACACTTCTGTGGCTTCTATGAAGACATACCTTCTCAAGCTCTGTTGTCAGAAAGACAAAAATTCAGTTTCATCTTTTCCTACATGCAGTATTGCGGTTTCCTGAAGGAAAATACACATATCTTTTTGTAGCCTCCACGGGGACCTGCAGTTCAATCCCTGTCCTACATCCAGGCACTGTCCTTGTGCCAGCATATCATATACAGTCAGCTGCAAATTGTACTTCATACCAAGGACACAACAGTACTTAATGGCCATTTAAAGTAATTAATGGTCTTAGAAGTTACATGTTTGGCAACCACTGCATATGATTCCTTAGCAGAGGTGTCCTTCTGTAAGCCATCTCACACATAAACCATAATCCCAGACCTCAGAGCTCTTGGAAACACCTTTATAGCCACTTTGATGTGATTGAAATTCCAGTCAGAGACTGTAATTTTTCCAGCAAGTTTTCCACTCAGAAAACCTTTGGTAAGACATACTCGTAGCTGCCTGGTTTGGATACTTTCCACAATGAAGTATTTTCTGTACCCCTCACTAGTAAACTACAGGCTCAGTGACTCAATTCAGGATTATATTTCTTTTCCTCCATGGTACTACTCATCACTTCTCACAGCATGCCAGACCTTAAGAAAAATATTCTGTCTTTGTCACAGATCAATAATTAAAAATCCACCTCCCATCTACTGTCCCCTCAATGTTCAGACAGATACTGGCAGAGAAACAGGAGCATGCCATTTGAGGTAGGATATATCTTTTGTGCACAGCAGTCCTTCCCCTCACAATTTCAACCACAGCATTTTTACGTTAGTTTGCTAAAACGTAAATTAGATTGCAGTTCATTATTTTATCTAACACTGAAAAATCAAGTCACAGAATTAATCTCCATCAACCTTCTGCAACCTTGAATTTAAAAATACTGGAAAAATACTCTGTGGGGAGAGGTTGTGTTCTCTTTCTTTGCCTCATGTTTACAAAATATGATTTTGTATTCTTTATGTAGTGATAATGGCCAATAGATACACTTCTTAAAAAAATACATATAATTCAATTTCTCTGTTTTTGTCAAGCTTATTGACATCTTAGACATACACATGCACACCTCAGCATTTGTGGACTACTCTTTTCTCAAGCAGAAAATATTGGAGGAAAATAAAAACAATAATAAAGAAAGGTATATAAACAAGTCAGACATATAATGATCATTTCCCAGCCCCTGGATATTAGATGGACTTCCTGGCCTGAAAGCAGAATTTTCTGACAAAATCAGAGAGGAAAATTTAACTCAAACCTGTGCAAGTCAATGGTTTTGGAACACACTCAAATGTTTAACAAGAAACCATGAATGCACAGCCCTAAATTTTGACAATAGTTCAAGTCTTAACCACATAACCATAAAAAATATAAAACATTTAATTATTTAAACAGGCCTAACAGACCAAAAATATAAATTATATCCAAATTTGGAGTTTTGTTTAAGCATTTGTATTTCTCCCAACACTTCTCAATAATCAGAACAGGCTATTTTGAATCATTAGCAAAACAAGAATCAACCATTAGTGCTGATAAAAATCATAATGACTCCAATCAAGTTAGTGAATTACAAAGTCAAAAAAAAATAAGTGATAAGAGCAAGGTTTCTGTTGGAATTATTTAAAGCTGTACCATTTATATCAGAATATTGCTCAGGAGTAACTCAGCCATGTCTATCCCTAGAGAGACACTTACAATTTATGACAAATTTCAATAGCTAAAGAGACATGAAAAAAGTTCACAATACAAATAGGCAGCATCAGCCTTAATCTGCTTTTCAATTACTTTACACACAGGAACGAGCTGGTGTGAAGACCAAAGTCATACTGAAATCAGTGTAAAAACAGGGGAAGCATGACAAATAATCATGTCCTATTTTTAGCTCTTTGCCCCAGCAGCTCCTTCCTTTGCTGTGATTTGTTAAAGAGAACAAAACATTCATTAAGACATATTTCATTTTGTTCTTGCCCTGTGCTGCAGGTCATCCTTTTGTTTTCCTTTGGTTGGAAGCCTGCTTGGTGCTGCCCACCGCACTCACCCCGGCTTGCACAGCAGGGGTGACTCACCCTACACTTTGGCCTTTAAGGACACATGGCAGCACAAGTGTCTATGAGGATCAGCAGAGCAATGAGGCTACACCAGCTGCTTTCATCTCAGGTGGAAGAGAAAATACTGTGGAAAAGGGCCCTTGCATCTAGGAGCAACATTCTAGCAAAGTTCTTTTTAATTAAAGATTCTTTCTACTGAGCAAGCAGCTAGAGCTCCATAGTGTGCATTAGAAAGACGAACACAGGGGGCTCATGTCTTTTCAAAACTGTCATTAGAGGGGTTTAAAGAAATTATTTAAGACTCTTTTATCCACAAAACCAAACACCTGTAACTCGTGCTAAGCTCCTGTAAAAGAGAACTTAGCCAACTCCCTTAGAACAATGAAGACTTAAGTGACTGTACCCATAACCTGAATTCATACAGCCTTTTTACTCACCCATCGCTAAAGTGAATCCATTAAATCACATAATCAGATCAAGGGAAAAAATGGCAGGAACAAGAACAGAGCAAGAGCCTGTTTTTCAAAACTATAACCATTCAAAATGAATGAGAAATGACATTTTGCAAGGTGACCGGGTCCACTCCATTAGAGCATAATAATTTTTTTTTACCTCTGTTCTATACTGGCCATTTTCAAATAGGAAGCTTTTTGTTAAACTTATAATAGGAATAATGATTTCAATGAATAATGCTCTTAAAAACCACTAGACTGAGGAGATCTGCTAGGTATGCCTATCTCCTTGATATATTTTGTGATCCTTAAAGTATCCCCAGAACCTGCACTACAGAAACAGAAAAATACGATACTACTGTGCTGATACATTATTGTAATACAGAACTGGAGACGGTTCCCAGGGCTCTCATATGACTGCTTTAATGCCAGTTATAATTTCTATATATACATCCACACTTGCAATGAATGAATGGTCTAAAACACTGCTTTGAAAACTGCATATTTCATACCTCCAGGACTAATCCTTAACAATTTACAGCCATGTTCAGGAGAAAATCTTGGTCATTTTCCATCAAATGGGCACTATGTAGAATTCCAAATTTCTAGATCCCTAGAGAATCTTAGATTTTTTTAAAATGTATTTTATCTTCTTAGAAGAGGAAAGAGAATATTGATCTCATCACACACTAAAAAAGCATTATGAATAATACTAATGAAACATTTCTATTAATATTAATAATGGTAATCTATCTAATTGACTAATGAGTAAATTGACTAATGAGTAAAACATGGACTGAAGAGGTCAGAAGTTAAAAAAAAATTACTAAGTTGCTCCAGGATCTGATCCAAACTCCCTGAAATATAGGCAGAACTTTTCAGTGGGCTGACCTACAGTAAATAAGACAGAACGCAGAAGACCTTTTGAGCCCAGTGGGAGACATATTTGTACAGAGAATTCCTGGTATTCGATTGTACATAATACTTTCATGCAGAGAAATCTTTGTGAATTTTAAAAGGCTTTTCTGCTACCTTGGACATTCACAGATGAAAATTTGGGCAGGTGTCCTGGCTGCTCTCACAGGTGCTGTGGAGGGGCTCATGCAGGCATGACTAGTTTGCTCTTCTGTACCCCCCACATCATTGCTGGTGGTACCGGAAGGGATGGAGCAGTGCAGTGCAGCCAGGAAGATCCTGCCTGGGTGTTTGCCTGTCGTTGTTTGTCACTGTCTCAGGGAATGCCAGCTGCAGAAATGTCCACAGTCTTGCTTTCATCTCGGGAAAACCGCGTGTCACTGCCAGGCTGCAGGATGATCCACCGTGTTGTCTTTGTCTAGGCAGCTGTATGGAACTTGCTGGGGTGCTAAGCACCTTTTTTGTGTGTAATTCACCCCCTCTTTGATATGCTTTTGTTATTAATATGGTTGCTGTTACTGTCGTACCTTATCCCATCGATCATTATCAGTAGATGGCTGTCCCAACCCATAGCCTCTGCCTTTATCTCTCTCTCACTGGAGGAGGGCAGGGGGAAGAGGGAGGACTTCTTTGGAGTCTAATTCCCTGCTGATTTTAAACTACTACAGCAGAGGAAATCCTCTTCTGTGCAACCCAGTGTGCTTTCATTGAAAAATTATACCCTGCACCAAATTAATAAGCACTTTCTAAAATATTTTTCATATCTAATAAATTCTTTTTCATGAGAGACAGTTGCATTTCATTTATGTGCATATTTTCTTCATTTTTCTTCATTTTCACTATTTCACATTTAAATCCCAAACAAAAGGCCACTTAACTTTTTTTTTTCCATATTTGCATCATCAACCAAATAAATTTTAAATATTTCACTTATAAACTAAACACCCTAGCATTGTGATTTTCCTTTTATAATGAATTTTTGCAGCTATAAGTTGATTCTACCACTAATTTATGATCTCCTTCGGTTAATTTGTGCTAAACTTGTATTCAAGAACGTATAGCAGTCTGTCAATAGAGCATGCTATAATTATACAAAACCTGTACTGATATTCCTTATTTTATGGCATCAGCCTCCACTGTGTTAACCAGAGCAGAACTCTGCTACTGTATCAAGCTATAAACATCCTATCAAAGTGCAGTTCACTGTGTGCTATTGCACATCCTCACTCTACTCATCCCTGACAACTCACTCTAAATTACTACTTTGCAGAAGATGAACTCTCTTGAGTAAAGCAAATTTTCCCTCACTTTTCATTTTTCACTCTGTTATTCCAGGTTCAATCTATTTGTACTGCTGTCAACCACTTATATGTGTATATATGCATTCCTAAATGTGCATATTTTAAGCATGTTTGTATCCTTTTCCAAGCCATTAGGACAGAAAGAAAGTCTTTATCCCCTTAGACAGCCTGCTATACCTCATTAGACTTCTCTCTGTGAACGTGTTGCCTGTTAATAGTTCTAAAATTCAAACCAGAGAGTTGAAATCTTTCAACAAAACTTTCATGGATTTGTACCAAGGCCTTTTTAAAAATGCAAATGCACATAAAATAAATTCCATTAGTCTGCTAATTTTGTAATGCTGTGGAAAAGAAGGACTGACAGGAATTCTCAATGAAATATTAATTGGATCAGTACAGTTTAGGCCATTTTTCTCTTGAAATTGCTCAACTTCTGCATCTCCTGTCCTGACAGAAACATAAGATTACTTCTTTTAATAAATTTTCTGGGATTATTACTAAAATTTGATGACGCTCTGTGAAAACTAGACTGATGCTACAAATATACATTTCTACCCCTTACCTACCCTAATCAAGAAGAAAAACTTTTTAAAAGGCATGTAAAATCTACTCCTCAAGAATACTTTTCTTTTTCTGAAAAATTTTGTGCTAAAAGTACAAAAAAAAAAATAAAATGTAGGAACAGAAAGTTTTGCATATGACCACTGTGACACAAGAAGACAAAGTTATACACCAAAAGAGAAGGTTTAGCTTAGATATTAATGCATCAGTCATTTCTTTTTAAGGTGTCTGGATTTTCAAATTTCTTTTTATTTTTTAATTTAAGGACATTTCTAAGCAGAAAACTGCAAAAATGCAGACAAACCATCACATTATAGCACTTAATTATAATTTGAAAACATGGTATAGAAGCCAAAGAGCTTCCATATAAAGCAGAGGAGGGTCCATCTTCTCTGTTGGATTAGGGAAGAAAAATGTCTCGTGGAAATCATCATCATCTTTGGCCCCAAAACTGTGCTGGGAAACTTATTTGACTCTGAATCGTGCCAGTCCCACTCCAAAACACCCCAGGAGAAAAGTTTTTGAGGAACTATCCAGAAATCCCAGATGAGAGATGCAGAGGAAAACCAAAGAACAGGCATTAGAGCTTCAGAGAGATGATACTTAGGGCTGAAACCAGAGTTTTTATTTTTGTTTTAACTGGAGAGTGATTACCCACAGTAAAATGAAATTATTTGGTCTTTACTTGGGGCTTTTTTATTTTTTTCTCCAGAGAGAATAACTGACTCCAGGGTTAAAATGACTGTGACCATGTTTTGTGTCTACATATATGGATTCTCTTATGTCTGTATAGAAATAACAGTCTTCCTGTTCTCTAGACCAATTCTATTTGAGTCTGGCTTGACTGGCCGTGAAGATTCTTGTACTACAAGCTAACTAAAGTTTAGCGTAGATCATCACTTATGGCTTTTTTAAACTTATGTACATAACAAATAAAAAGCAGAATAACATGCAGGACACTTTGGATGTGCACAGCACAACAGGACAGTACAAACTTTACAATACAAGAGGAAACTCGTTTCACTGAAGTGCAATCCCCAGTGTGCCCAAGAGTTTGGCTGCCTGGCACT
Source organism: Poecile atricapillus (assembly GCF_030490865.1). Taxonomy (NCBI): domain Eukaryota; kingdom Metazoa; phylum Chordata; class Aves; order Passeriformes; family Paridae; genus Poecile; species Poecile atricapillus. Next base: position 96,464,065 of record NC_081250.1, on the reverse strand, counting down.
GGCTGATTGTTTCTTCCAATCCTCCCTCCCTTCAATTTCACTCCAGTTACTCTCTTTTATTTCATCCAGTATTGTTTGACGTGCTCCCCTGTAGGAAACCTCATGGAATTAATGTCTTTTTGTTTATATGGCAAGACTAAAGACTTTATTGGGATGCTTCTCTTTTCAGTAAGAGCTCATATATAGGTCTATTCCTGCATACAAAATATTTTGGCTGAGATCTTAATCACTCAATAATAATAATTATCATTATTAATAAATGGTAATAATATATATGAAAGATAAAAAATATTAAATGGACATCAATCTCCCTCCTTTAACTGACAAGAAGCATGCACACGCATTAATACTATCACCTCAATGACTTCTCAACCTATTCTGAAAATATATGAGAAATCTAGAAGGACTTTAAGCTACTCAACAGAGTTCCCAAATGCATATTTTACAGACATATAACCTAAAATTAGTTGAAATTGTTTAGAATATACTTTTTCATGAGCACAGGTAACACAGTTCTGATTGAACATATTTATAGGTTTGAATTTCTTAAAGAAGGTCTTTAACTCAGTGCTTTGAGCTCAATGTGGGAATTTTGGATAAATGCTGTGTCCCAAAACTATAACAGCAACCTACTAAATTTGACTGTAAAAACAATTTTTTCATACTTCATTCCAGACTAAAATAATGTTCTCAAACCCAGGAAAAAAAAGTCAGATTTCAAAGGTTGTATTTAAGAGTTTAATTAATTTTCCAGCTGGTTTACAAGGGAAAGACATCTATGGGCAGGTGAAATAACTGCAAATAGAGCATGTTCATAAGTGCATATGCCCTGGTTTGATGGTGATCTTCCAGTTTCTCAGTGTTTTGGAATCCTGTTTTTAGAGACAACTTTATTATTAAAAAATTATACTTTTTCAGCAAGGTTGTATTAGTTCATAAACTAAAAATATTATGTATTCTAGCACATATTTATTACACAGTCTGTTCTAAAACAAGTTTGGTTTTCAGATTATTATATTTGACTTAGAAAATAAGATTTGAGTATCATTTACAATAAAATCAAAATGTGTATATTAATATTATTTATATTGCTTATATTTTCAATAAAATAAAAACACCTGGATTTCATACTTAATTACTGTACCTTTGATTTTATTACATTTCCTGTATAGAGTGCTCAGAAATATCTGAAGTAATGATTTTATCAATCTATTATGAATGTCAAACTATTCCAGATGCTAAATTTTACTGAATGCTTAATTTCATTAATATGTTTATGACTATGAACACAGAGGTAATCTTCTGGAAAGCAAATGCAAGGTGCCAATATATATGCATATGATTATGAATAAATTTCATGGAAAAAATCAAAATTATTCATCGATAGAGGTAAAGCAAAAAAAATACATACTCTAGCGATATGGCACTGTGCAAAAAATTTAATTTGGTTTGCTTTCTAGCATATTCTCTACAGTGCAGGCAGAATGTAATTGGATTTCTAGTTCCTATATGCAAGAAGTGTTTAGGTTTTTTTGAAAGTCACTTCTTATTTCTTTCAAGTAGAGCTACTTCTGCTCACTCAATTCCTGCCTTTGAATGATGATTTGTCAAACTAATAGCCTAAAATGATTAAAAAAAAAAAATATAAAAAAGCCTAAAATAATTAAGCCCAAAGATTTTAGGAAGTAGGTTGTAAAATTCTGGCTTCTGCTTTATTATTTCACCAAATTAAAATATGCAGATGAAAATTGTCTCATATTGCATCTGAGGTATTTAGACACTTAACATTCTAATATCATATTTTGTATTTCGAAGAAGACAACATCAGAGAAAAAGTCCTCTGTTCTGAGAAATGAAATCTTCATATATTATGTCATAAATAAATAAATAAATAAATAAATAAATAAATAATAAAAAAAAGACAGGAAAAAGTTGGATAAAATCTTATATTAAAATGTATAGAAACTAAAAATTAAATAAAAATATCCAAGAGAAAATATTTAATTTATTGAAAAATTATTCAATAGCAACTACCTTATCATGGTGTATAGAATAACCTAATATCCACATTGATAGAAGATGAGAACATGATTTTACCTTGTGTACATAAAATGCCTTTCACAATGCATTCATAATCCTAAAATCACAAGGCAGTCATAACAAATAAGCTAAGCAGCAGCACCCGCAGGAAAGATTATTTTAAAATAGAATTCACACAAACTAGAACCTTCAAAAAGGTATACATAACACATTGAATTTACCCACGTGCTTAAGCATTTTAAGGATCAGGGTCTATGCTAATGACAAAACTGGTAGGCAAAACATGCAGATGGGTAAGGTCAAGAAAGAGGAAGGAAAGAACAGCAGTAACACAAAAATATGTTCCACACAGAATGTGTGAGCTGCTGCCTGCCAAGTGGTTAGCAGTAGGCAGTACTGTGTAGGCATCGTGGAAGAAGCCAGGCATGCAGAAAGAGCATGAGCTAGAGGTCCTCATACTGGAGCTTCAGAAGTACCACATGGAAATATTTGTTCAAAGTCAGCCCTAGTATTTCACAAGTGAAGAAACATCAGAATCAAACCTACTGATTCCATGTCTTCTAAATCCCTGATTCAGCTAAATAATCTATCTGGACAAATTTACCTTATCCATTTAAATACTTCAGGGACAGAGCAGTGATTCAGCATAAAGGATATATGCAGCTAGAAGTTTCTTATATTATTTATATGGCATGTTTTCCCAAAATTTGTTGTATTCAAAATTAATTATTTGCCAATAAAACCTATGTGGTGTGTTTAAGGTTCTGTAGCAGTAACATTTACTCTTCAATATCCGGAGAGAATTTGAGAGCAGTGGGTTAGCAAGAAGATCATGGTGTTTAACAAAGACAAGTACAATGTCTTGCACCTGGGGGAAGGTAACCAAACAGCCCAGTACAGAATGGGATCACTGTGGCTGGGGATCTTGGGCTGTGCTGGGATGGCTCTTGGGGTCCTGGTGGACAGCAAACTGAACATGAATCAGCAGTGCATTTCTGTATCAACAAAGGTAAACCACATTCTGTATTGAATCTGCAGGAGCACCACTGGCAGAGCTAGAGCCATGGTCATCCCACTCTACTCAGCGCTCATCAGGCTGCACCTGGAGTACTGTGTTCAGTTCTGGTCCCAACAAGTCAACAGCAACATGGAGAAACCAGAGGGACTCCACAGGAGGACCACGAATATGACCAAAGGACTGGAAGACCTGACTTGTGAGGAAAAACTTATGGATGTTAACTATGAAGCAGAGAGCAGAGTACTTGTGGAATAGCAGTCTCGCCTGAGAAAGTGGCCTGGGAAATCATAAGGAGGAATTAAAACAATCCTCAGAGATAGAAAACAACCTTGCAGGTGCTGTTTGTCAGTTTCTTGTTTTCTTGCAGGAGAAGGTTGAGGGGTGGTGTACCCCACTGACCAATGATAGTGATGTGTTAGTTTACTAACCAATAAGAGTTTTACTTTTCTCTACTTTCATGTATCAGTCTATAAAAAAGATCTGAGGTAATAAACCTTAAGAGAGAAAAAGAAAAACTCTCCTGTTCAACTCACAAGACAGTCTGTGTCATTTTTCTCGCTGTTCCCAATAGAACGACAAAAACTGAAGGTGTTAGGTCTTTTCTTCCTGGAGAAGGCTTATGGGGAACTCATCATAGTATTCCAATACTTAAGATACAGCGACAGAGAGAACAGAGGCTCTTTCTTCACAAAGAGTGACATGGAGAAGTCCAGAAGCAACAGGATAGGTTTCATCTCAGCACAAAAAAGATATTGACTACCAACAACCTTTCACTGGAATAGGATGTGACAGAGTCCACATCAATAGTTTTTTTTGAGGTACAATTGCACAGTATGCTAGATAATCTCATCTAGGCTCCCATTCTCATGAAAGATTGGATCAGATGATCTTCCAAGGTCCCTTCCAAAATGGTCTGTCCTTTGATTCTATTATATTTGTCAATATAAATTTTAATTGTGGTTTTATAATCTTAATTTATAACAGGTTTTCCTCGCTTTTAGATCTAAACAGTCTTGGACTTGGATTTGGATCTGCCTCCATATGATTCTTTTACCAGTTTGAAGGAAAACTCAATGTAGTTCTATTATTTGAGCAGATTTTATAGTACTGTGAGGAATTATCTTACACAGTTAAAAAAGAAATTTACAAATCAACACTATTTTTTTTAAATGCAGTGCTATGATGGTATTCCACTACAAACCCACAACCACAAGAGATAAACATATTTCCTTTGTATAAGAATTTAAATCAAGTTAATAGCACTGCAAATTTCATAAATTTCCTACGTTAGAAACAGCAGTCTAAATCTGTAAATTAAGTTCCAAGCAAATTAACCTGCTGTTGTGTATTTGAGAATGCTAAGTAGAAACCATAAGTATTCTTTAATCTTGGTGAAACCTGAGTTATTTACAACCCTTTCTTTTTCATTAACAGAATGAAGTCATTGGCCTCATGTGTAGAAACACATATTTATCTTTGAAGCAGGTCTTCCATGTGTTGCACAAAGCACTGTTGGTTAAGCATATCTCCTACTAAAATATCTGATCACATTTTCAAATTGTTGAAACTTTATCACACTAATATGTTGGTCTGAGGTTTTGCATCCCAGATGTCAGCCAACTGAAAATTTATTTAGCATTGTTAGAGCTGTAAGAGAAAGTGAGACAAAGGAGAGGAAGAAAGACAGCCCAGATTCTTTTGTTTTTTAATGACTAGTTAAATATGTGTGAAAGCAAGGAATAAAAAATACTGTTGTGGAAGGCTGTGTCTGTACTTATTAATCCAAAATGTTGTGGCTTCCATGCACAGAGAGAATCTCTGGGAAAATATGGTATAAAACCTGACTTGGGAAAGAAAACAAAGTTGATGATCTTTGCTTGATTGTCTTGCATTAGAAATTTATTCCATAAAGTCTATTCCTATTGCAAGTCTGGAAAGGCATTGTTTTTAATTTTTCTTTTTATCATCTCATCATAGAAAATACCCTAGGTAAAAGACGAGAATTAATTTTTTTCATTTTGGCTTTTAGGAGTTATGTCTTTTAAAGATTCTAATTTGTGGTGCCTTACTTTCACAGCACTATCAAATTATAAACAGTATTTGAGTACCGTTCTCCTAAAAATCTTCTTCAATCCCAGCTACACTTAACTATGACATAAATTCATTTTTCTAAGTAGTATGAGTCAAAAAATCTTGAAACATAAAGGTTAACTTAACATTTGCTCTACTGCTTCCACTGTATACCACATATTTTCCAGATTCTCTTCCTTCCTCTATTATCTGTACAGAGCCATTAACCATGCATGGACAAATTTAATTACTCTATGCAGTGTCACTCCATAACTTTGTTTCTAAGCATTGTTAATGGATTTTTGTGGCAGTTGTTGCAAAAATAACGATGAAAGTTTAGATTGCTAGGTTAGAAAATCTCTTTCTATGAAAGTGTGACAGTTCAGCTGCATTGTCTTACTAAAGATTATAGATACTTAATATCTTGCATGCATTGCTTTAAAATTATCTTTTATTTGCCTGTGTGCACTCTATGTGTGAGGCAATAAGCCTAGTATATCTAAGCCTCTGTGTAATACAAGATCCATCTTCTTTGATTATGGCATTAAAAAGATCTTGAAAGCAAGTTAAAATTCTTTACTCTTTCCTAAACAGCAGCAGCTGAATGCAAGATGAAAAAGCATCTAAAATAGCTGATTGCATGGAAAAAAATAGGATTAAATTTAAATTCCCAAAAATCTCACAAATTTTAAACCCAAGATATTAAATGCAAATATTTTGACAAAATATGGATGGAAGAAAGGTCTTTAGGGTATTCAAAATAAGCATGGTTTGTTTCCAGGTTGGATTGAAACTAATATCCCAACAGCAATATATCTCTGTGAAATTGAAATGCTGAGTTTCAGAATGTGAAGAAAACAGAACGTTGTGAGACACTGTACTGATTTAGGACTTCCTGGAAACCTTTGCCAACAGGGTGTCTATGGATCCCAGCCTTCTTTTTCAGAAACCAATAATACTTTCTGCCCTTTCTCAGAAGTCTGGCACTTCCATGCTCATGCTGAGTGCAGAACTGTGAACTCAGCCAAATGGAATCTCCATCTGCCCAGATCTATAGGAGCTGTGCTACTGTGCTTATTTCAGTAAAACTGTGCAAATTTTTCTCTATGTATTTTATTCTAATCATTGATTAATTTTCTTTCCCTGTGTTTTTGACAGCTTTCATCCCTTCCAGATAACAAAACGGAAGATGAATTGACACCATACCTGTTAACTGAGACTTTGGCCCAAATTAACTCATCACCACCTTTGTTAGATCAACATAAAGTAATTTATTTCCAGCATTTGACTTCTATTGATTTCTCATAATAATACACTCATCATGTCAAGGATTACTGTCTTGAATGTTTTAAGCAATACAGTTACGTCCAGGTTCTTGGGAAGTGTCCTCTCTCATGCAAATAAATTACAGAATCATAGAATGGTTTTGGTTGGAAGGGACCTTTAAAGATCAGCTTCTCCGAACCCCTGGTGTAGTCAGGGACACCTTTCACTAGATCAGAATGCTCAAAGCCCTATCCAGTCAGAGTGTTTTCAATGATGGGGCAGCAGGCAGTTACCAGGCAGCAGATATATTCATGACCAAAGACTGTGAGGGTTTTCCTGCCTTTCATTGTAAGTGGAACTTTATTAACAATTTCCGTACAAATGCGTAAAAGAGAATTCTTAATAGAACTGTTGTCATTTTTATTTACTGCTAGTAATATGATTGCAATGAGCCAAATCACCTGGTAAAATTTTGCTGTTCAGAATGTAAAACTCAATCTCTAGACACTCATTTCTATGAATGAATGCACTATTCTCTGTTCATAAATTATAGAAGAGGCTTTAAGAAAACCTAGACTTTGGAGTTAGAGGTCTAGGAGATGTTTATGCACAGAACAAATAGAACAGGTCTACATAGTAAGGTCTTTATAACTTCCTATATAAAGCTGGTAATGGCTACTGGGATAATGAAATTTGGTTTTGCTTGAAGTTTTGCCTCCATATGTTTTATGTCCAGAAATTATCTGAATGCAATGATGAAAAACATTTATGACTTATTTCTTCATTTCTTTTTTAATAATTTAAAGTGCAAGCCTATGACCAAAATATGTGGTCTGTATAATAAATATTCAAACGTATATTTATTTTTATTAATATTCAATAGAATTACTCTCAAGGAAGAAAGATTTTAGCTGAGTACAGTAGTACTTCCAAAACACAACATTTTCTAAAAAAACACTCATCTCACTCCCACACAGAAAACTATGCAATCAGTCAGCTGAATTCCCATACTTTCTCTCTGCTGGCTTCCCTACTAGTGAGCTGGTCTGCAAGTGTGGTGGTTTGACCCTGGCTGCACACCAGGTGCCCACCAAAGCTGCTCTATCATCCCATTCTTAGCCGGGCAAGGGAGAGAAAACAGAGCGAAAGGCTCGTGAGTAGAGATCAGTTCAGGGCGAGATCACTCACTTGTTAACATCATGGACAAAACAGATTTGGGGAAAATAATTTAGTTTAATACCAATTAAATCAGAGTATGGTAATGATAAATAAAATAAAATCTTAAAAATACCTTCCCCTCCCCCACCTTTTTACCAGGTTCAACTTTATTCCTGATTTCATCTCCACCTCTCCCCCCGCAACCACAGAGGAGGACAGGGAATGAGGGTTATGATCAGTTCATCCCATGTTGTCTCTACTGCTTCTTCATTCTCAGGGGAAGGACACCTCACACTCTTCTACTGCTCCAGAATGGTGGTCCCTCCAATAGGAGACAGCCCTCCAACAACTTCTCCAAAATGTGTCTTTCCCATGGGAGCTCTTCATGAGCTGCTCCAGCATGGGTTCTTTCCACAGGGTGCAGTCCTTCAGGAACAGGCTGCTCCAGAGTGTGTCCCCTGTTGAATCACAAATCCTACCAGCAGACCTGCTCCAGCATGAGCTAACTTCTTCACAGGTCCAGAGGATCTGCCATGCTCCAGCACAGGATTCCCATGGAATAACAGCCTCTCAGACATCCACCTGCTCTGTCAGGGATCCTCCATGTACTGCAGGCAGATCTCTGCTCTTTGTGCTCTTCCATGGGCTGCAGAGGCGCAGCTGCTTCACCATGATCTGCACGACGGGCAATCTCTGCTCTGATGCTTGGAGCATCTCCTGTCCTCCTCCACTGACCTTTGTGTCACAGAGCTGTTTCTCTCACACAGTCTTACTCCTCTCCCTGGCTGCAGCTGCAGGTGCACAGAGTTTTCTTCTTTCTTGAAACCACATTATCCCAGAAGCACTACCACCATCACTGCTGGGCTTGGCCTCAGCCAGCAGTGAGTCTGTCTTGGAGCCAGCTGGCCTGTCATGGAGCCAGATGGCATTGGCTTTGTTAGACATGGGGGAAGTCTCTGGCCGCCTCTCACAGAAGCCATCCCTGCAGCCCCCCACTACCAAATCCATGGCAAGCACATCCAGAAGAGGAAGAAAAGCAAGGAAATAAGAATTGTGCAGGTTTTTATTCAGTGAAGGAAACACTAGTGCTACAAATGAAAACAAAATTGGGAATCCAAGTTAAAAAGTAGAGACATATTTCCAAATAATGTTTCCAGAGAGCTATGGCAAACATTTAACAAATCAAAATGGTGAATTCCTTCAGAAAGGTTCTACCACAGTCTGTGTTAATTAACTGCTGTCTGCTGTCTAGTCTACTTTAGTGGAGAGTGATTCCCTTCAGAAGCATTGCCAGCTATGTTGGCACAGGTTTCATGCACAGGGATCAGATTTCTGTCCATGTGTTAAGTTTTATTCAGATAGGAGACAGCACTCAAGCATTAACAATCCCTTTTTAGTATATCCATATGCAGGTGTAAATTCTTCTGTTTTCCATGCAAGAATGTAAAATCAAGCAAATTTTTAATTGTCTTTTTAAAGTAAATTTTATTTTTATTTTTTAAAGTAAATAAATATTTAAAAAAAAAAATCTCAATATCTCAATTAAAAAAAAACTCAAAAAATAATGTGCTCCCTATATCATCGCACAAAACAGATTTTAGTGTCTCAAACTGATGCTTTCTTGAATTTTTCATATTTTTTCCAATGCTGACTCTGGGTTCAAAGGATTTCCTGGGTGCAGCTGGGTCAGAAGCAGCTGTGGCAAGACTTAACTCAGCCTGTCACCTTGTGAGAAGACGAGTGGGAGCAGAAGCAATTTCTATGTCATTCACTGGAAAGGAACTCTGACACTTCAGATGGAGACTAAGTAAAAAATGTGAGTGATGGTCTGCCACTTGCCTCTGCTGAGGTACAACTCACTTGCCTACATCTGATCTTACCAAGACGCTCATCCTCAGGACTCCAGTCCTTTAGTTTTGCCAGAAAATGTAACAGGGCTTTTGTCAGACTTTTCAGTCTGGTTGAAAGTCACACAGATGCTACATGCTTGCTGTGACTCCTAAGATGCAAAAGACCAAGGCAGACATACACAGTGAGAGCAAAGTATTAACAGAGCACTTGTCAAGTGAATAGATTAATAACCTTAAAAGGAGAAAATACTAATGAAATATTAAACTGAAGTTTTTACATACTACTGAGATCAGTTAATTTCTCAAAAACTCCACTCTGTGGTTGCACTTCTGTGCAAGATCCACAGCTATTGCTTCCACATGTTTGGGTTTGTGGTTTTTTTTATTGTTTCTGCTACAAAAATCACCATAGGGCACTCAGAGACATGTGAAAATAGAGTTTTGTGTTTTAAAAATGTCCTTCAAAATGCCATAATTAAAAGTCTTTCTTATTCCGAACTTAGCATCAACCATCTGTGCTCTGATGTTCATTTGTGTCTTCATCTGTAAGCTATTAATGATATTATTTACAGCACTGCAAATTATGGGCCAAAGTAAGTGTTTGGAAAATTTAACCTACACTTTCTCTGGGAATTAGAAGGTTAAAATATTCACTACTATGATTTATTAAATTCAGTTGTCCTTCAGATTTCAGGTGAGACAATGTAATTTTCAATGTGCCTTAATTATGCTGCTAAATACAGGTAAGTATGTGTGTCACAGATGTTGTTTAGTGCTTTACTGTTATTGCATCATATTGACTACAAGGTGATAATTCATTAAGTTAATAAATAAGGAAGAGAAAAACTAACTCAAAATCCCAAGATACACATACAGAAAAAAATCCTTTTCTAGCACATGCATTCAAAGATCAAATCCACCACATGGTACATTCTAAAGATCCCTGTTTCAATTTGTTTTGCTGACAATAAGTAATAAACCTGCTATCTGATGTACAGAAAAAGAAAAGGAGAAAAGTATATTGGGAAGCACTACAGAACTGACACCTCATATAAGCTATGACCAGGAGTTATCAACAATCAAGGAGGAAATAAGGAACACAAGGAGGTACAAAAATGTCACACAGGATTTTTTCCAGCACTAATATTAGCGTTATTTCAGGAAAACAACAAAAATATAGTCTCAGTTTTGATGGAGTAACAAAAGAATTAGACACATAAGTCTGCTAAACATCACTTCAAAGACTGAAGTTGAAAGTCTAGACTGACCCCTCTTTGCTGTCTGGCAATGGCACAGCTCATACTTTTTCAACATCAGAGTTCCCTAAACATCAATGCTTCTGGGGGCACCTTCTAACACCTCACTTTCAACAGCGCCAATCTTGGCTTGAGTTCTATGCCAAACTGTGAATTTTTCCAGCTCTGTGATTGAAACAATTTACTGATTTATGTATTCACAGAATCCTCATTTTCCCTTTTTCCCATCACTCAGTGGTACCAGGCAAGGACATAATTGTATTCAGACACCATATCTGTAACACTTAATTTGCTCTTGCAGGAGATATTCATATTGGTTCACAGTTGTCTCTTTTGGAATGCAACAATTTTGTGAGGAGGAGATAAGGTTAAATATGTAATAAGTGAATCCAGGCAGCTTCCACTGTACCCTGATCAAGCAGTTATAAACGGTTTAGATATACCATTCAAGGTTGCCTCTTCTAGAAATGACCAACAAATCCCTGTACATAACCTCAGATCTCCTCTGGCCCCCATTTTTGTTCTTGCAAGTCCAAAAATATATTTTGAAGATGAATGTGTGTTCCTCTGTGATGAAGGGTTTGCAAAGTGCAACACTGCCCTCAGACACTTCAGACACAGAGCTGAACCCATCATCCTGCACCTTTTGCATGCACTTGGGAGCTCTCACAGAGCCTTTTTTGGATTTGCAACAACATTACATAGGGGACAGAGGAGCTGTGAAGCTAAGCACAGGAAAGAGTTGGTCACTTCTAGAAGCTGGCAACCTTGCTTTAATTGCACCAAAATAATGAATATAGCAGAGGGTGAGGGTATTTTACCAGTTGCAGTCTTGCTTTTTATACTTCCTAGGAGCAGGCACTACAACAAGCATTATTCAGATGGGCAGCTGGTTTTTATTTTGGAGAGCACAAGATGGTTTGCAGTTAAAGGTAAAAAGAAAAAGGAAAAGAAATAAAAAAGGATTTTTTTCAGAAGAAAATGAATGTTTGAGGGACGTGGGCAGCTGAGGAATAGGGATCTGGGACCAAATAGAGAAGCCGAGTTATAAAACTTAGATATATTCTTAGCATTCTTACAACCCACCACCAGGTGATTATGGTATTCTGTGGGATACAAAGAAAAAATTGAGATTTGATTCCAAAAGATGGAGGAGGCTGCAGATGCTATAGCTTCAAGGCAAGTTCTGTAACTACTAGAAAAGGAGACAGAACTGTCTCATCTTACAGTTACAGGGGGAAAAAAGGGAAAGAAAAAGCCCAACCAAGCCAAACAAAAGGCTTGTGTTGGATATTTGAAAGCAAGTATACACGTGTACTTTCATGAGAAAGTTTAGGTTAATGAAGCCCAGGTGTTGCCCAAGCTTGAAGTTTTTATGCCTGACAAGGGCATAAGAGATTTGAATGTACATCAGTGAAATTAGTGTTTCTTCTGACTACATCATGCAACTTCCTCTCCAGCCAGTTCTACACAAGCAGTGGGGCTTTGCTGCTTTTGTTGCTTTACAGGGCTGAGGGTCTTGCTGCAATGAAAAAATATGAAAGGTTTTATTCTACTACAGCCATCTATAGAAGCGAGAATGAGGTGACTGTTTCTGTCACAAGTAGTTAAAGAAACAGAGAGTAATTAAATACAGTAAGGTATTCCCTTCTCTGTGCCCATACACAGATCGTTCTGCTATAATCAGCCAAGAACAGCTGATTATATAATAACGAATCAAAACTATCTACCTGACATTTCTCACTAACCTGATGAGATAGTTATACTATACACTAGAAGAAATAATAAAGCATTTATTATTTTTCTAAAAAAGAAATAATGTGCATCCTGGACTGTAGAGCAGTTATCCTAGGGAAAATAAAATTTGTTTCATACAATTTTTCATACATCTAATTTAAGTCATATCATGTTCTGACCTTGAAACAAAGTATGTTACTGTATATGGAAACATATATGAAGTAATATAAATTTATTTTTGCAAGGAAAAGGCTTGATGTCTATTATTATTTATGTTTTCCCTCTACATTTTATAATTATGAAATACTTTATAGAATAGCATATGGAACAATGACTACCATATCACATGCAAGTAATTTTCTCCCCAGGTTAATGATTTTCTTGTTTTTTCCTTAAATATCAATGCAAATTTTTACATGTGGGTCAGAAACTTCTTGGCCCCAAGAAGATAAACATTAAAATCACATAGACTTGTAAAGGTTGTTTCCAGTATTAGCCAGCAAAGAAAATAAATAAATAAAGCTGTGCATTTCAATGAGCTTATCCAAATCAAAAGTACTCAGGTATAAGAAGAGGTTATTCCATGTCGAAGATCAAAGTAGGAGAAGCAGAGCTTAAACCTCCAGGAAAGAGAATGTTGGCTTAAGTGATCAAGAAGTGTAAGTGATTCATTAAGTCTAATTGGGCTGCTGCTGCTCCTTGAGGGCTTGTCTGAACAGCAGATCCAACTTGTCGGGAGCACACTACCACGTCTATCTTGTAGGATCAGAATACAAATTACTCTCTATATGTTAAGATCATCATCAACACCACCTGGACTTCTCAGTGGGTTTTCAGCACTCAGTGTATTATTTTGAGGGTGTTATACTCCCTCTGTACCAAAAAGAATTCAGAAGGTGATTATTTCCTGCTGACAACTGGAGAAGTTCTGGTTTCCAGAACCATTTAATTCAACAGGATTTCAATCAACTGTTTGCAGTCTGTTTTGCTTTGTATATCTATATATACATTGCCATGTTGTGTAACATATGTATATACACACACACATACACTATGCATGAACATATACTGTGTTTTCATGATGTTTAACAAGGAGCAATATGTCCTGTTCCACCCCAGAATTCCACAGACTGCAAAAACTGACTGATAAAACTGACTGATAAAACTGACTGATAAAACTGACTGATAAAAGTCAGTGGATTCATTAGGATAAACCTTGAGCTTTCATTGTTCCTAGATGCATTTCAGTACACTTTCTTTTAGATTTCTTTAGATGAAGCTTCTGGTCTCTGTTTGAGGAGAGGTCACCTTCATTGTAAAGATGAAGCCAAATCTGTGAGAAGCCTATTGGGATTACTTTTAGAAAACCATTGTATTAGTTCCATCTCTGAACACCTACAGACCTTTTTCTGTCATGTCAGATTTTGTTCTATCAGCAGCAAACCACAATCAGCATAGTGAGTGTTTTCTCCTATTTATGACAGGGGACAAGGCATTTCCAGGCTTTTTTCTAGGCCCAGAAATAACACAGGAGGTCAGATGTCACCCTTAAGAAAGCACATTTTAAATTACATAAACATACATTCCTGGCTGCTTTTTTGCCTTATTTTTTTTAAAGTCTCTAGGAAAGGAAAAGTCAAATCTAGTCTGTCTGCTCTGCTTTGTTTATTAAGGTGCTTAGAGATCTCATTTGTAAAAAAGAAAGTAAACATAATTTACAATGAGGATTTTAAAAGTATTTCCCCTCTTCAGCTCCTGTCTTTCCTTCTCACAGTGATTTGGCAATAGTTTCCCTTGCTCCCTTTGTTGGTTGCTGAGAGGTTCTTACCTATGTGGTCTCATTTCAATAAAATAGAAGCAGTTGGAGACACTTCTGGTTTCAAATATTTCTTTAGAAGGTAGTACACCTGAAGTCCTTTTCCTTTCTCCTAAATCCCTGAGCTTTTCCTTATGACAGAGTGAACTGAAATCCATAAGGAAACACCCTCAAGTCAAAAGGTGCAGCAGTTTGGGCCTATTTGTTTTCCTGTCCATAAAACCAGGGAAGCCAAATAAAAATGGAAAGAAAACTCATTAGTAAATCTGCTAATTAAATTGAAGTGAAAAGCCCAAGTGGTTTTGGCAAAGAAAACCAGTAGATTATTTACTCTTGAGATGACTTTGAAAGAAAATTTAATGCAGCCAGGGCACCTAAAATTAAGATTTAATCTAGAATGTTTTTGTAAGGAAAGAGGTATGGCTGGTGTTGTGCAGCATGGATAAATTTGTTTGTTTAGAACAAAATTGTCACACTTCAGTGTTGGTCAGTTTCCTCCCAATCTTAAATAAATCAAATAGGCTGTGAAATTTGACTGAAAGTAACCAGCAAGAGGTTTGATTTGGGTAATATGCAGGTGGATAGGAGCTGGGCCAGGTGTCAATAGTACAAATTCTATAGAAGGAAAAAAATGAAAATTTATTTTCTTGCTGTTTTTTTGTGTGTGTTGGTTTTGGTTGGTTGGTTGGGTGGGTGGGTGGTTATTTTTGTTTTGGGGTTGTTTTTGTTTGTTTTTCTTTTTTTTCTTTTTCTGTTTGATGACTGGGACATTTTTTTATTACTTATTTTCTTGGGGAAGGGTCAGAGTGTTGTTCTTGGTTAAGTGAATGGGACAAGTTAATACTTAAGGTTGTGTACTGTAATTAAATAGATCAATTTATTCTTCAGCATGTCAGAAAATATGATTTATTGCTTTCTATCCAAAATTTTATGGCATAAATCAATAAGAAATTAGAGAGTGAGATATGATGTCTACAATCAGTGATGCTGAACATTAATACAAAAGTTAATCACATAAAAGAATAAAAATCATTAAGATATTCTATTTTCTTTATTAAATCAGTGGAGAGGAATCTGTCTGCTGTGCAGCTCCTTTTTAGCTGCTTCTCTTCCTGTGGTCTGGAGGACTGTGTATTTTTTAATATATTTGAGACCATGAACAGGACAAACAGTAAAGCCTGACATTTATATAATGGCATCATTAGTTTTCTGAAAAACTCCAATATTAAGGACTTAATTATCAAGTTGTCATATATGGAAATGAACATATGCAAAATAAACTTCTATAGAAGAGTATAAAACATATCTCTTTCTATCTTGCCTTTGTTCTTGGAGTGCATCCTGGGGAGCATGTGGACATGTCTATGCACAGTGAATACGAATACAGACAAAATACCTGTACTTCTTGGGTGCTATATTGGTGGTTCATGATCTTCCTAGTATCAAATGAGATTTTTTCCATTAATTTAATTCCAGGAGTGTTGGGGAGGATGAAATAGGGAAACTTCATGAATGTGATTGTTTAGCAGAAGATTCTGAAAATATGAAGCCTAGAATCGAAGTAGAAATGAAAGCCTGCCTTGAGTCATGATGCTGAGTACTAGTTATTATATAACCAAAGAACAATAGCCTAGCCAGCTATAGGAGAATCCCGGTTGATGAAACAATAGATAGAAAGTCCAAAGGTCAAGAAGCAAGGGAAGAATTTGTATAGCTTTTAGACTTTAAAATGCAACACTGTATGTTAATATGGTGATGCTCATAGGCTGTATGTAAATTCTTTAGTGGGTGTATCTCGTAGTGATTGGTTACTGGGAATTAGAATATTCACTATAGGAAAGCATATAATGTATTGTAACAAGAACTTCGCTCTCTTAGCCTTTCCGTACCCCTCTCTTAATTCCTACCCCTCTCTCAGCTCTTCCCTGCTCTTACCCCTCTCTTATTTTCCCTACTCTTACCCTCTTAGCTTTTCCCTCCCGTACCCTCTTGGTTTTCCCTGCTCTCTCCCTCTTGTTTTTCCCTCTTTCCCCTCTCTTACCCCTCTCTTGTCCTCCCCCTGTCTCCTAAGCCTCCATAGATTTCCCCCGCTCTCCCTCTGTTACTCTTGTTTCTTCCCTCCCCATCTCTAACCTCTTTTCTCCCTCTCTCCCCGCACTCTCTCCCCTTCCCCCGACCATGTGGATGCCGAGGCTGGTGGCGGACACGGGTCTCTCCCTCTCTTTGTCCTTATAATAAACTGCTTATACATGAACAGCTTGACCCAGGAGAAGTCTCTCACCGCGAGCGAGTGTTTTGAACAGCAATACAGGAGTTTTTGTCAGGGTTGTTTCTGGGTCTATCTCTCCTTTCACTACTTTTGCTTTCTATTGTGACAGATTTGGGTAGTTTTTTTCGTGGACTACTTTTTCTGTAGTTTTATCCCCTTCCCTGTTGATGGTATGTGAGGATACACTGCTAAAAAATATTTGTCTAGACACAGAATGTAGCACCTAAATAGGACAGTGTGAACTTATAATTTGTAAAAGAATGACAACATTGTTTTTTATCCAAGTGTAACCTCTGTAATGAAAAGATTATTAATTGAGGAGGTAGAAGTCCAGGAGGCACTGGAGATAAAAAAAATGAGTGACTTTATAAATCTCTGTGGCTGTGACTGCTGTAATAATCCTCCAGGACTGAGGTATCTTCTCCATTTACATGGGCTGGTTTAATGGATTGGGAATTGTTATGGCTAAGAGTGCCAAACTTAAGGAGGTTTAGAGGGCACCCCTCCAGGGAAAGAATAATACTGATGATCAAAATAGATTGTAATAGAAGATAGAAATTACTTTCTAAAAGATATAGGCCCTTGGGCTAAGAGTAAGTGTGATATTATTCAGCCATCAGTTTAATATCTGAAATATCAGGGTTTTTAACAGTATTCTCTTTGGCAGGGAGTGGGTAAATGATTAATTAGATCCTTACCATCTCTAATGGCTCTTGTTCTGTGATTTATATATTCAAAAAAGTAAAAGAATGTCCTAGCATGAGGAACACAGAGAAAATGCGTGAGTTAAGAGGAAAGCTTGAAACCAAACGCCGTGAGTTATATCAGTTTTCTCTGATGGAGTTTTAAAGCCTGAATGATCATCTAGCCTGACCCTGTAATATTACAGGTCATAAAATTTCACTTCGTTGTACCAGCTCTAAGCCCAATTTATCTTACTAAAGAGATTAAAAAGTAGGAGTAACATTTTCAATGATATTTAGGTCTTTAAAGGTGGAGGTAAAAATATCAGTACAAATTAGCTGTTTCTCATTGATTTCATGAAAGGTTGACATCCAACAACTTTACACTGTGTCTAAACATCTGAGTAGACCTCTTTCTGAGGATTTCAAATTACATTGAATGTCTGTTCACACACATGGCCATATATAAAAATGACAGTACATTACACTTTTCTAAACATAATTCATGGGATAAGATAGAAAGGCTCTTGGCAAGAGGCATGTTCATCCCCTTGACTGCACTATCTAATAAGAAGCTAACATTTCCTCATTGTTTGGATTGGGATTTATTTTCCTAACTTAAACTTCTCTCAAATGACCCCTAAAGCTAGTATCTGGGTTAGAAAGAGTCCAGCATTCTAAACACCAACCCTGAAAAGTTCCTTGATCTCATAATCTAATTTATTTCTAGAAAAACCTTATAAATGAGAGAAAGAGATTGCAAGTATGTATTCTAAGCATTCTAAGTGCCATCTTTAATGACATTTTAACAGGGATTAATACAAACTTCCTACTTATGGCAATGAAAAATCCTTCATATAAGGATTTGGTAATTAAATAGCATTTAAAAATGTATATTATGTTCTGTAGAATATTAGCTTTCCAGATGTTTTAGGTAGAAATTGTGAGGGAGTTCAGTAACAATCCCTAAATTAAGTTTTACCTTTGCTTTTCCCTTCTGTAAATTACATAATTGTTCTTCTTTTTACTGCTGAGCAGAAGGTAAGTAGGAGTAAAATTACAAAACACATAGAAATATGTTATTATTTTTGCTGTGAAAAAGAATTTAGAGATGCAGAAAGAGCAACACTAAAAAGAAATACATTTCCTTCCACCCTCACTTGAAATTTCCCAGTATGCGTTCCACTACTACCCACATCTCGTAATAAAGGTTAAACCAGGTGTATGTTTATTAAGTACTTAGAAATTTCTTAGCAAACTTTCTTCACTTTGCAATAGAATGTAATAGAAATAGGGTACTTCAAAATGTCAGATACACTTGAGGGAAATTTGAATTTAAAAATTATTCTAAGTTACTGTACCACACAAATTTTATTTCTCTAATTTGTAAATCGGGATGGAAGAAGAGCAATAGGCATCATTCACTTCAATTTTATCAGGGTTTTCAACACCCTCTCTCACAATATTTCTGCATCCAAGATAGAACATTATGATCTGTATGAGTATACAAGAGATTAAAAAGAAAGGGTTGGGTAATCAGGTCTGGAATGTCATGGTTAATGGGTTGTGTTCTCTGTGTTCTTACCAGCATGTCACTAACAAAAGGGCAGCTACAGGAAGCTCTGCTGGGTTAACATCTTTGCCAGTGACCTGTAGGATATAATGGAGTGCACATTTATAGAGGGTACAGAGGACAGCAGACCCAGTGGGAACCTGTTGATACTCTTGAGAGAAGGATCCCTATCAGAGGGGTTGGAACAGGTGCTGAAAGAATGGTTAGATAGGAAACTTCTGAAATTAACAGGGAAAAGTGCCAAGTGCTGCCCTGGGATAGAGAAAGACCTGTGATGACATAGGTTTTGGACAGGCTGGGATCAGCCTTGAGGGAAAATCCCTGGGACCTGATGGGCAGTGAGCTGAGCCCCAGACAGCAAGGTATCCAAGAGCTTTGTGGGCTGTACAAACAGAAACGTGGGCAGTCAATACAGGCAGTGATCATTCCCCTCTGCCCAGTGTTCATCA
The DNA here is from genome assembly GCF_030490865.1 of Poecile atricapillus. Taxonomy (NCBI): domain Eukaryota; kingdom Metazoa; phylum Chordata; class Aves; order Passeriformes; family Paridae; genus Poecile; species Poecile atricapillus. The sequence continues at coordinate 96,444,880 of NC_081250.1, read as the reverse complement.
GACTACAGCTGAAATACTGTGTCCAGTTTTGGGACCTTCTGTGCAAGGTAGAAAACAAAAAATTATAGCAAGTTCAGCAGGATGGAGGAAGTCAGAGCACTTGCCCTGTTAGGAGAAACTGAGGGACTGTGGCTGGTTAAACCTGAATACAAGGGAGCTCTGTGGGCTCCTAACAATAGACCCCCTTGTGCCTACTGGAAGATTTTTGGGCAGTCAGGTCCTCCACAGCCACACATGCTGGGAAGATGATATTCAGTGGCATGAGCTGAAACTCAAGATGTTCATGTTGGATATGCAGAAAAAATCCTGTGACTCTGAGGACAGCCTAGCCCTGGGACAAGCTGCTCAGACAAGCTCTGCAGTCTCCAGCTGTGAAGGTTTTCGAAATCAAATGGGTAAAGCCCTGAGCAGCCAAATCCTACCTCAGAGCTATCCCTGGTGTGAGCAGGACATGGGAATAGAGACTTCTTGATGTCCTGTCTGAACCCAAATTGGTTTTGACTCTGAGAAACATTAGGCAATAATGATATCTCAGCTGCTCCCCAGACATCCTTAAATGTGTAACTAAAATACCAGTGTCTTAAATTGGTCTTTCAACATTCAAACAAACAAAAAAACAAGAGAAGTCATTGCATCTCAAATTTCACAAGGTATTTTAGCTATAAAGGCAAAGAATTGTTATGTACAAGCCTGTTGAAGCCTGCCAAAGCCTGCCAACCTGGTATCTGCCAGGTCAGAGAGGTCAGTCTGAAGGCCAAGAAATTCATGTCTTGAATAAAAATCTCAATTGATAGACATAGCACAGCATTCCTCCAGTTACACTGATATTGGAAATGTTAATTTTGCTTCTCACCCACTGCAGTGGTTGCTCCCATCTATTGATAATTCAGTCAACCATTTCCTTCTTTATTAACTTTAATTATCATCCCTTACATTACCATAAAACTTTTGTTAGCATCATTTCTGAATATTTTTCCCCTATACAGGACTGCAAATATCAGTTTGACCTGGATTTCCTTAGAGATCATTAATTGCCTGAGGTACTTATTCTCTGTTTCATTAAATAAAATTTGTTTCAAATGTAATTAGGCTGGTTTAAATTGTATTACTTTCTACTTTTCCAAACAATGGATGTAAAAAAATCCTTCTGTTTCTGAAGATCCATGTCAGGGTGTGATTAACTACCTTCATCTGATAAATAACCAGATGAACAAAAATGTCAGATTTACTCAGAAGGTGTTAAAAAAATCTAGAGTAAATAATGTTACCTACTTAATATTGGCTAGTTGTAAATTGTATTTTAAATAGTGTGACTTTAATTTTTTGGTCTACTTGGCCAACTCAAGTATTTTCAGGTACTTAGACACAACTTAGTCACTAGTGTCTCTTACTTAACTATTTTAATCTTATTTTCTTTTAGAGCAGTGTGCACATGAGCAATTATCTTTGCTTAAGACAATGATTTTAAGAGAACCAACTACAGCAAGCATAAGAAGTACATATTATTTTACAGTCCTTATGCTTTATTGCTAATTTAATTAGCTCCCATTTACCCACAAACACAGCTTGATGGATATATTCTCTTCTTTATGATGTCAATTAGCACCCTGCAACATGGTGCTTCCTAAAATTATCTCATCTGTTGCAGATGACAATGCTCCTCAGTGGTCATATTCAGCAATATATAAGGCTCACTAGAGCTGGTCCTTGGCAGTTCTTGCCAAGTTGTACTTCCCTGAGGCTAAGGATGAGACTGTGATAATTAACAGGACCCTAAAAATTCTCCACTCTGTAGGTGGAGAAGAGAGAAATAGCTCCAAAGACAATTCTCCAGAAGTCTTAGTTTTCTCTATCAGTATTAGAAAAGCCAACATACTGAAATGCATATTTTTCTTTTGTTTGCAGAGGCACAAGCAAACAAGCTTTGGGGAAAAAAAGACCTGTTGGTCTTTGGCTGAAAGCAGAAAAAGCATGGCCAGCTTCACTTCTGATAATTTTCAGAATCTCATGTTCAGAGGGACCTAGCAGCACTAACAATATCCAGAAGACACATATTTTAAATTAATGGAAAAATCCACACTTTTACAGTAAACAGTCTTGACAATTCCTGTTTATTTTTATAAGGAGAAATTACCTGTTCAGTGTGTATACCTAAACCCAAATATTACTGTAGCTATGGATATTCATTTACAACAAAAATACAGCCTTTTATTTGTCTCCTCTTCTGTTCTGACAGAGCCACTTCATGCTAATGTGGAGTGCATTATTCACTGTAGAATTCATATAAACGAACTTCACACATATATTTGCTCTTAGTCATGACTACATGATTTCATCTCACGACTGGTGACAAACTGGAGGCATTTTCACCTTCTTTTCTTAGAGCAAATACAAAAACTTTCAAATTGAGCCAAATACTGCCTTTTCAGCATGGCTCTCAGTGTCCCAGCTAGTAACAAAGAAGAGCTCCCTTTTGCCCATACAGAGCTCCCTCCAACTGCAGCAGGATGTCTGCACTCAGAACTGGAATATAAATTCAAAAGACAGAAGAGACACCAACCTCTTTCTTGACACCTTCTCTGGGACAGCCCAGATTAAATATTTCTTGAAATAAACAAGTAAATCCCCCAGGACTCCTGAATTTAAAATTCTATGAGCCTCTGGACTGTAGCAGAATGGACTCAACTTTCTTTACACAATTTTCCCATCACAGAATCCTTTCTGTACAGACCTTGGTCTCTGAATGAAACATATCCATAAGCACCAGTTGAAAGCATTTTGAATAAAACATAATTATATGATGTACTACAAAAAGTTGGGGATTTTTTGAAACAGGAATCACTAGTAGTAAGTTACTTATACCTGACTGACACTTAAAGGAGAATGTTCAACAGAAGATATTTGGTGAATTTTCTGGAAAATCTTTTCTGTAATGTTAGGTGTGAACAGAATACATGCAGAAAACTTCCTAACTGTAGATGAAACAAAGAGACCATGTAATCAAACTGAGAACTAGTGTTCTCAGGAAATCAATGCCTTCCTGATTAATTAGCATACAGCTGCTAATCATCTTCTAAATTGTTGTTACAACCAGACATAACTCTGCCAATACACTTCAATAGAAATTGCTTAATTGCCTGCTCATTTTAAATTCCCTGTAAAAAGAAGGTGATTAAAAACAGAAATAAAAAAGACAGGCCTAAACCAGAAAATCTCAGTTTTCTAACTGATTTGGGGATTGAGTTTATTCTCTAGCCTAGGGAAATAGATGAAAAAGGACAAGAATTCAGTTCTACAGTACTTAAACTTTTTGCCAAATATAGTAGAAGTCTATTTTACTTCTTTATGGGCTTCTTTAAATCCTAATTTAAAAAAATGAAATTCTACTATATAGAAATCATAATAAAATATACATAAAGAGAGAGAAAATTCTAATATTTAATATTACCACCTTCCTTTCCTCTGCTCCCTGATTGCCCTAAGGAAACATGTGAATCCACTACTACATTTAAATCCAAGCTATCACCTGGAAACTTTAGAAAGCAGATGAGTGTTTTCCACTGAAATTCCTATTAGGGATATTGTCAAAGCAAAAGAAATGTAAAAAAAAAAATAAAATTGGAACACTTGGTGTTATTTTGCATCAGGCTTCTTTATCATGCTTTGACTACCAATGAAGTATAATTTTATTTATACAGGAATTTCCATCTGAGAAATAGGAAAATGAAGAGAGAGGTATTGAACTTAGTTAAACTTAACCCTTTTTATCCAACAAAAAAAAATTAATAGAGTGTTAATGAGGCAGAGAAATATAGCAAGCCTGCCCCAGATAAGCACTATAGAGAAAAATAATTACATCAGATGTGGTGTGAGTTTAAGGATCAGAGAGAAGAACCGTTAATAACGATTGGTTAATAAATAACATTATAATGTTAGAATATTACATTAGAAAGTATTAGACGGAGTTCCCCTTGACTATACACTAGTTTTATGCATTTCTCCTTTGTGACAATCAGTGCCATGCGAACGGAACATTAAAAACTCATTGATGCTTCAGGGGCTTCTTCTGGCTTTATTGGTTTTGGCACTGTATCCATCAGTAACTAGGCCTGGGGAAACCCATCCAGCAAACACAAGAATAAACAAATCCCTTCATCCAAAATGCAAATTAACTGGAATGTTCCCATTTTAAAGTCATTTCAATACCACAGCAAATAATTTATAATACCAAGAGTATTTTACCTCATTTCCTGAGAGTTTTGATTTGTTTGGTTTTGTTTTTTTAACTACAGCACTAATTGGGTAAAATAGGGTATGAATGTTAAGTGCAATAGCTGTCCTTGAATAAAACTAGATAGCTACATTTCATAAAAAGAATAAAAAGTGCATAAAAACATACACTGGGAAAATAAGCCTTCCTTCTGTTTAGTTCAGTTAATTTACCAGTCATTACATCAGTGCTTTGTCTGAATCAAAACCAGAATTTTTTTTAGCTTAAAACAGTTAAGATGATTTTAATCTAGATTCTGTAGAGCTGTCTTAAAAATTAAGCTAATCTGTTTTATGTACTAAAGTACCTTCTTTGTCAAGTCTATGTATAGCAACATCCTAAATCATAGAATCATTTAGGTTGGGAAACATCTCTAAGGTCATCAAGTGCCATTAACCTGGCACTTCCAAGTCCACTACTAAACCATGTCTCTGAGTGCCCCATCCATACTTTCAATACTGCTGGGGATGGTCACTCAACCACTTTGCACTTTGATATATTTCTATAACATAGTTCCAATGAAACTTGAATTAAAACTTCTAATTATTTTACTTGATTGCCTGAAACAACAAAAAATTTCACAATTTTTTCTAAAAAACAACAAACACTTTGGAACATTTATTTCATATCTGAAGCTGCAACCAATCAAAATATTCAGAAGGTACATTATGTGTAAGGGTAATGCTAAAAAGAAGATGAGATCTTGTCATAACACATGGGAACTGGATAGTTTGTTTCTTTACAGCTTTTGACATGGTTCATGACAATGGAGATTTACTATATGTGTTTTATATAGGATCCATAGGAATGTTAAGTGAATAACAGAAAACTAAACAAGAAAACAAGGTGTAGAGCTACCATGAAAATTCCTCTAACAGTAGTTAAATTTTCCCTTCTGAAATGGAAATGTTGTAATCTGGTATCTGTCCCAAACTGAAGTTAGATTAGTAAAGAGAAGGTTATCCACCAACAAATTAAAGAAAAATAAAATGCTGGGGCTTTTGTTTGTCTGTTTCTCAAATGTTTTCCTCATGATTGTTCCTAGTACGGAAAAAAACTTTGGGTTTAATGGAAAAGAAAACGCAATTTAAAGGCTACTTAATAGAATCATAGAATGGTTTGGGTTGGAAGAGATCATAGTAGTAGAGATAATCTTGTTAAAACTTTCCTGTCATGGACAGGAACAACTTTCACTAGGCCAGTTTTCTCAGAGCTTCAGCCAATCTGGCCTTGAACATTTACAAGGACTTATATATCTTTCAGGGTCCAAATAATGGAATAGTATCGAGGTAACATGTTTCTCCTCTTTTCATCTGTTTCACTGAATTGCCAGTTACATTGCTGGATCCTCACCTCTACTGTTACCAGAGTGCTGTACTCACAGTAACTCCTACTGTGCCAGTAGACCTGAAGTTTCTGAATTTCTGGGGCTACATATTATCCTAGCCCATGTTCTGATGCCTTATTTCCCTCTACTCATAAGTAGTAGCAGCAAACATATAACCTGGCACCTGGTGTGACAGGTACCTGATCTAGACACCCCAAATGGCTGACTGCACATACCAGACAACATAAATAAAGCATGAAGGATTCACACTCTGCTTTATTATTTTAGTATCTGCAAGTATCTACTTGGGAGTAACTCCTCATTTTGTCTGATGCATATCTTGGGCAAAGCAACCATACTTCTTAAGGAATCTATCACATAGATATCTGCTTTTGTCTTTTAGTAGTATATAGTTGTCCTGAGGGTCCCTTCTGCTCAAGTCTGTGCAAGAAGGTGTTGCAGCTATCTGTAGGTTTGAAGGAAAAAACATTTGGGATTTACGACATTGACAACCTAACCCGTCTTTCATTCTCCCTGCAGTTTACTTCTGGCCTTTTCAACAGATGTTTTTGTCTTCAGTAAGGATTATAAAAATCTGTGGTAAAATCTGTCTCTCACTTCTAATATATAATCAAGAAACAGCACTAGAACTACAATCCAGGATGCAGTGTGAAATCAGATGTAAAATGTTAGGGTAGTAAATCATCTTCCTTAATGCACTTCTTTTTTCTGCCAAAGTTTATTACTGTTCATAATAGAAAACTACATGAAAGTGAGATTTTGGTGTTTGCAAATTATGTAAAATTCTTACTAGTTTTAAGTTAAATAAAATGTCTTAAAAGGAGCTCAGTCATAAAGTTTTTGAATAGCGGTATTTTAACATTTTTGTTAGTAGTATGGAAAATCCCAGATCAACTGCAATATTTCAATGCCTTACCTAAAACTACTGCTGGAAGCTAAAGGCTTGTGACTTCTACCTAATTTATTGCTGGATGTGATAGAAATAATAGAAATATGTAATAAACAAGCAAGGTTAAAACCAGGCTGACATTTCACTGATTCCCTGTACTTTCTGTAAGATGAATGTTTTTGTCTAGACATTTTCCCTCTTTTGATATCATGACATGACAAGCACTTGTTGAGAACAAATATTTAAAGACAAAGTGCCAAGGCTAAGAGGCACAAATACAGTTCCTTTTTTTACATATTAGTGTAGAAAGCATTTCATTCTTCTTAGAGGAAGGATGCTTATTGCAAAATAGATTTTACTGTGTTATTTTCCTGGTTTTCCTATGTTTTTCTCAATGCCTGCAATTAATTTGTGAGCAAAGTAATAGTGATAAACTTACAGCTCCATGCAAAGCAATGAAAAAGTCATGAAGAAAGAATGCAGCTTTTAAGGAATCATTTAATTCTCTTATTTTATATTATAAAAAGTAATGTTTAAACATACTCAATGTTAACAGGCACCATTTTGTCATAAAATAATTTCAAATGTGCAGCTAGAAATGGTGAGTTCAAATAGAATTGTCAAGTCATGAAAATTGCTTCCCGGTGTGTTCTGGTAACTGAGAGCAAAGTCTGGCCCTAAGATTTTTGTCTCATGTACATTATAGTTTGATGAGTAATTGCTACTAAAAAGACCCTGTAGTCTGCTTATCTTATTTTTATTCATTATCTTGAAGAAGCATAGGACACTCAGCACTGAGGATGTGTGTTTATATCATAAATAAAATCCTGCTAATGAGAAGTTTGTAAAGCAATCCAATTAAATGCCTTGTTTAATTAATGTATCTATTCATTTAGATATGTTTCTTTTGTTGTTTTATTCTATCTCTGTGTCCAGAATCATTGAATGGTTTGGGTTTGAAGGGGACTTAAAGTTCATCTCGTTTCAACCCCCCTGCCATGGGCAGGGACACCTTCCACTAGACCAGGCTGCTCTAAATTCAATGCAACCTGGACTAAATTGTTTCTGGGGATTTGGCATAGACAACTTCCTGGGCAACCTCTCCCAGTGCCTTACCACCTTCCCAGTAACGAAGATATTCCTGATATCTAATCTAAACTCTTTCAATTTAAATACATTACCCCTTGATCTGTTACTGCATGCTCTTGTAAGCTGACAACCCTCTCCAGCTCTCCTGTAGGCTCCTTTAGGTACTTTATGGAAGCCAAGGATTCAAAAGAGGAAATAGAAGAGGAGGACATAGAGTTTGAAGTTGTTTCTCAGAGTCATCACAGGCCACTGTGTCATAAAATCACTTTCAGAAATCTTCAGGTGTTTTCTGAAAACTTGATGTCTTTCTGGTCCATTATTCCCATGACAAGGTAATCCTTTCCAGACAGGATTCTGCAAATATTTCCAGGAAATGGTTGAGGGGGTGTTTTTTTTAAACTTTCACGTTTGCTGATCTTCCATGCTTAAATGATTTTCCAGTTCTACATATCTCTTTTTTTCATAAATAAGGAGCTCTGCCAAATCCTGCTACTTTTGTACAAAATTGCTGAAAATACATCCTTAATCTATTTCTTGCTAGTTGCTTGTTACAGCTAATGTTGAGTTCATTGAAGAAAAAGAACTATTTAAGAATTATATTTTTGATACTCTATTTGATATCCTGATTATACTCCTCTCATGAAAAATGAATGAAGCTACAAGCTCTTTCAAGAGTGAGGAGACCATTTTTCAGAAGTTCATATTTGCATCTTAGGAAGAACACAATCCCTGTCCTGAACCAGTGAGCAGCCAAATGAATATCTACTTCTTGAAGAAAGGCGATTTGCTTTAGCAAAGCCATGACAATCACACTGAAAATGTTGCAAAGAATATGGGTATTGAAAAGCCTGATACACAATGAAATATCCACTAAATTTTACCAGAGTTAATCTGTCAGACTGAATGATTTCAGTCCAAATTTGGCCATCCTGCATCAAATGCCTTGTTTTTCGGAAAACCACACATGAAAAAGTAGAACGCTGGCAAAAAGTATTGGAAGAGGGAGTAGTGATGTTTGTAGATCCTCATCCTCTATATTTGCAGAGTAAATTCCAAACATTCTTGATGAAAGCTATCCAGAAACAGTCGAAATTTTTATTTACAATTTAAAAAGATCCTTAAAATGGAAAATACTGAGGTGATCTGGTGATCCATTTTATTATTTTGTGAGGACTTTGAGATTTGCTGTCTCTTCTTGAAGCTGTTCTATATTAGGGAGTCTGTCTCTGCTGAGGATACAGGGAGTGTTTGTCCAGGTTTTAAAACATCAGACGAGCTGTCCATGTGAGGCAGGATTATATAGACCAAAATTCAGATTAGAGAGTTCCTCTCTCAAGTGGCAGCATGACCCATCCCTAGCCTAATAATCAGGAAATTTTTCCTTTTCCATCTAAAAATAATCAAGTAACATTGACAAAATTTCTTCAGCACGGTGCTTCATTTACAAGCTCCTGAAAACAAAATAATAAGCCCTAGAGCTTTGAAAGCACTCCAAAATAATTATATTCATGTTTCCTATGATATATTAAACCAAGGATAAGATGTGAAGACTCAGCACAACAGTATACTGCAGAAAGTGAAAAACGGCTCTGCTGACTGCTTGGTTCTGCAAGTTTAAATCATACTCCAGGGCCTTATGCATCAGATTGGGGAAAAATACAAAGTGTATATTTAGTTTTTCTCCTACACAAACCATTACTGTCCTTCCTCTTTTCAAACTAAATTCAGACGTCCTGCTTTCTTCCCCCAAGGCAAAATTAAGCCCTAGGTTGAGCTAAAAATAACTCCTTCTAATTTAGCATTTTACCTCAGAGTAAGTATATTAAGGAAGAAACCTCTGAATGGCTTTCAAAATAAGATAGCCTGAATTGACAAGTACTCTTCTGGGGTATCTGTCTCTTTCACTAAAAAAATAAAATCATTTTGCCAACTTTTTCCCTCAGGTGTAACCAAAATTACTGTAGAGTAAGTGTTTAGTTAGTTTATGGCAATTCTGCCCCAAAATCCTATTAAGCAATAATAGGATTTGTCTCTCAACTGCCAGTTTCTGTTTTGAAAATACACCCCTGTGTTCTCTGAATTCTCATAACAAATTCAGATTGATTAGTTTCTCATCTTTCTCTTCTGAAAATGAAGTTCTTGCTCGTTACCATTTTAAAACATTTTGAGAGATGATTAAACTGCAGCCACTCACTTGTTTTTTTCAACTTTATAGAATTTCCCCACTGGAGGCTTAAATTACATGCCTTACTGCAACCAGAAACTGACCTTCTGCAGGTCTTGCCCTTAAAAGAAACTTTCAATTCAAGTTGCTGCAAGAGGTATATCTATTTATTTGTAGTTTTATAAATATTAGTACAAGAATAAAATGATCTATAGAAATTTTTGCTTTATGTGCTCCATATATCAAAGAAGGTAATGTGTCTTTGAAAGAGAAAACTAGAGTTAAAAGTTTTTGTGTAAGATAAACAAGATAGTGTCTACCCCATCTCAAACAGACAGGATTTTTGCTTGGTGATTTTGAATGTTTATTAGGGAGCACTTTATGGTCTGAACATTAAACCAATTGCCTTTCTTAATGCTGAAAATTTCATGCTTTAGCTTTCAAGAGGCTTAGGTAGCTATTTCCAGAAGGAAGAAAATGAACAACAGAGCTAATGTTGCATTTCAGCTAAAAAAAATTTTAAAAAAAAATAGGAGGACAAAGGTGAAAGAAAGAAAAAAATGTTATTTGGAAAGGTAAAGGTACATTTTCCCTCCACTGGATTTTTCAGCTGAAATAACTTTAGTCCAAGAGCTAAAGCTTATTCTGCAGATGTAATAACAGGGGTACAAACACAACACTAATGGTACATCCCTATTTGAAAGGTGTGATTTACTTGATAGATTTTCAAAGTGTATGTTAAACACATAACTTCACATGTAAATAAAGTTCATATTCCATATATTAAATTCCTACACCTTAATTAGAGCTCCTTCAGGTGCCTCCTTCATGCTCTGGCTCTATGAAATACTGAGCACTTTGTGTCCATGGAGGTCATTACTAGTGCAAGTGGATGATGAGGAGTGTCCCATGGGATTCTTCATTCCAAGACACACTGTTCAGATTTCTCTGTAACTCACTGGTGAGTATTTTGCGTCAGAGTAGGACATAACCTGTCCCCTCTTTTAGCTCTCTTTATTCTGATCTTTGACCTTCTGTTCAGTATCCAGTGGTTTGCTAACCAATAATGATTTTGATGAGTGTCCCTTTGGATGTGCATGTTCTGTGGATCAAAGGTCTCATTCTTTACTCAGAGCTTTCTTTTTTTTTTTTCTTTTCAACAGAGAGCCTATTTTTCTCCAGCTAGTGCTTTTGCAGGGGGTATTTCTTATTAAATAATCCTGAACCGGCAGCTGACTACTTGTATCAAAAATTTTAGCAGACACTTCTCATCTCTGCACAGGAAGGATCTGTTTCTCTTTGTCTGCCATATTTTCCTTTTTTATGTTAGGTTTGACATTTCTAAAGTCTTATTGCATCCTGTGACTGTGAGCTGAGAAGAGTCCTTATTAAAATTAAAACACACAAACATATCTGTAAATGTAAACACAGACATTGTGAACATGGGAAAATAGGAAATCATCTGATCAAATAGTAGCATATTTCTAAACTACTAAATAAAAGATGACATAGCAGGTGAAGAAGGAAAATTAAGTCAGGAACAAGTGAAATCCATTGAATATATCCTAAATATTTCTAGTTTTGATCAAGGAGAGTTAAGGTTTTTTTTTCTTCTTCTAAATTATAAGTCAACTTCTTTGGTCTCAGAAAAACATAAAGCTGGTAATTAGAATCCAATACTAGAAAATTTTGAAGTATAAAGGAAAGCACTTGGTCCTTCTCATTAGCTTTTATTAACAGCATTCTGAATTTGTGAAATTTGTGTAAGTAACAAATGATGCATGAAATTAAAAATTTCTGTTTACCCTATAGAGCTTTCATCCATGTCTGGCAATGCTCTTCTGGAATACATGCAATAACAAGTTGCCAGTCTTTGCCAAAACATCTCCAAAATATGTGGTTTCTTAGCCCAAACAGAACCAATAAAATGTTGTATGGTTTGGGATTTTTCACAAAAACTATTGCTTTTACTTTGTTCAGGATCAAGTATCACAAATTAATTCCAAAAGTCGACCATGACTCTTTGTGACCTTATGAAACAGATTCACCTCAGAAACCTGCATGCAGAGCACAGGCTGAAGGGCACTGGGCATATATCATATGATATACATCTGATATCAGCAGATATCAGGCTGATACATCAGAAATAAACCCGACAACCCAAAATCTAATATTTATGACATACTGTCTCACTAGACCACACGTTAATCATGTCCATAAATTCAGGGCTTACTAGGTCAACACTCAACAAAATGGTTCTTTGCCTCCATCAGAGATGATTTGTATACAGCTTCTGACAGGAAAGATACCTGTAGCTCTTAAAGCAGTTCTTCGGGGTAACCATACCTTTTAAGAGACACAAGTCTTCAACCCACTGTCCCAAATTCATCTGCACCAAACTGAAATGATTTCTCTCTGTCTTATGCATGCTTTCAGGCTGTTGTCATCCTGTGATTTGTGCACATTACAGGTGTTTCCATGGCCCCATGTTCATGTAGGAGACTTTATAATTTCTTTCCTCCCCTTTTTATTGTTTCTTCCTTCCTTAATCTGCCTCCAGATATTTCTCATGAATGAACTGAGAATTATAAATGAAATATTTTCAATCCAGAAAATGTAAAACCCACATTCTTTTAACTTTTTCTTTAAGGCTGCTAGGTAACCTCTCTCAAAATTGCTTCTGTGTTTGGAAATATTTTTAGCCACAGCTGAATGTTGTCTTAGAGTAGAAGATAGTTTTCTACTCTATCAGTGTTAGAACAGGATAAAACAAGGAGATCACAAGGTATTATCTAAGTTACAAGGTCTTCAGAGAGCCAAATGATGCATAAAAACCTTAGTTTTTCCCCACCATTACTCTTAACTATTGCTGCTTATTTCTGTGCTTTGTTAGGCCTGAATTTGATAAACACATAAAGGTTTAGAAAACAGTTTCAGGTTTCAGTGCTGAATCTGGCAGTTGTTTCCATAAGAAACTGCAGTAGTCTCTCATCTTTTATTTGTTTTGGGGTAGCAGTAAATAAACCAAAAAAATATAAATCCAGTTTCAATAAACATAGTTTTTGTTGTTCAGTGATGAATAGTGAGAACCATTCAACGAAAAGAACCTGTTAATTTCCCTCTCAAACACAAAACTTCTTTTTATTTTGTAAATTGCTACATTTAGGCATAATGCTTTGGCTTCATCCTTGCTAAAATTATATTTAAGCATGTTTTTCATTTCACTCTGTCTCTCATTAAGATTTTTCATTTCATATTAACAATGGTTTTGATAAATCTGTAAAAAGGATAGTTGCTTTCCAATCCCAATGGACAATACCACAAAGTAAGAAGTTCAAGAAGCATTTTCTACATGTATAAACTGTTTTCAAACACAAAATCTTGTTTCTTCTTTCCATTTTCCTTCAACACAGGACATTTTCTTATTCTTTGTCTTTTTTTTGTTTTGTCTCCTGTAAGTTTTAGTACTATAAACAAAATTCCCTTCAGTCAATTAACATGTGTGAACTCCATAATTAAATTAATATTAAATCCTACTTAGTGGAATCTTCTCCAAAGTAAGAGATTAAACAAAATGAGAGCCACCAGTGGGTAACTGAAAATATATTTGAACTTCAATTGGCAAAACTTTTATATTACAAAACAGATACTTTTTAACACATGCTTCTCGTATGTAATATAAAAAAAAATCAATAATGATGAAAGCCAAGTAAAATTTTGATTTGAATGAAGTTGAACACAACTGATGTTTGTATCTCTTACTGCAAAAGAGTGTAGCCAAATCGTTAAGGGGAAACCTTTAATGGATTTCCTTTTTACTGAACTAAGTAATAGCTAAAATATCTTGCTGTTCTGAGTGTTTCTTCACTTTCTTGTCCAAAAAATAGAGTTATTTTTAAATTTACTTTCACTGGTGTGAGAGATACAGTGAAATGTATACTTTTAGTATTTTTTTCTCCTTTACAGTACTTTTTATGAAAAAAGGAAGCAAATAACAAAATGCATACACTCCCGTAGAAAGCAATAGCAACATTTCTTGCTGTATTAAATCTTTTATGACTCTGTAAGTTCTCAAGTTCTGGGAATAAACTCTGGTGCAATTATGCAGACTCATAAAGACTAAGGTATATTCAGACAGCACATAGCTGAGTGTTCAGCTTTGGGCAGTTTACATCTGCTGCTCAAGGAAACTTGTAAACCTTTTTTATAAAAATGTCAGATCTATATGGGATGTGTCTTCATAATGAGCATCAGTTGTCAGCTCTCACCCAAAAAATAAAGTGTGCAGCCAGCCAATTCACAGAATTCTTCAGGGCTGCTAGAATGAATGACAAGTGATCAGTAGATCTTAAATATTTCTGTGATAGCCATTCCTGCTGTGTCTTATTTCATTAAGGGACTTGTGATATCTTCAGTCATCCCCTTCTACTGCAGATAACCACATTAGTTAAATTATTTGATAAACTTATCAAACTCTACCATAAAAAAGTTATGTATCTTATGCATGTTACTTCATTTGGCTACTACTCAAAATTTAATTCTTATGATTGCCAAAAGATCTATTCTGCTTTTCTTTTGCTTCAATATATTTCTGTCCACTTTAACAGCCACTTATAGCTATGCTAGAACTATAATTTTGTTTGAACAGCTCTTGTACTCAAGTAATGTGTTTCATGTGCCCCTTATGCCTTCATTTTGCTAAATAAGCCAATTTTTGGTGTCCTCTTTTAGGAAGAGTACATGCTTCACTGTATTATTTTAATAGAGGATTGTTTGTAATTTTTTCCCATCTTGACTGTGCATGAACAGAACTGCATTTAGCATTGGAGATGACAATGCTCAAATGAATTGATTAATGGATTGACTAATTGTAGTGCACTGGCAAATTGTCATCCAGTGCATGACAATTCCTCTCCACACATGCAGATCTATCTTCCTTGATGTTTCCAAAACTTAACCCACCTTTTAGTAACTAATCCTAGTTACAAATGACTTGCAATCCTCTCAAGGCTTCCTCATTCAGTAGTTAATTTTTAGCCAAAGTATATGGTCATATATTTATATTAATTCAAGTTCTGTCATTCCAGACATTGAGCCATACATATATGTGGAAGGTCATACCTCCAACATGATATATTGATCTTCATCTATACTGAAAATGTCTCCCATATTTTTTTCTCTCAATCAAAAAAGCCCTGCATCAGTTTTCTTCTCCCTTTTTGTTTATGCCTTTTTGGTTTTTTGTGGTTTTTTGGTCACAATCATAAAAATATTAAATAAGGTCTCTGACCTGTGAGAATTTCACTAGTAATCTCTTCTCTATTTTTTTGACATAATTCAATTCTTCTCCTTCAGCTTTTTTCCCCACTTTATCATTCTTACAAAAATCCTGTCTTCCTCATTTTAGCCTAAATTTTTCAACATGGTAGTGCATTACATGCTTCACTTACGCCAAGATAGATGAGATATACATCATTTCCCTTCACTTTAAAACTCAGTTATCTCAGAAAGACACGAGAGTACTCTGTTGAAATAGTCTTCATAAATGTAATTGGGAATTAAAGTATATGCAACATATCTACATTTAGCAATCTATTTCCCAGTTTCTACAGTACTGCAAAGAGAACCTTCCTCTAAGTGAGCCTTAGTGCCCCAGAGGCTTAAATTTATTGTGCATGCAGAGTTAGATGTGACTGCTTGGAAGAGAAAGGCACCTTTTTCCTCAAGCCCTCTGTTTCTTTACCAAGCCTATTTTGCTGTAAGATTCAGGAATCTTGGAGGAAGCAAGTTACACATAGCAAGAACTCTAAAGTTTTAATGACAGCTTTTTCATGATAAACTACTGGTAAGAACAGTCACTCACGGAAAATAAGACTACGTTCAGTCTAAGAAAGAAGTAACATCTCCCCCCCGAAAAAATAAATTATTAATTTCCTTGCAATTGACTTTTTTTGGAAACCAGAAATCAATGTATTTTATGTGATACTGACCAAAATAAGGGCAGCCTAGATCTAGCTCTTTAAAGAGCTCATAGCTCTTTAAGGCTGGAAGTATAATAAAAATATTCTGATCCCTGCTCATGTAGCTTCTGTCTTGGCCAGATACCACTGCAGGTACTGTATGTTACAGATAACTTGCTCTGGAAACCTGCTTTTGTTCCTGTGCCTTTACTGCCTCCAATACTAGGTAAGAGGTAAATCCCCTCAAGTTTCCCCCACATCCTATGGCCCATGAACTCCAGAAATTCTTCCATCCAACTTTAAATTATAAAACTTCTCCAGCTCAGGTTGAATGTTCTCCAACCCAGAACAGAATGCTGTAGGAATCATTGATTATTATTACTGCTGATTAGCAGTAGGCAAAATGCCTTATGGGGATTTTTTTAGATGAAGACTGCTGTTAGCTTGGTTTTTCCAGTTGTTTTGGATTTTGGATTTTTTTTTAATCCTTAAGGTTTCAGAAGGCAGATGTTTGTTTAACACGAGAGATGCTTTAGACATGCCCTGAAGATACATATTGCCATTCACAGTCAATAGAAAGAGACATCTCAACTATGTGGCACTGCTTTCCTTCTTGTGCCCTTCTCTTTCCAGTGACTGTCATCAGTGACATTTGGAAGCAACAGGAGTTGGAGTCTGCTACTCCCATCATCACACCAGGCCACAAGAAGTGCCTATAACAGTATGTTTACAGAGCAACTCTCACTTTGTCTAAATATGTTCTTAAGACATATATATTAATGAGCTTCTAGTTAGTACATTAGTAATTTTCAAGGCAAAGTAAATGATAATAAAATTGATAGACTTATTAAAATTCCCAATATTTAATTTTTTTAAAATTTTCTGCTGAAGTTTGGGGTTTTTTTTCCCAATTACACTCTTTATGGGTTTCAATATTGGTATCTGTTGATGTTTTTAGTTTCATTGCAATAAGCTTAAAAAAAGAAAATCTGAGAAGGCAACTCAAATTAAAAAGAAATCACAGACAGAGAAAGCAGATGTTTTCCCAGCCATGTTACTGGTATAACATGTATAGCTCTTCAAAGAAACAATATCTAGTCTACATTTGCCTAATTGTATTGAGTGATAACTTTTTGATAGTGGCAGAGGCTATGAACAGAGGTCAGGGTCTGGCACATAGACAGCTGGTTCCAGCCCCTTCCAGCTGGATCCAGTGGGCCACCACTGGTCAAAATTAAGACCATCTCCTAGGGTGACTTTATGATGCTAGTATCTGCAATCATCTGTTTGGTTTGTGCTGGATGTTAAGTTCTGCATTTTTAAGACTGGCTCTGAGAGCGAAGGGAGGAAAGAAGCAGTGCACAGTTTGTTTTCAGAAGCTGCACTCAATCCCCCACATTCCTTCTCATGGACTGTGGTGTCTGCAGCACGGACAGACAGCAGGACAGAGCTCTCCTTTGATTTTAGTTAGTTTTTAGCTAGCTGAAGCAGAGAAGTTCCCCAGACTGTGGCTTTTCTTCTTCTTGGAACTGATCAGCCTTCTCTGGACTGAAAACCCAGAAAACAACAGGAGCTCACACCTGTGCCCCACCGGGGACCAGGACATGGCACTTTCCAGTGCAGGAGGGACTGATAAGAGACTGAGAGAGCCAAGCTACACCCCAAAAAAAGGATTTTCTGGATTTGCCATCTCTTCAGAATAGTGAGAGGTTTTATTGTTTAATATTATGCAATTTTTTATACTTGTGAATACTTTGTTTATTAAATAAACTGCTTGAATCTGCCTTCTAGAGGGACCCCTTTTGGAAGTTTCCCCCCAAATTTACCCTATACTAGGACAGACCTTCAGCCAAACTGGTGTTGCCCATGAGAAAATATCAGAGAAACAGTCCGGCAAACACCTATGCCAGAAAAGGAGAGGGAAAGATTCCCCAAAAATTCCTCTGGACTTACTTAAGGGTTATTCTAAATAGTTGGCTATTTCAGTCACTTGGTCCTCATTTGACATCCACTAACTAACATTGTTTTGGCATCTAGAGGATTTTGGAGCATAAAAGTCACATCAACAATTGCTTATCAATACAGAGTCCTAGATACAAAAGGGCATCTTAGTCAAGCTGATTTTAAAGGTGGTTTGTGGCACCTATCTGTTGCAAATCTTTCCAGATGTACCAAGATATTTATTTGAAATGAACTGCAATGTCTGTGTGCAATCTACAATTCAAGGTCATCTCATCCTTAGGTAGATTGATCTTCTTGCATTGCATTTCTGTAGCTAAAATGTAAACATGAACATGTATATAATTACATGCAATTTGTTAAATCTAGTTGAATATTTTTTGCTAAATATTGGCACACCTGCAGATATATATACACATATGAAAATGACTGTTGTAGTCCATTGTAAAAGGAAACAGTAAATCTCCGGTGTCTGAGCATATTTGATATACCAGCTTGATTTGTGTATTCCCATCACATACTATCAGCTGTTAGCTTGAAAACAAGCTAAACTGTAGGAACGCAATAAAGGATATGAAGTGCCTTTAATTTTGAACTCATTTGCAATATGTTTTACATTACTCTGGAATTTTTAATATAGTCTTTCATTAAAACACCCATAACATCCCATCATTCTTTGACAAGCTGAAATGCATAAGTAGAATATGATAGCGCAATAACAACTACTAAAATGTTTAAATGATTTATTTAATTTAAATTTTCCAATGGGAGGTGAAGGCAGATTAAAATTTTAATGCCATTAAAACAAAACTGCTTTGGTCGGTACCACAGGGAAGTAAGAGTGAAAAAAAAATGGAGATTACAGTTGGAATCTCAAAATGAATGTTTTTCCACTTAATGCCATTAAGTACAGATATTTAAGAAATAGTTTAATCATGATGCCCACAACATTTTTCAGTTCCATCTGAACCCCAAACTCTTAATATAGACATAACCAGTGGTTCCTCCTTATTGCATTTTTATGCTAGCTTACTCTTTGTAATGATAGCTAGTTGTTTTTTATTGCCTGTCCATTTCTGGAAGTTACTCTTCCACAGGTTCTTCACGAGGGCTTACTTTCCTTACATTTCCAACTGCACATCAGTCACACCCATCTATTATGCTTCAGGTCAATTAGTCTGGTATATCACTATTTAAACTTACTAAAAATATTCTAAAAATAAAGCTTTTTAAAATATGTTTATTCTTACAGCTTTCCACAAACACTTTTCAATAATTAATCCTGTAAGCAGGAGCTGCAGAATAAGTAACAACTTTATTAGTGGTGTATGATCATACGCCCCATAATGGTAAAAATAAGATACTTGTAATTGGATAAAAAATGAAAATCATATCACAAGTGCTGTGTCCTTTTCAATAATAAAAGTTTCCATTTTGTAAAACACTCACATTTATCAGTGAAGGTTTGATCATTGATTTGGAAGAAAAGTAACATTAAGACCATAGCATTTCCATTGATGTAAATAGTTAATGGCTCTTTACTCATTCTATTTTGGGATATATTATCTAATCCACACTCAGTCCACATAATATATGTTATTTTTCTTTCATACTATTTCAGATTCTTAATTAAAACATTGTATAGTAACCAAAATTCATTAGATATATTTCATTACCATTATGTTAATAAAATATAAACAAATTTAATACTTGGCATTTGTAATACTTAGCATTCCATAAATCTACATATACTTAGTTTACTGAATTCAATTTGCCATAAACTCATACTGAATCTAGTACCATTATTGTTTATGTGTACTTTTTACTTCGTATGAAAATACCTGCAATCATTATGATCATTATATTCACTTGTATCTTGTACCATTTTCCTTGCAGTGCTCTTTAAATAACCAGTGATATTTAACCACCCTGATATGGAAGAACAGAAAAATGGGGCACAAAAACCTTTATGGAGGTTTATGGAGGCCACTGATAGCAACTCTGTGAAACAGGAGTCAGAGACAGTCTGTGTGATATAGGTGGCAGTCAACATAGGTGATGGAGGAGAGAAAGTGCTCTGCTGGGTCTGATAGTTAGGAAAAAGGAATTGCTGTTTGTGGGTGTGAAAATCTACGCCAACTTTGATGCAGTGATCAGTGCAGTGGTAGATTTCAAGATCTTAATAGGAGGGAGAAAGGCAAAATGAAAGACCATGGCCATATATTCTAGGAGACCAGACCTTAACTTAATCTGTCAGCATGACATTTCAGAGCTTTTTCTTTTCAGAATTACAGTCAGTTTTATCACTTTCACTGTATAACCAGCATATCCATGTATAGAAGATAATTCATATATAGATAATATGAAAAACATACTTTTTCATTCTCTAGCTAAACCACATGCATAACAATGAAAGTGAAAATTTAGATTCAGAATCTCCAGCTGTCAATAAAACTGTATGGATATCAAACACAGAATGCATTCCTGTCAGAAATTCTTGCCTAAGACTCATATCTTTCTAGCTTACAAAATCTTCAGGAAAAGGAAAACCTGGATCTTCTCAAAACATCTGGAGGGCATCCAAGACTGATTAATGTTTAGGTCAATTATTTATGGTTTGTTTCAGAAATAAATCCTTTCCTTTCTTTTTCTGCCCACTCCTCCTTTCCTTGGACTCTAATTCTTGATATTAGAGGTGTGCAATGCTGTTTTTTCCCCTTTTCATCTCTAAAAGTTACCTGTTGCCAGTCTGACACCCACTGAACTTCTTCAGTTCACGTTATAACTCTATTTCTAGCATTGTGCTAATACAGTCTGAAATGTATGAAAGGACTGTGAAATACAATCATGGATACCACTTCCTTAAGGCTCCGTGTTGTATGTAAGGAGTCCAAATTTATAACAGCTTCAGCCTGCCTCTCTTACTCTGCTTCTAATGTGTTTCTCTTCTTAACAAATTATCATAGGAAAGTTGCAGTCAATCTTGGGAACATGACTACCACAAGGGTGATGAGAGAGCTGGTGCTGGAAAATAATTCTTGCAGAGTGGTGGACCATATCTGGAAATATCAGTAAATTGGAACATAACCAAACATAACTCTCAGCAGTCCTTAAAACACTTGGAATCTGAATCTATAAATTTGTAAAGCTATAAAGCACAATGTGCAAACAATTCTTCATCTGGCAACACCAATAAACTCATAACTCTTTTACAGGTGGAACCATATCAAAATCCTCACAGAAGTCCAGGTAGATCAATATCTCTTCCATTGCCCAGTAATGCAGCCATTCCATTATAGAAAGCAACTAGATTAGTCAGGCAAAATTTTTCATTAGTGAAGCCAAGTAGTCTGTCTCTAATGCCTTTGCTTAAAATTTGAACAGAATTTCAAAAATATTAACTCAGACAAATTGAACATAAATAAAAGACTGTTAGTAAGCAAACTAGCAATGTATTGACATGCAATGCATCATTCTGTTGACCTCCATATGACAACATATTTAGTTGAATTTTCACACTGATAGAAATAAAGGCCAGAACTTCCATATGGCATTTGCTTGTCACAGAAGTTTTAGTAATTTAGGGAGAAAATCTTTATTTTGCAACACCTCCAGAAGCTGGTAAAAGAACTGGTGTCATGTATAACAGCAGATTAGGCACAACTCTCACCTAGATTATTACAATTAAAAAACATAGATTATTAAATATTAATTATCTGCATTAACTGTGCATTTACATTTAGCACATATTATATGTACATTGGGCATATACGTTTCACATTTGAGTCAAAGGAGAAAAGATCAAATGTTATCTATTGATGCAGTGGGCTGTTGATCAGTGGTTCTAATTCACCATGTGCAAAAATATAAAGTTATATGAGAAAGATATATTCTCTCTTGACTCCTACAATATATATAGTTAGATGGACATTACAGATATCTACAGCTGCAGAAGGCTGGTGGAATTCACTGTGGATTCTTCCTTGTTTCCACATGGAAAGGGGATCTATAAACTGTATTCAACCAAATAACATACACTTGATTGCCCACCATATACATGATTTCTGTCTCAGACATCAAGAGCAACTTGATGGTGCATTTCTGACTACTAAATTGAACCATTCTAAAAGCAGAAAAAAGGTTGTGAAAGAAGGGAGGGAGGATTCTGCAATGTAGAGACATGTAGTGCATTTGTTCTCAATTTATTCACCATTTAGTAGGCTTTTATGATGATTTTAGTAATTATTACAATCAAGTACTTCCAAGTTTCAAAACATATGAGGGCCATTAAAACTAGAAGCAAACAAGAGTGTATAATCAAAAACAATGCAGGCTTCAAAAAATCCACATTGCACTCGTAATAACCAGTGATTATTATACATTTTAAAGAATAATTGCTTGTCAATGTTACATTAATATGCTAGGAGCTTTTGCTGATCTGTAAATTGCTATCAGTGCAATGCCTGAAATTATATGCATATTATTTTTTTAATATATGTTTTTATGAGTTACATTAGAAAGTTACAAAATGCATCTACATTTTTGAAGTGTTCCCATTTCTAAGGCCCACATTGCAAATCTATGCATTATTCCTTTTGCTTCCAAACATACATTTTTTAATAAAAGTCTTCACAGTTGTTAATCTGTAATTTTCTCCTCTATCTTATGCTCTGGTAATTGAGAGTCTGATAAAAATATCTACTTTGTGCTTCAGTTCTAAAGGAAACTACTGCTGAAGGAAGCAGATCTCATAAAATCTTCCACACAGAAGTTGCATAGCAACTGTACAGAATATGTCCTGTAACAATAAAGCCCCAAAGACTGAAGAACCTGCTGTCCAGTGTACTCTTGGTCACCCTCATGATATATTTACATCATCAGAAGAGATGGCCTCTGGGATAAAGTCCTAAAACAAAAGGCTTGGAAAGTAAACATCCCTAGCTTTAAACATTTTCCCGCCAATCCACAAGGCAAAATACCATCTACCCAAGAGAAGAAAAAAGTCAAGTGCAACAGGGAAAAAAAATTAATTGAGAAAAAAATTGGCATTTTTCCCATGTCTAAGACACAATAATTTTTTTTCCAAATGTTTTGAAGAATTACATTAACTTCCAGCCACCTACTCATTAATGTAGTTTAATATAAACACTTAAAAATATTCCATCTCCAACATATACTGAGGCAGAGAAAAATAGTGGACATGCACTCCTCAGAAATTAGACTAGCAGGGCTATCCTGTACTCTGACTTCTTACCAGGATGTTGGTTAAATCATAAGACGATCATCATCAACAATGAAAGGAAGAAAAAGTCCTCTTGATGTATCCCTGAACTTGCCTGGTTTATTGTAATCCTTCTACCCATTCAATGCAGGACATTTTGCCTTCAACAAAATCCAGCTTATTGATCAGTCTCGTAACATGTAAGCTGACTTATTTGCTCAGCAATCTGTTCTCATGGAAACAAATTCTCCTAAATGCACCATCCTAGAAAAATCAAAAGTAATGCAATTGCACATTGATTTTTTTTTTAATTTCTATGCAGACACCATGCTGAAGTGATCTTTCTCTTTCTTGATTTAAGTTGAGAAAAAAACAAGAATCATGCGTGTCCGTTTGTTTTCGGTTTAACCAAATAAATTTATTCATTATATTTATTCATTCCCAATCCACATTACTTCTCATTGCTGAAATATCTATGCTATTTCCTAAATTAAAAATAGAATAGAGAAGACAGTTCAGTTACTTACTTAATGATCAAAGTGATAACTTTTTCCATTTGTATGGAAACAAAAATTTTTAGATACATTTCTATAAGTGTACTATATCTGTCCAAAAACTGGTTCTCAACATGGCCTGGATACACTACAAATCACACAAAAGCTCAAGGGATTTTTTTTGCTTATTTTGGGGTTTGTGGGAGGGTTTTTTATTGGAGGAGAGGAGAAATTTAAATGAGGCCACTAATAGAGGAATATCACACTACTACCTTTACATTTAAGGAAAAAAGTTAGCTAATTCTGGACAATTTCCATCTAAATAAAGATTTTTATAAGCAGAGCCGGACCACATGCCATTTATGGACCCATGGCAAAGTAAAGGAATATCAGAAAAATTACCTCAATATCCCTGAGGTTTGTACAGTTTTCATCTTTTTAACTTTCTGGTTGAGACTGTAGTGTATGGCAAGGACTCTGAAACAGCACTTGACCAAAGACCCATGGAATATGTAGAGTAAATGCCCAGCATCAAAATTCTGTTCTTCTGTACTCTGTTTAATTTTACTAGCAACAACAGGATGTACCATGGTGGTGTTGTCAGGCTTTTCTTCTCAGTCTGGTTTGTATTTTCATTTTTGTCTATACATTTTATATTAACATCTTAGCCACAGAAAAAGGGTAAAGGAAGGAAAACACTAAGGTAAAAGAGAAAAAAAAATAAATAAAGAATTGTCTTTTTCTAGATTTTGTAGAATAAAGAGTAATTTTCTTCCAAAAATTAAAATCTAAAAATATCGTAATAACTCCATAAGCTCAGCCTAGAATATTCTGACACCCGTTGAACCTGCCCTCTGCAGTACCAGCAGTAGTAAATGCATCACAGAGAATAGGTGTGGAGAAGACACACAGCTGCAAGGATTATATGTGTGCTGGAGAGAAATCTTGTTACTTGCCAAAAAACTTTTGAGTGACACGTCCATTAATGAGTTGGACTTGCAGAATGTTGGAGGCCTTGCCTGGGACAGATGGATGCTATGAAAAGCAAAAAGAAAAAAAAAAAAAGGATATAATTTCAGTTGCTTCTTTTTCCCTTTTCCTCAAACTCGTAGTAAAGCTCTTCTATAAAGGACAAACAGGATAGTGGCTCTTATCTGTACCAAATGCTTCAAGCCAGTGTTAAACCCACTAGTGGTAATAAAGAAAATGTTCAGCATCTGGCAGTGAAACAGAAGTGGAATTTTCTGAGACTATGCAATTACTGACATAGAGAGAAGAATTACATGGGAAAATGATCCAAGAGATAGAATTGTTGCACTTTGGAGACATTTATTTCCTTGTGGTACAGATGAGTAAACCAAATTTTTACTCAGGTAGGTAGGACCAGCAGCATAGAAAAAAAATGCATGCGTCTATTAAAATATACTTCCATGGATCCATTAAAATATACTTCCAACAGTCAAATTTCTTAAGCCTGGTTTCACATCAAGTGATTCCTCAGGCAAAGTTAGGAACGATTGGCATCTTTCCATAAAAACATTAATACATTAACCTTGTGAACTGTTGAGCCAGTGAACAAGACTGATTAAATTAAAATCAGACAATTCACTTAGGATGTGAAGGAAAGGGATACATTGTTGCAAGGTTTATGTTCAGAAGTTAACTGAATAAGCAACTGGCATTGGATACGTATTAATTTACCCATAATTTGATGAGCTACATAAGAACCCCAGCTTTGACTAAGTCACTGTCTTTATTCTGAGTTTAACTTTTCACATTGCTAACTGTGAAGAATGAAGCAGCAGAACAAAGTTAAAAATAATGTTAAAAAAATTGAATTAATTTCTTCTGGAAGACCAGAAATATTCATACTTTACTAAGACTTTTACCACTTCCTAACCAAGTTCTTCTTCCTGCATGGATCAAAGAAAGGTGACAAGTCAGGGAGTGGTAGGCTTAAGCAATGATAAGTATAGTCTTACATGTTCTTCAGCCACCACAGATCTGACATCCTCCCTGCACGTCTGGGATGCTTCAGTGAATTTCTTGAGCTTGGCTCCCCATCGATACAATTTGGATTCTCCAAGCAGAATGTATTTAAATAAACCTTCTGTCTGGTATTGCGAATATGTACTTAATTAAACAGGATAAGCCATGTGTTTAATCAGAAAATAATTATTTGATTTGCAAGCTAGGAGAAATTAAACAGGGCAAATATTCTTAAGGGGAATCATTTTTACCTATACAGATTCTGGAATTGCTGACTGTGAAGCCCTTAAAAGATACCCAAGTCTTCATAATATTTCTCTCTGCGGTATGCAAAGAAATTATCAAATACTCTGAAAAAAAAAAAAAAATCATGCCCTCTATATACGGAAATTTTTTTTGACAGTAAAGATTAATTTAATCTTCATGGAAAAAAACCAAAGCAAACCCACAACCTACTTAGGATATCTCCTTAGCCTTTAGATAGATATAGACCACAAAGCCTTACTCTACAGATTCACTGGACCTTTTGGCACCACAATGCCAAATATAGGTATACCATCAGCACTTGATTAATATTAATCTCCTCAAAAGCTGTCGAAATGAAGTTCTGGAAATTGAGCAGTAAAAATGTGACAGAACTCCAGGACAATTAGTTTGAGTTAGACGCAGAAATACAGCCCTTGGCACAGACAGACAACTTTAAGCCAAATATGAAAAACAGTACAGTCATAGGGAGATTGAGAGTCTCTCTATGAAAAACCAAAAACTTTTATTTTTTTTTACAGAATCATATTTGTATTTGTAATACTGAAATTTTAGAATCCTTACAAGGATGAATATGCAATTTATAAACATTTTCATAAACCAAGATATTGTTAATTAAAGGTTGTGGAAAGTAAAGGAAGGTGCCTGCTAACAGCTTTCTAATGAGATTAATGCTAAAATAAAACTAAATGTTCAAGGAATGAAACAACATATTTAAGAAAATACAAAAATCTGAAGTTGTTCAATGAACTGTCCACTTATCATTATTGAAATTATTCAAAGATAGTCATGAGATATTTTTAATTTACCTGTACCATTTTTTTTTACTTATTTGTTCTGTATTTACTAAAAAGCATTGCTCCTACAAAAGCATGCTTATATGCTTTTTGATTTTCTACAACAAAGGGGATTAATCATGAATGAAAACAACGAATACATCCCCAAATATTAATGATTTGAAGCTGATAATTCTATGTCAATAAAAACCAATATCTGTGATGAAAGCTATACCATCAACCACAACTCTTTCAGTCAGTGTTACCTTGATTTTACCTGGGAGGATGCTTTCCTGATGCTCTCCATTCAGAGAAAGTTGCCTCACCACATCCTTGATGGTAGCAGCTGAGAATAGTGTTCTAGATCATGGTGTTATACCACTTCTCCAAGCAACAGCCAGCAAGAGTGGAAGGCAAGGTGTGATTTAAAGGAACTTTAATGATGCTGAGGAGAGGCAAAATAGAAAAAGACCATTTCCCATTGTGTTTGCCCTTCCAGTGGGAAGCAATCTTTATAGTTTTGTCTATAATGTCAATGTCTCCACATGTAAAAGAAAATATTTCACCCCACATAGGTGTATTTTATCAACAGAGCAGTAATTTTATTTCAACATCAAGCTATGAAAAATGTTGAGGATGTCAAATAGTCTCCAATTTGATGCATGTCTATTTTGCTTAACTTTCAACATGATTTTGCTTAGAATAAGAATTTTAAGAACTTTTCCTGTATCAAGATTGTAATAATAATTTTTTGTGTCACAGAAATGGTCAATAATATTCATTAATATTTAGAGCATTTGTCAGTCTGACACAACCAACAACTTAAAATTAAAAGAGTCAAACCCATAAAACAACATCCTTCCACATTTAATGTGGACACAAATAATGGCATCAGATAATGCTGAGAGATAGAAAGTCAACAACATCATTAATTTAAAGATTATCTGCAATGAAGGAATAAAATAACAGATATATTTGTAAAGGAATATCAATTTAAATCTCTTCTAATTACATTGACAATAAAGCAGGGCAATGGTGGGGAAAAATATATATTTCTGAAGTTGTACATCATTATGGCAGGCATGTTTTGCACTGGTACAAACTGCTCTCCACATAGTAAAATACAGCTTTATCTTCTTCGGTGAGAAATACTTGAAATAATTGCAACCAGTTGAGATCAGGTCACTTAAATCTCCTTGACTGAATTAAGGGAGTCAGGGATTGATTATTTATACTCAGAAAGTCCAACAGAGCCTTGCCTCAGATATCAGTAGAAACAGGAGCAGTCCCAAGGTCCACTGCAGTAGAGGTCTCCAGAAACTACCACTACTGTGCTTTGGGCTCAATACTTTAAGGATTTCTCCAGAATGAAAAGTTACTATGCATTGATCCAAATACTTCATTTCTCATTTTAATTACTGACATTGCAAACATGCAAGTTGAACTTTAATTAACATTAATTCTGCATCAAATACCAATAGGTCTTATCAGTAATAAGCAGCAATCAGCAATAAATGAGATTACTTTAGCTGCATATTCTGCCAGCAATGAGAATTTTAGGTGCACAACAAATGACTTAAAATATAAATACTGTCCAAGACTGCAATCAAACAAATTCTACTGTTCTTTCAAATTACTTACTACAATCTTGTATATATTATGTCGTAGAGGTGCTGTAAAGGAGATAGAGAAACTGGAACCATAAGATATCCTCTCATTTTCATTATGCAAAATTATGCAAATTAATTTTAAATTTGGCTTTTTTTACTGCAGCCAATGTATCACTTTTTTTTTTGTCTGGCCTAATTGTTGTTGTTATGATCATTCACATACACAGCCTTTTGTCTTTAAAAGACCAAGAAAACAAAAGTAAGATTTTGTCAGCATTGTTATTTCAGGATAGACAGAGATCACATGGAATAGAGTTATGTTAAATCTCAGAAATAGGTAACATCTCTATCTCATTCTATAAGGAGCATTATCATCCAAAGATCTACTAGTTCTGAATCCTCAAAGGAAATCTGAGAGTCTTCTTCTAACATTTTAAGAGTTTCTCTTCTGCACTGCTACGACTTGTGGATTTTAATAAATAAGTATATCCTCCATTTTTCTCCCAGATTAGTTTGCTTTTCTGTATTTGCTTTTCTCTTGTAATGATTTCAGTGCTTATAAAGTCTATGTTAAAACTTCTGGATGTTCTTCCTTGATTGTATTTGTCGGACGAGACCCACAAGTAAAGCAGTAGCAGACTACATTTTTGTCAGTAAGGTTTTATTGTTAGTCCTGTTAATGTTTTATGGCTAATGATTAGTCATCCAATGAAGCAATTATTTAATTAATAAAGACCTCTTTCATTTTATTGTTCAATGGCTATTGTTCCCAAATATTATTCTCACTCTGGATCCTGAGGTGGGCAGTTTTGTTCTATCTGAAGAATAGTGGAGGATTAAAAGCAGTTATCAGTGTCCCAAGGTCTGAACTGGGAAATGTCTGGTCATGGTGATAATGATGGAGCCCTTTTCTCCTCAGTCTCAGTGACCACTTAGGTCATTTTTACATGTGTACTTATCACAGCTTGCTTCCTCCTCCTCCTTGGTTCCCAGCTACAGCTTCTATGACACACTCTCTCAGCCCCAGTTATCTGGTGTTGGATGCACAGTGCCAAAACTAGATTTGTTGGACTGTTTAAAATACATAAGACTCACAAAACTTACACTAAACCATGTGAGGCTGTGGTCACTCTAGCACCATGATATCAATAAAAAAAGCCAAATCACCTCTGGCTATGGCAAACCTACACAGGTTCTGAGATCCTGCACTCCCACATCAGTACAAAGTAGATGACTTTATTTTATTAATGGCAGACCTATATCAGTCAGGATACAGTTGTGAACACCCTCCTGCCCAGCATCATTTATAAACAATCCATTTATATACTACCTGGGGATTTCTCAGAAGTGCACCGAGACTGATGTTGCTTGAAGAGCAGTGTTCTTCCCCTATGTATAATTCAAAGTTAAATTAATTTAGCAATTCTAAAATTTACCTTGCAAAGGATATTTCATACACCACACAATTCAAGACTTCATTACCTAAAAATGTCAGAAAAAGTCATGAATTCTCTCATGCCCAAAAGATAAAAACTGAACGTGGTGACATTATGAGAACCTCCCTTGTGAAATCTAAATAATTAAGGGATTTAACCTTGCATTCTCCTCAGACCACTTGACATCATAAGGATGAGGAAAGGATAAAATCAAAAGAAAAATGTGTTTCTGCAAATAAATGCTAACCCCCAAAGTGGCTTCACTATAACAGAAAAGTACAAGCAGGGCGGGTAACAGATGGTTTATTCTGCCCTTGAAGAAACAGTCGGTAAATAAATTTATGAAGTGCTGAAACTTTTAGAGGCAAAGGTCAGTAACACTGTAAATGTAAATGGTTAATACAGAATTTTACACTGAGTATTTATTATTCTCAAAAAGTTATCTTTATAAATATTTTTCCATTAATGTGAAGCTTTTATTTATTCTTCTAATGTTGCATAGAAAAATACATTAAATGATAATTTTATTTTTTTTCATGCACAAAGGGTTCATATAATGCTTTCCATAACTTAGACAAAATTGTTTCAAAGTCACACTCCCTTTTGTTTCTCCTGCTACTTGCAAAAATGAGCATTTATGGTCCCCATTTTTTAAAATAGTCTAGCCAGTGGGATAAAATACCATTAAGTTGTTGCTTTGGAATCGGCACAAGCCTTTGGAGAAGAGACTCGGCTTTCTGAAGTGGGATCCAAGATGCAAGAAAAAAAATAATTGGGAAACAACAATTTTGAAAACTGATGCAAGTATGACAGTGTCTTTAATAGAGTCAACCCTCCTGTCTCTTAGGTGATCTAGTTTAAGGCATTTGCCATGTGAGGAAAAGGTTCAGATGAACAAAGGTTTTTAAAAAGTCTTAAAAATTATGGACATTAACATACCCCAGAAAATAATGGTAATTGGATGATTAAGCGGCAATATTCCAGAAATATAAACACTGCAAATATCTTGTTTCCTTTCTATTTGATTGTTCAGAGTAGGGACCATTATTATTTTTCTGACTGCATTTCTGCCATTTCTATCATTTACATTGATCAAAATGAAACAATGAGGCTAATTTGCTCTTCATTTTTTTCTCATGTTCACCAAATTTTCCAATGAAATTCTGAAATTGTAAATCATAAATAAATGCATACACCAAAATAAAGTTTATTCTGAGTTAAATACTTTTATCTTTTACAGCAACTTTTATGATCTTTTCATGCCTCAGACATATCTCTAAAAAAATAATCAAGGATCACATCATTATCATGTCTTTATGAAGATTAAAATGAAGAAATATGGAATAGGAAATTATTATCCTGAGAATTGACATTTTTACTAAGACAAACTTTAATGTTAAAGAAGTGGCCAATAAGGGAAATTGAAATAAAGTCCAAAAGTTTTTGGTAAAATGGAGAGAGACTGTCTGACAGTTTTTGTCATTTCAAAGACATGTAAGGAAATGGGGGGGAGCAGATTTTGAAAAATATTGTTAGCAAGTTTGACTTATCATAGGAGAGTTTAAAAATGATAAAGTTTTCAGCAGCTGTGCTATTTACTGTTTCTCTAGTCATAGCTCATACATAGATACAGAACTCAAGGATAGCATCCTTAATCTTTAAGTGTATGTGAGCTTCAGTACTGAAATTTGAATGCACATAACACTATCATAAATGAAACGGTGCCATCCTATGAAACAAAACTCCTTATAGGGGATGAAAACATAAACAGATGACAAGCTAGCTAATTTTTTTTTACTAACATGGCAGATTACATTTTTTTAAAATTATGTGGTCTGATCTTAATTGCTCATGTATCTTTGCATGCTAAAATGAGATGTCAGGAGCACATCAGATGCCTAAAACTCTAAGCATGCCATTTTTGATGAAAAGCCACTATTTTGTGGTTGAAATAATTTATATTTGTAGCAGTAAAACCTAGAGATTTCCTGTATCTGAGGCATACTCTTTCCTTTCCAAGCTAAGAAAAATGAGGACATAAAAATATTAAGAAACTAAATCTATCCAGTTCACTTGATAACAATTAATGAAATGAAAAATTTGGTTAAATGTAATGCAATTAAATTTCATTAACTATATGAAAGTCAGAAAACCAGAAAATCAGCATGTTACACATTACACATGTTCATCTCTGAATAACCAGAAGATCTCAAAGTATAATTAATTCTTAAGCAAAGACTCTTTGGTGAGTGGGTCTTCATCTTAGGATCCCACCGGGAACAATTCCTGTTTCTGTCTGCTTATAAGGTTGTTAGCCAACAAAACAACAAAATATTCCTTACTATAATAATAAATAATTATTTTTGAAAATGACAGAAATGCAAAATACAAAAAGGAATAGGTAAAAAATAAAGAATGGTCTTTATTTTTCAGTCAGGTGGTTAAAACCAAATCTTGCATGGCATTATGACAAAGTTCAATATTAATGCCGGAAGTACCTGCAGAATGGAGGATGCTGGTAAGCAGTGACTCTGAAGAGTAAAACTCGTAATACAGAAAGATCTTACAACCTTTGTATCTGCTTTGAAGGTAAGTTACTAAAATGCTGCATCCAGCTTTAGTGTTCAAAACAGAAAAATAACTGGAGAATGACCAATGGACTAGAAAAGTGAGATTAAACATTTCCATTAATTTGTTCTGCCGAAAAAAAGCAGAATTTTTAAAATTTTGTTTACAATTTCTTTGTCAGAATATGCATGTATAAACCTCTATATAATGCATACTGAATTGATAACACACTAAACTTCTTCGTGAGGACAGATTAAAAAATTTTTATAGTGGTGAGGAACAGTCATATTGACAAAATGCAGTTATCTTTTTCCAGCTTAAAATTAGGCAGACAAATTGATTTCAATCTTGGTTTTCTTTGAACACACCATTAAAAGAACCGCTTATAGTCTCTTATTTAGATTATTTGTGTTTACCAGCCTAAAGAATCCAAATTAAAATATTTATGAAAAGAAAATATCCCATAGACCTCCTGAAGTATGCTAAATTGATGTCATCCGCAAATAAATAAACAAATAAATAAATCTTTGTTACAAACACAAATTAATGTACCTGTTTTTAAGGTACAGCCTAGAAAAATCCCATAGATAAAACTGATTCCCTATTGCTAAGAATTTAAAAATAAATACTGAATATTTTTCAGAAAAATGTTTCTATTAAAGACTCAGGTTCCACACATAAAAAAGGTATTTATAAAGAAAAGTTTTACGCCTTTCAAAAAGTGAAAGTCATGATGCTTCTTCCTTTAACTTGAAAAGGAATTTTTAAAACAAGTTAAAGAAAAATGCACCTGTTAGGTTGTTATAGCACTTTTCCTTCACTTTCCTTCATATTTTTTCATTGTACCATGATAGAGGCTATGTAATTTCAATTAGAAGTATAATGACCTGTCAGGCCCCTAAAGCAACAAGAAAGGAGAAGAAAGGCAAGCAGGCACTGCCTCTTTTTGCCCTGTATAATATGGATACCAGTTTTAGAGCTCCTTCTGCAAAGCTGACTTTGGAGTAAAATTTTGTTGTCTTGCTTTTCCCTCTGCAATATAACTGAAAGACAGATTGATTCTGTCTTTTCCTAACACTTGTGCTTCCACAACCAGAGAGTGAAAGAGCCCCCACAGGTAAATATCCTCCTGCAACCACCTTGCTTCTGCTACCAAGTTTTTCAAAGATATCTTTGTGTCAGGCTGCTGTCTTTTGCATTACCCTTATGCAAAAACACATAGATGCCATAGGATGAAGAAAACACTTTAAACTAGCCATATTCTTTTATACCTCCTCAATCCTCATTTTCAACTACAGTTTGACTATTTTATGAAAAATTTCCAAGAATTTCAGGTAACTATAAAATGCCTGTGTGAACAGTTTTAGATGAATGGTTGAAGTTTAATATCATCAGAAGAAATTAAAACACAAGACTTCCAACGAAAACTGTTAGAAATAAAATATAATATTATAAATAAAAAAAAAACCCCAAACATTCAAATGCTTCAGTGTTTTAAAAGAAAATCAGTTGTCACCATTACAGTTTTTATTCTAAACCTGAATATGACATCCAAAAACTCAGGATTTGAAATTTCTTTTTTGTTTTGGTTTTTAAATATTTTCTCATTTTCTTCGTATCAGCTGGCCTAATTAGTCAATATTCAGTGTCATATATCCATAATAAGGCCAACTATGAATCCAAGTTGAATGACTTTTCTTTGTTAATTATTAGTCTTCAGCATCACAAAACTTATTGCTTATTACTGTTGCAAAATCCACAGCGGATATTCGCAAGGCAAAGTGACTAACACAGCAGTCACTGACGTGCAGTTAATGCTTCTATTACTGGCAACTGTTCTTGAATAAGATCCTATATCACACCCAAAGAACTGCCAATATTCATGTCCTGCCCACTGAACAGTGGCAGCACCAAGAGAAAATGAGAAAAAAATTTTGAAAGAGAAGCAATGATGATGAGAAAGATGATGTCATACAGGAATAGCAGCAGCAAACTTAGATGTCAGGTCTATAGCCCTTCCATGTCTAAGAACTCATTTAGCTAAGCTAATTGTTGCTTCTTAATCAGTATACATAATAATTTTACACTTCAGCCTTCTTTACTGGAGTGAAACACCTGTCCAGAACTAAATATTATTTATTCATATTATATTCCTGCCTGCAACTTCTGTCACAAGCTATGATGCCATTGTAAGAAAGACTTGAAAAGCACAGAGCATGATGGACCCCTCCTAGAACTTTACAAAAAAGTTTACAAGTTTCACAAGTAGGTGATACAGCAGATGGATACAGACTGCCAGGGGGCCGCAAGGAAATAATGAGATGGTAATGATTACAGCACTGGGGAGCAGTGTTGTAGAATTCATGGGCACATTGTAGGAAAGGGAAATTTAAGAAGAAACTTAAAGGAATCAGCTTTCTGGTTGCTTCTCTCCATGTTCTGTGAAAGGCAGCAGAGAGAAAAGCTACTAGTTAAAGACAATCATCTCTTGGTTAATGGGCCTGAGGTTGCGGGCTGATCAGGGGGGAAGAAAAATAGTGAGATAAAAGTAGGAGAATGACAAAGGAAATCTGCCATCTAAGGCTTCATGCAAAGGATTACAGGATAGGAAGGATTTTCTACAAAATCAAAGTAGAAAACAAGATAAAATTTGTCAAGTCCTGAGATATGGAAGTACTGGAAATTAAGACATCTACTGATAAGAGTTTTACCTGTAGAACTGTCTATTCAAGCATTAAAATTAAAGCAGCCTCACCACAGAAAATGTGTATATAGAAGCCTGAGAAATCAGGTAAACACTTACTTAATAGCATGGAGTCATAAAGGGAAAAATCTCAAAAACAGATTCATTACCCAAATTCACACCTCCAGCAGACCTCAGAATGCTGCCTAACACAATCCTTGCTTCACACAAAGCTGTCCCTTCTTTATGAACTTCTGACATCACTTTCCTCTGGCAACTTATTGGATAGAGAGTGACATAAATCTGACAGCCTGCCTGGTTCTCTTCCCACTTTTTGCAGGTGATGGGTCCCACTTGACTACATTTATTTCTAAGGTCTGTAACGTATTTCTGGATTTACCATCAAAAATTGATTTTATACTGTTAAGCAGTCATACCTTACAAATTACTGGGATAAGGATCCCAAAGAAATTTTCTAGGGTTGCTATCACCTCCCAAGTCTCATAAAACTTTCCACATATCTATGGCTCTTCTACTGCCTGCATTCTCTCAGATTGACCCAAAGAGAAAAGAAATGCAATTACTGCCTTTAAAATAAAGTGATTTGTTATTACATCTCTAAATTTTCTTCATTCTCTGAATTAAACATAGTTCACTCTGAAATATCCAGGGAACAATATCATGATTTCTGAGAGCATTGGTTTAACTTCTGTATTATATTTGAAGTGGTAACTTTGATGGTAGTGTATAGCATAGCCTGAGGCTGGTAGTTAAATACAGTATACAGTAAGGGAAGAGAGTAAATTCCAATGGTAGTTTAGATTAGGCAACAAGGACTGTGTTGATTTGCAGCTGAAGAGTTTGGACTTCTGCCTTGGGGCTGCAGGCAGTTGCAAAAATCTCATGATTGCATAAATTTATAGGAAATTATTTTGTGATTGTCTCCAGCTGATATAGTAGCTTGGCAATAAATATATGATAGCAGGTTTTAGGAGCTTTAGCAGCTAATGCAAAGTAGAACAGGAAAAGACAGAATAATGACTTACATTTGAAAATGATCCTTGCACCATAAGGCAATGATTCCTCTGACACACCAAAGTGACAGAATTTCAGAAATCTCTCTCATTTTAGAAGTTTGGGCAGCATATTTTGCAAAATAAAAGTTGAGCTTAGTTTTTAAGAGTGTCTTGCCTAATTAAAATTAAGGTTGCAACCCCTTACAGTGGAATCTTTTAGTATTTGTTCTGAAGAGAGAGGGGAGAACTTCCCCATGGTTTATAAGTAAGAGCTGGTTTAATTACTTGTGCAACAATTCTGTCCCTCTGAGGCAGAGAAGCCACTCCAAACAAAGCAAGTAGCAGCATCTCTAATTAGAGGACAGTGACAGTTCACCTTTAGCTGGAGCCAAAGCTTGGGATGCTCTGTCAGAAATGTGAAACCACACACACACATGGATGCACACACAGTCTCCCAGGGGTCTGAAGTGGGCGCTGCAAAATGCACGGAGCCTGACATCAGTGCCTGCTCAGCAGCAGCATCTGCCAGTAAAACCAACCAGTGAATCTGGGCTTTTCATGTTTCATTGAACATGTCTTACTGTCTGTGATCTTAGTTGCATCATATGTGGCTTTGTGTCAGGAGAATCATTATAAAACAAAAGGGTATAAAGTGCTGGCAGGTTCTCTGGGCTAATAATGATCTTATTATTACACATAAGACTAAACACTTTGTAGCTTGTACTGCTCAGTAGAAGGTTGTGCAATGCTGTTAATCTGCAAATAATTAAGAGAAATTAACTTCATCCTTATCATAGGATACAGTTTTATTAATATATCTCTCCATTAGTAAGGTATCAAATAGTCACATTCACAGGCAAGTCACAAAATTTACACATTCTGGTGGAATTTGTTCACCAAACCAATCCATATTTTTCTTGCAATATAAGAAGCAGTGAATGGACAAGTGCATCAACATAAGAAAATTGAGGACTTTATCAGTCTAAAATTGGTTTGAGACATTCTTAAGAAAACCAAAGATAAGTTACTTTCTTATTCCAAATTTATGGCCACCTATTTTACAGAAAGATGATGATGCTCTGTAAATAAAATCTTAAGAACTACTTCTAAAACAGTTTTTTTCTTTTCTTTGGAGCAATTTCTAGTAAGGAAAGAATTAGGAAGTAATTTCTACCACTCATCATCATTAACCACATCCTGGATGAAATTTTCAGTGGTTAGAGTCTTGAAGTTTTGATTTTGCAACAGTTTTTATGAGGGAGTTAATCAGACCTTTGTTACTTTGGTTTTAAAACATTCAATTATCTTTCATTTTTTTCTTATCTCCTTCTGTGGAGGTCTGAATACTTACATTGATATTGGCTGGACAACAACAGCTGACAGGGTAAAGAGTAATTTTTCTTTACTTACAGCACTTCTCTGAAAGAGAATGCAAATTATTTTGTTTAAAATAAAAATAAAAATGGGAAACAGCATCTCAAAAGCTGTTTATTCAAAAACTTTAAAAGTTTGTGTCTGGATTCTGAACTACTGCAGTCACCTGTAGGAAATTTGTGGCCTGGAGACTGAGAGAAGAGGAAGGTAACTAACAAACACTGAGAGTGGAGGAACTGAAGGAGTTCTGTATTGAAGAGTGCCATTTCTGTTTCAGTCATGAAATAACAATAAGAGTCAGTGAAAATCTTTCCCTTGCCATCTGCCATGTTGCATTAGCAACCTTTAGAGTTAACTACCCTTAGAGCAGTACTTCACGCTAGTCCTTTGACATTTGGCTCTTTTCCAAGGTTGTGCTGTCATTCCTTCCTGAATCTGCATGAGTCTGCCAAGAGATGTTTTTATAAATACACAGTTTAAAGCAATCACAGGCCTGAGATGCAGTTAATACTTCAACTGCAAGTTAAGAGCTCGAAAAACCTCAGTCTATATAAGTGCTTTGCAGGGACTATCATGAACTTGGCAGAGAGCAAAGATGATGCTCATAGTGGTACTGTGTTGCATGTTCTTAGGGCTCCTAAGCATCAGGAAGCTGCATTCCTCTGCACAGGGACCCAGTATTCTGTAACTTGGTGTGGAAAAACTTTGTGTGACTTTTGATGAAGTTGTAGCTAATGGAAACAACCTGTAATAAAACAGTGAACAGAACAGCTAGACTGGTAAGGGAGACTGGCCAGGCCTCAGTCACACAAGACAGATAAAGATAAAAGAGGTTGTAGGAAGAACAATCCATTACAAGGAATATGAACTGTAAGAAAAAAAAAGGAAGTATTAAGCTGTGGAACACTTTCCTGCAGGTCGCAAAAGCAATGCATGATAGCTCCACATTTTCTGATTTCTCGTCAACTTTTGAACTGCTTTTATTCTTCTAACATAGGAATTAAGATTGTTTATAAATATTATTGGTAGGCATGAAGTACTGTGGAAATTGATCCTCTGACAAGTAGCTTGCAGCCTAAGTATGCTACTCCAGGATCCTTTCTACACTCCAGAAATTATTTTGGCAATCCTATTTACAATTTCTGTCCCCATAATCTTTGTTCAAAACAAAGTATTTTCTACTGAACTTGAGTTGCGAACCTTTTTACATTTGTTACAGTAAAAAATAATCATGAGGTTGTTCTATATGAATATTATTCTGAAACCAGCTTCTTAAAAATATAACAATAGTTCAATCAGCTGTAGCATTGACTCAAGTGCATTAATTGCCAAAAACCATAACCAGATGCTTATTAGAGGCTTCTAGTCATTATCAGACATTAATTGCATTGATTCAGAAGCACTTTTCTCTTACATAAAGACTTACACCATCAGTATAGGTGTGCTGAAACATCAGTTTTGAACGATATCAGTGCTTCATGTTGTTGCTCTAAAAAAAGACCAAAAAAAGACCAAAAAAAGTGAGTCTTCAGTAACTAAATGATAGACAGACTCTTAGATTTTTCATGTTCCCAAGTGGCAGAGGTTGAAGTTTCAGGCTATCGATGAAATATACATGATACATTCCTCAGCTAATTATTTGTCAGTATATTAATAAATCACACCAGTCCCTGCAAGGCTATCTAAATTTAGAAGGTTCATGAAATGCAATACATAATTAATACCCTTAGATTGGATGGCTTAAAGGCAAGTGATTTCCTGATCTCATATGAAGTAGAGAACATTTATCATTGTCCAAGTCTTGAATTGCTAGCATGCCTGCTTCTTGGGACTGTGTATAAATGTTTCTGTCATTTATTCTAGTTCATGAGGAGAAAACAGAAAATACATAACAAGCAGAGGTAGATTTTTTTCTTAAACTCATGAAGTTGTGTTTATGAATGATAAAGGAATAAAATTCAATATGTAAGGTAATTGCAATATGGGTAAGGGTAATGAACTGACATTTGATCAGAATCGTCAATGGGACATTTACCACTGATATCACAAGATTGTAGTCAGGTCACAAATATATGTGTGCAAATACCTGCATGCAAAATTCTCCAATCATTCAGGCATGTGTCTTCATGTTCTCCGATCTCTTCTCAAAATGTTCATCCATAGCATGTTGGAAAAATGGTCATCATAGTGTCCCACACTGCACCTTTCTTGCCTTTCTGTGTCTCTCATAGGACTCTTTCCCTGGTCTCATTCCTTCTTCTTGTATGTTTTATTTCTGCATGTCATTAGTCAAGTGGGAGGAACCACAATGTACAGAATTCATTTTTCCCCAGATGTAAAGAAACTCAGTGCTTGCACTATTTGCTAAATCTTGCTAGAGCGATACACTCTACTATGGCTTTTAAATATCTGCAAGGTTTCTACAGGCAGGACTGCAGACAAATGTACAGGTTGACAGGAGATAGTGTGTTTGTAGATCTCTCCTCCACCTTCCTATTGTCCATGAAGGCAAGCTTTAATTCTGAGAAAAAATGCCAAGGAGTATGAATTAAGTTACAGAATCACACAGAATCACAGAATCAAGTTCTACAATAATGCTTCTGCTTTTCTCTATAGACATAATTCTCCTGTCTGAAAAGGAATTTTCCTGACTAGGAAAAGCATCCCTTCAATATCAGGCTACCAAAAGCAGAGCTCCCTCCTCTCCTTCAGACTTTCTCCAGTATCTTTCTGACCACTGTGGATAGCACAACCATACAGACTTTCCCACTGTGAAGAAAATAAAAAAACCCTTCACTGATGAGGTTACTTCTCCCCAGGTCTGTGACAAAATTTATGCCGTCATTTATGTAGTATTATTTACACGATTAAGTTCTCAAAGCTCCATCAAGCAGATGGCTTAAAATCTCCTGAAATTCAGTGGTTAGAATTGAGTCTGTAACTCTACCTCCAGCAAGGTTGACCACTGTTATTCTGTCTCTTAGGTCACATGTGACCTGCTCCACTCAGAAAAGATAGAGTACAAGCAGAAAAGGTAGAGGACATCGAGAGTCAGAGGTAGAAAATGAAGTTGGTAATTTTTTTATCATATAATAGGAGAAAAAGTAACCATCTCCAGGTCAAAGAAAAGGAAAATAAAGACACAGCTAATGGCTCCATAGTGACAAGTGCTGAAAGACCAGCTTTTGAGGTGGACCTTCCTTTCAAGTTACCTAATTCCTTGAAATATTCCCCAAAATCTTTCTTCTGCAATTGAACATATCTTTGCAATTGCAACTTAGGCCACTTCTTGTCTGCATGGACAGATACACAGGCAATATTGAATGTAGACTCAGTAGCATTAGAGAGGAAGGCCACCCTCCTGTTTCAGTCAGGTGTGTAGCTTTAGTATTAATCTCATCTCTGACTTGACCTGATGTCCTGGTAGCAGCTAGGATGGAATTAATTTTCTTGTCAGTAGCTGGTGCAATACTGTGTTTCAGATTTGGCATGAGAACGATGTTTACAACACACTGATGTCTTTGGTGCTGCCCAGTAGTGCTTACCCAAAGTGTCATGATCTGTCAGTGAAGAGGTTCACAAGTAGCTGGGGGTGAGCAAAGTTGGGACAGATGATCCAAACTGGCCAAGAGGATATTGCATGCCTTAGGTTGTCATGCTCAGCATATGAACTGAGGGGAATTGGCCATGTGCCACGGACAGCTGCTCATTGGTCATTGCCTGGTGAACTATGGTATTGTGCATCACTTAGTTTTCTTGGGTCTTATCCCTCTCTTTCCCTCCTTTTCATTGTTATCATTATTAAAATTAGTATTATTATATTTTACTTTGTTTTGATTATTAAACTATAACTATCTTAACCCAACAGGGTGGGGAAGAGGGGGTGGGAGTATATGCATGGCACTTAATCACCACCTGGAGTCAAGGAACGACACCTGCTTTCAGCAACTATTTTCCTGGCTTTCACAAAGGTAATTTATTCCACAAATATTCATAGCTAAGTGATCAGAAGAAAACTTGTTCTTGTGCTTTTTTTCCATTGGATCCTTACTTTTTACCTCATAAAACCCAATATATGGGTACAAATAAAACCTAGATTTCAGGCAGAAAAAGACTCCTGTTTTCTTGCTCCTCACTGTCTTTACTTTGAAAGATCTTTTGCCACATATGTACAAAATGGAATTATTCTTTCTATCACCTTCCTTCTGACATCTTCAATACCTGTTTGTTTCAGGACTTCAGGACTATAGTAAAACAAATGGTGGCCTTACTGTTTTCTGTTACTCGGTGTCCTAGGGTGACTTTATGATGCTTGTATCCCCAAAAGTCTCTTCTGCTTAGGCTGGATATTGAGTTCTGTGCTTTTAAAGCTAGATCTGAGAGCAAAGTGGGGAGAAGTGGTGGATTGTCTGAGGTGGCTGTATTCAAAAACATAGAGATAAAAGCTTCAGCTTCAGCTCTCTCTCTCTCATGGACTGTGGTGTCTGCAGCACGGACAGACAGCAGGACAGAGCTCTCCTTTGCTTTTAGTTAGTTTTTAGCTAGCTGAGGCAGAGAAGTTTCCTGGACCGAGGTTTTTCTTTTTCTTGGAACTAATCAGCCTTCTCTGGACTGAAAACCCAGAAAACACCAGGAGGTCATGCCTGAGGCCCACTGGGGCCTGTGACACAGGCATTTTCCAGAGCAGGATGGACTGACAAGAGAATGAGTGAGCCTCACGACAAGGACTTTCTGGATTTGCCATCTCTTCAGAACAGAGAGGTTCCATTGTTTAATGTTATTCATTTTTCCATGTTTGTGAGTACTTTGCCAGTTAAATACACAGTTTTTCCACTTCTTTCAAAGGAGGTTTATGTTGCCCAATAGGTGGGGGGGAGAGGTCGCTTGAATTTGCTTTGCACAGGGATCCCATTTGGAGGTTTCCTCCCAGATTTGCTCTAAACAAACTCAGAAAGTGCTGCTTGAGGAATGTAGAAGCAAAGACTACAGAGGGAAACACTGACATGCTCTGTCAAAGACATCATCTTTAGTATTTCTGCCTGCTAACTTGCCCATATTATGGGAGAAAAATTTATCATCCTGCCTCTTTTTTTATTCCATGAAGATCCTTCTTTTACTATAATCTATAAGTCTAGCATTGGTATTTTGCAAATAATGTTTTTATCTGTTACCCTTATTTGGTATTGTTACAAAAATAATTATTAGTTTGTTGTTATATTTATTATATTTGATTAGCCTTATTGAAATGTAAAGGGTTGAATGTGCAAATCTGAGATAAAGAAATTTGAATGGATTAGTTGCTGCTTCCCCAGTGATCTACTAAATGGATATGTGATTTGTACATCCACCACACACTAATAAACATTGAATAGCTTGTTATTTGAAATAAATGCTTGTAAATCTGGTCAGTATAGAAACAAAGGATAACTTATTAAAAGTGTGAGAATTACTTTTCCTCTTCTGAAAACAGCCGTAAGTGTGAAGAAGTCACTAATGCTATTGCTTTTTGAGTGCAGAATTTCCTGTTATAATAATTATGATAATCAGATGGAAACAATTAGAGTAATCAGATCTTGAACTTTACGTATTTCATTATAGCAAAGAGAAAAATTTTCCCTATAGAACTTGCAAGCAGCTTCAAACGTATGTTTATAAAGTTATTTCATTTTTATAATTTAAAAGTTATAAAAAACTCTGTGTTCAAACAGGCCAGAAATGTTTTTCTTACTATAGGAATATTTTGTATGAATGACATATCTCTTTCTCCAAACTGTTCTTGAACATAAAAGCCCTTGTACACTGATAAAATAGTGAAATTATATCTTAATGAGTTCTTACATTTTCCAACATATTGAATTCAATTCTTATCTCTCTTCTATGGTTTAACTCTGGAGATTTTACTACAGAACTAAAGAAATGTTAAGAAACTAGATATTCATTAATACTTTCAGAGATATATCTTTAGAGGTACAATCATCTACACACGGAATGTCTTAAAATTACAAAAGTACTGTATCTGAAGGTGATGGACTGAGTTCATTGATCTCTTCTCCTTTTTTTGGCTGAAGGGTAAGAGCAGACACTTCAAATGTTCCAGTTTAAACCCAGGGGGAAAATGGAATGCTTGTTCTGTTATGTACTTGAAAAGTGGAAGATTTATTTTAAGAGAGATTGATGGTTAACACAGTAAGGAAAGGGCAAGGATAATACCTAAAAATAATGTGAAAGAAAGGGTAATATATTAGGATATTTTGTTTCAGTTTTTTGTACAGGAGGAAAGCATGACAATCTCTTTAAATTTTTTACCTGTCCTTGTGTTTTCATTTTGTCTTTCTGTATTGCTTA
This sequence comes from Poecile atricapillus, assembly GCF_030490865.1. Lineage (NCBI taxonomy): Eukaryota > Metazoa > Chordata > Aves > Passeriformes > Paridae > Poecile > Poecile atricapillus. The sequence continues at coordinate 96,401,425 of NC_081250.1, read as the reverse complement.
GGATCATTCAGATCAGCACTAATATTCATGTATTGCTTAATAACATCCATAGACTATTTTTCCTATCCAGAACACATCTCCAAAACAAACAAGATCCTCAATCAACACAGAGACAATGCATCACGGAAATGCAGTCTCGACAGTGAACAAGTTCATAGGAAAAACAAGATCATCTTTCATTCCAGCTTTATAATCTCTGAATAACAATGGATAATTGAAAATTGTTGTACTGCAGCTCCAACAAATTGAAATACCTTAAGTTTAAAAAAATAACACCTCTGAAATTAAATACTTACATAATTTTTCTCAACATCAAATTTGAAGGACTGCTCTATAAAAAAATACACTACCTTTTAAACACCTGTCCTTTCTGCTGAAAAATCAATCTGACAGAAAATCATAAAGAAGTCATAGAGGTCTTTTTTTAATCAAAATACACAATTTTTTTGTATTCACATTGTGGTAATAGTCACAGTCACACCCTGAGGCAGGGCTTGTCCTAAGACAGATCACATCCTACATATGTGCTAGCATTTCAGTCATGTGGTGGCTACACTCTTATCAAGGTGGGGCCATACCAGTGTAAGTCTGCATATTCTGAAATGTAGATTTTGGCACATGGATATTTTTTTTTTAAATGGATATATTTTTTTTAATGAAATAAAAATATTACACAGGAAAAACATTAGTACCATTTATAAGCTGGAGAACACTTGCTTCCATTATTCTTCATGGGTAGAAACAGAAAACGGGTTAGTAACAAAGAATTAAGATTAATTCTTTTTTTTAGGCACGTAACTCCAATAGGAAAAGAGATATGGACAGGGTGACCACTCTAATGAACATTGCAACTTCATGAATGGCAAAGGGTATGTACTACCCCATTAAGTCAAGGTCAGATAAAAAAATTGCTTCCTGCAAAAACTGGTTACAGACTACATAAAATAGCTTGAATATTTTTAAGAAGATTTTAAAAAATAAACCACTGTGGAAGGATGTAGCAAATTTATTTTGTATTATTTTAATCCCTCCTTTCATGGTATGATTATTTTGTCATCCTGAGCTATCAATTTACTGAATGTTCACTCTTGAATAGGGATTAAAGTATAATAAACTACTCAACACAAGCACCCTGTCTCAGGACCAGATTTGGATTTTGTATTCAGGACTGTGCAGCATAATGAGAAACAGAAATTCCTCCTCTAACCTGCTCCAGTTCTACCATCCTGCATCATATTGCTCAATTTCATCCATGTCTGAGAAAAGATGACAGTTACAAATGCTTCACAATCATGATGATATGGTATATTCTAAGTTACACTTGCAATAAAAATGATTATTTACTTTTCTTTCGGTCACTCCATAATTTTGCAACAGTAAAATCATATCCTGAGTTTTACATATAGCCTATGTAATAGCTAAAATAGCTGAGACACTTAGGGAAATACAATAAAATATAATACCTGTGAATTTATAATTGTAAAATTATTACATTAAAGATACAATTTTTTTAAATTCAGTTTATTATTGAATTGTGTGTGCTTTCTTTTCCTTATTATTTTTTATCTGTTTGATTTATAGTTTCAGACCCATAATCAATAGCAAGTGCCTTCCTGGAAAATATGTCCTGCTATTGTCAGAATTTTTTGGAGGAAGAAAAGATGCTCTCACACAAATATTTTATTTAAATTTGTCTGGCTTTTGCTAACCTGAAATCAATAACCTATTTGAACCTGGAGCCAAAATTAGGATGCACTCACCAAGTGCGAGACCAAGCGCAGTGGCCGTCACAGCAGAAAACACAATTTGTGTGTTTCCTGAGAAGACAGGAGGGCGAGACAGGTCCCTCTCACAGATCTTACCCACACAAGCAGCTGGAAATACAAGAAGGAAATACAGGTCCATACTAATGCAGTTCACAGGCTGCTGGGAAGGCTCCACACACAGGCTCTTCCGGACTGTGGCCATGGCTGCACCCCTGGCTGCTGCACACCATGTCGGTGAGAAAATCAAAGCTCACAGTAAAAAAAACAGAATTTACTTTGTCAGACAATTGGGAACTTGTCAGCAGAAACAAATCACAACACATGAGCTGATTCCAGGTGGCCTCATGCCATTTCCAGGCACACGGAATTTTTCCAGATATTTGGACTAATATAGCTAAAAATCTTTACCACAATGACAGCATTACTGTAACTAGGCTTTTTGTATCTCCATTTTTATGGTATCTGTTGGATCAAATACACTGAAAAGTCGATTTCTAAATGCCCTCAAGTGATACCAGGCAAATTTCCTTATTTTGCTGGGAGAAAGAGAGGTACAACAGGGAACTTGCTTCATTTATACAGTAATGTGACCAAATATATAAGCCAGAAACCTCACTGTTTGTCTGCCAGTCTGAAATGAGCACTTGAAGTGTTTATATCATCTTAATGGCAACTGAAATAGCAGCTTTTCATCCTTATCAGGGTAATTCCAGATGAAACTATCCCATATAAACAACAGTGTTTGCTTAATAAATAAGAAAATGCTGTGCTTGTCTACATTTTCCCCTTCTCTATATTCTTAAAACCTTGTCAGAAGTCATACTAATTTTTGTGAAATAAATACATCAGGGCTAGGCTATGAAGTCTCTTTAACAATGAAACCAAGAGATAAAACAGTAGGGAAATGCTTTACAAAATATTTCAATAATAACAATAATAATTTAAGAATAATAATTTAAGAATTTGAAATCACCAAGCTTTTCGTTAAATCTGTCTCTAAGCAAAACTGTTACTCATTCATAGTTTGCAATCCCAAAAAAACTGATAATAAAACTGGTGCCTTAGGACATATCAGAGCCAGTGCCAGCTGAGAAGCAACATAGTCAGTCTAATCCAGTACTGAAGCTGAGTTTTCAGCTGACTTGGAATACAAACAGATAAATCTTGTACCTGATTAGGATGTGGGTCATATCTATATAAAGTGCCATCTAAGTTTGACATCCTAGAATATGCGATATAGACATATTCTTCCTGAGGTGTACTGTCCACCCTCTTACATCTTTTCTCAGATTTCTAATTTTTCCTAAACTTTCTAATCTTCCTCCCTGTTCCTTTCTAAATTCCTCCAAGTAAATGTTATATATGGTACATTATTTCTTTCTTATCACATCACAGAACTTATTTTATCCGCACCTTCTCATCTAGTATTCTTTGCTTCAGGCAGAAAATCCTGTGCCCCTCCTGCCAACTGCAGCCTTGAAACACATGGTCGCTTGCACATGCCTGCAGTGAGGCAGGAGCAAGCTATAAACAAAGAGGTTCATATTCAGACACCTTCAACAAATAAACCAGATATACAGAGACTAAAATTACACAGACAAGTGTTTCATGGGGCATAAATCTGTGCCCACACAATAAAAGTTAAGGTTGAGTGCTCTTTAAAAATGTATTCAGAGTAAATCTGAAAGCTGGAAAACAGTAAGTGAATCCTTAATGTGTCATTAGAAATACTTTAAAACTTACAGAAATAATATACTGTTATCAGGAGCACTCAACATAGCTAACTTAATCTTTTTAGAGCTGTATCTTCATACTGTCTTCCTTTTTGCCCACCTAAGCTTGCACAAATCTTTCCTGTAGGATTGCAAAAAGCACCACCATTCTGGGAAATGATAGGCGTCACTAAGCCCACCCAGGTAGTATGTGTACATAAATCCTAGAAACATGTTTTCCCCTCTCATGGATTTAAGAAGTATCATGACCATATGGAATTAGAGACACTGATCACTGTTTAAAATGGAGTTTTAAAAAGCATAGCAAGCTGCTACAGGATAACTTATTAAAATAAATAATTCCATCGACATTAACAAATTCTTGTGTTATTGTCTATGTCTCTTTGAGTCTGGATTTGGTTTTGGTTTTTTTTTTCATTTTTTAAATTATAATTACAGACATTAATTTTAACATACATTTTTAATTAGCTGTTAGGAGGACTTGACCATAGATGCAGACAGTTCTGCTACCAGAGCATGCAGGAACTGAATTCTGTCTATATTCATATTAGATAGATGTTAGATAGATCCATATTGCAAAAACATGATTGGAATAACAAATTTAAATTATAGCCATATTTTTAACATGATATCATCTGTGTTTTCAGATAAGCTGTTATTTCTCATAGTTCATTTCCTGTGATGATACTTAATCTAACCCAAGTACTTTAAAAGTAGCTTTTGTGATGGATACCCACTAGTAATTGAAATAGCAACCATTTAGTTTAAAAATGAGAATTTTAAGTTCATTATCTGTCCCCTGCAGAATATGCATGGATAATTTATTCCTATCCATAATTCACTTCTTGAACAACTCTCATTTGTACTATGAGAGACTATGAGAACCGTATGCCCTGCTTTTACTTAGACTTTGATACAAAGTACCTAATTTCTGAAATAATCAATTATAGTCTCTCTAGAAATTAGCTCCTCCTTCCTTTTCTTTTCATGTGACTTCATTTATTCATGGGAAAAATTATTGTTCTGATCAATATTTGCTGAGTGGCACTTCTGTCTTTTTCAGTTCTCATTTTGAGGCTAAGCTGCTTACAGAATTTTTGTTGTTAAAAAAACACATTTAATGATCCTAATGATATTAATCTGTTTGTACAAGAATAGATGGATATAAAGGTATCTGCCTACAGAATTTAATATCTTTCAGTAAGATTAGGTACCCTGAATTTATGGATACATATTAAACACTCTAGGGTGGGAGAGAACTGTATACTTCTGCAAATCACAGGTGTTTCATTACAGTATGTATGCACAGAGTTGCTATATGTAACTTTTATTTCAAATTCTTGTACTGCCAGGTTTTCAAGAACTGATTGAACAAAGCCCCAGGCAACCAGGTCTCATTCCAGAGCTGGCTCTTTTACAAGCAGGCCTTGGAGACCTCTTGAGCACCCTTCCAGCTGGTACCAACCACTGAGTGTATGGACTGAAAACAGAAGCTTGGAGCTTGCAGAATTTAGTGGAGGAAATTGCATAACCTCTTTTACACTGGAGGGCAGCATAAAAATTCCCTCCTGAACCTGAACTTTACAAATCTATGAATCTCAAGAGCTGGGTCTAAATTAGCACTTTAGTTCAGAGTACTGCAGTTTTGAACTTCATCTCAAGAGCACATCACCTCTTACAGTGCCCTAGCTTGGTTCACAGGCCAGTTTTAATTTATGCAAACTAGATTCCTTTAGGAGGAAACTGGAGAGGAAAAATCTGTAACAAGCATACACCAAATACAATCTAAGAAATAATGGGATCACTAGTGCTCCAATCAGAGGTCAGTGCTTCAAATGACTTCAGGGATGAAGTCATTTGAATCAGGGAATCAGACTAAATCTGCTAAGAATAATGTCCCAGAACAGAGAACAAGACACCACCAGCTAATTTGATCTGATGATATGTTTCTCCTTTGTACTTGCTGATGTAGACATAGCCAGTACAAGAAAAGTTAAGCTGCCTGGCAAATGCACAGCTGGAAATCAGTGCATCAAAAGAAAGAAATTAAAGGAATACTAATCACTTAGGTGAAGCCCATAGGAAAACTTCAAATTATTTGCCAAAGTTTAAAACTTCAGTTTTACAGCGTTTTAGGATATTCATTAATCTGCAGATTGGGAATGGGAATTAGTTTTCTATTTTTCCAGAACTGCAGGACCAGCTAATGAAAAATTTGGGTTTAATTTTTTTGTCCTTTCTCTTTTGTATTTTCAGAAACTTCTCTAATATAACAAACACTGAAAGCAAACCAGTAAAAAAATTCTCAGTTCTACAGGGATAAAAATATGCAGATAAACAAAGTCCTAACTATGGTTTTCATGCTATGCTGTTTAGGAGTATACTAGCCATCCATGTGACATTCCATGATAAAAAGAAATACTTAAGCCAGAACATGGACCAAGATTTGCCCTTATATCTTATTTATTTCATTTTGTGTTTATGGAGAGTATTTCAAATTAATATTAAAGCATATAAGCACAGCATAACATATAAATGCATATAACATATAAATACAGCATGCTAAAAAATGTGAAATAGTAGAAAAGGAGGTGGAGCAGGGGGAAAGAAGGCGGTATGTCCACCTTGTTTCTTAGGAGCAATAAGTGATCTTTATAAAATTTCCAAAATTACACATTTGCTATTTCAGTAGGTTAAATGGTGTCACAATCAAATCTAAATCACTTTGTATATCATATAAACATATGATACATGGCATATGCTTCTCTACCTTTATCTTGTCCAGAAACCAACAAAAAAACCATTAGTGACTCTGAAGTAGCTTCACTTAAAAGAATTTTTTGCATCTCCCTATTGAATATTAATCCTCAGCAGAAATATACTTGTACTAGCTCTAGGATCAACTCACTTTCGATGATGTCTTGAATGAACAAAAATTATAAAAAATTTTCCTGACCTTAATTTTTTCAGGTGGCTGAGGTTGAACTCAGTGACAAAAGTGAATGGAACTTCCCATCCATCCAGTGTCTCAAACTAACACAGTCCACAGTCCATGAACAATTAAGCAATTTCTGTCAGTAGTCATTCTAACAGTTTTCACAGCAGCTTTTATAAAAACTGATTTTTCTTTATTTACCTTAAAGCTAAGGAGAGACTGACACACAACTCAGAAATTTTGAGCAAAATTAGTTCTCAGAAATTTACCTAATCTCCACTCAGTGAATTTTTTAAATTCTAGCATTTTCTATAATAAAAAAAAAACAAAACCAAAACAATTCCTTTAAAACTGTTTTAAATATGAATAAAGTTTTTTTCCAGTTTTCTGCATAGATTAGAGCTGTACCTAATCAATATAAGTTCAATTTCAGTAAAAATTTTAAGCTTCTGCATAGTCTTAAGCAAATCCTTACTGTCACTGAATTACTTTGCATGCTTAAAGTAAAACATGCTGATGGTGTTTTGCTAAATCAGGACAGCTTTTTTTAGGGATTCAGTAGGGTCATGGCAGAGGAATTAGAAGTAGCATCTTATTTCTTGATGTAAACATCAGAAGAGGGAAGATGTGCAACGGAGAATGCGGAAACACGTTAAATCATCAATAAATAAATATAAATATTACTGATTTTTCATAATAATAATAGGAATCATCTTTATAGACCTATTATAAGATTCTTTTGTTCTGCTCAGATGACATAAAATTCTTTTTTAGTTCTTTCACATTCCCCCTTCCTTCTACTGATCCATCCACAACACTGATGATGTGAATCACCACGGTACTGTTGATTAGTGCCATTGCATATTTTTCGTTAAGAGACAAATTAATGTAAGCCATCTTTGCTTTCTGCATGTAAATTAGATCCAGTTTGTTAAAAAATAAGCTTAATATGCAAAAACTTTATGAGTATGCTAAAATTTGTAGGTCACTGCTTTACCATTCATGCACTGTTCCATGACAACCTGTTTAGCCATTAAAAGATCCCCTGGGCCTGGCTGAAGCACTGTGAACTGAGTGTGTGAGCACTGAGGATAGAGTGAACTTCACACTCTTGAAGTTTACTCATCATTATCTTCAATGTAAAATTTGTCAGTCAAAAATCCTTCCTCTTTCAGTTTAGTCAGTTTGCACTGACTGAAACATTTTTCAAATCTAGAATAGGTTGGACAGTAATTTCCACTATACAACTAAGTAGACTTTTTTGTTAGTTAAAGAAAAAGATCTTTATTGATTTTATGATTTATCAAAAATAATTTTGATAATATTTGTGTTAAGAAAAGTTAAAATACTTCCCACCCAGTCAAATAAAATAATTTTATTTCACTTCAACATTTTAGCGTATCGTGTTTGAAATCAAGTTTAGAAATTTCTTTAACCTAAACTACTTTTTCTTAATTTTTTTTAGTTTGATAAAATAACTGAAATCATCATTTGTTCACACAACTGCAAAGTCCTTTATACATTGTTATGAAAATTACATTCCATAATAGATATCTGTCAAATGTATGTGATAGGTATTAATAGGATTGATAGCTCTGAGAAGTTACTTGGCACAGAATTTTTTAACATTTTAAATACAAATATAAATTTATGTTTAATATATAATATTAAATTAATGATAACTTAAATATATAATATTAATATTTAATATATATAATTCATTTAATATAAATTAATATGGTAAGGATCATGTATATGTAGAGTTTCAAAAATGTAAAGTTATAGAAACCCAGAGACAGCAGTAAATGTATCTTGACTAAATAATTCCTCCATACCTTTATATTCTGCAGTCCTATAATACTCTACACTTGAAGTACAGATATGCCCCAAATCCTCAAAATGCAGGTTGTGGTCTTACTGGATCAGAAGAACTCATTCACTCAGTAAATAGGAAACAAAAAGAAAGCTTGTGTAAAATATTTCAGGCCTACAGGTTCATCCAATTCAAAGATGAAGAAGCCAGTGACCTAATAAATTCTTATTCGCTTCCCCTCCCTTTTTGTTTAATGGATTTTTAATATCTGACATTGGAGAAAAACCTGTCCCAACCAGCTTTTTGTCACCTGCAGTTCAGCGTTGGTATTGTTATGAGAGTATTTTATGGTGTTTATCACAAGTAAGTAATATTGTTTCCTTGCCCAGATCATGGCTGGAGTTCATAACACTGCAATATCTTCTTCCTGTTCACTCCTTTGTTTAGTGGCAATATAAAAGTGCAATTGTTTTTCCCAGAAAATCAAACTAGACTCTACTAGTAATTCAACACAAGCCAAGGAGAATTAAAACCACTAGAATAGGAGTCTCATCAAGCTTCCAATTGCAGGGGTTCAGAGCCCCTGGATCACTGCCTGATGTGGTGCCTGACACACCTACAGTAAAATGGACACTGCCAGGGAAGCTCCCAGGCAGACACAGTAGCCATGAAATTTGATAATTCCCAATTCCACCAACTATGAAAATAACATGTGTGTTAGTGTAGGCACATTCCTTTTTGCTCTTGTTTATATTAAATTCCCAGAGAGACTTATCTAAACTGCTAGTATAAAATATGAGATTATAACCAAAATACTTCATACAAATGAACAACATTGTCTACACAGACTGACTACTGAAAAAGAAAGACATTTGTCTCTTTTCTGGTTGTCATTTTTCTTTTTCTTGCACCTCTTTATAGCAAAATTCCCTCCTGAATCACACTCTTATTAAAATTTATTCCTTTCTTTTCTTTTGTCATAGTGAAATAGAAGTATTACATTTTTACATAAATTATTATCCACAATATTCCCTATACACTGAAAAAAAAAAGTATTTCTATTGATGATTCAGTACAATGCAAATCGTTTTTTACAATTTTTTTTTATGTAGCACAAAAGATTTTTTTTAATGTGATAATTTTTTACATAAGCTCAATATTTTGAATTCAGCCAAGGAATCACTTTGCTATTTATTCAATAACATTCTATTTTCTTTAAGGAACAAAAGCTTTCTCCTCTTTGCATGATTTACTATCAAGAAATTCATCTGCTTATAAGGACAGTAAAATTCATAAAGCCCAATGGTGAAAATATTTACTGTGTCCTGAAGACAGAAGTACACTCTCAAAAAATTGCATTGCTTAATACCATTTTTTAGTCTCACAATAAAATCAGTATTTATTTCATCAAGTTGAGATCAGTTCATAACTTTCTAATTAGATATTATCTATTAATAGTATTATATTAGCTCTAGATATATGCCATACCATACATAAATTTTAAAAGTTAAACCTTTTGTGGACAGCAATTCCTTATCAAAATTTCTGTGTAAATCATTGAGATTTAAGACTGCTTATGTCACTGCTCTGTTGCAAATGTAACTCAAACCAGGTAGCAACAGGATTCTCATGGTCCAAAGAGCACCAAGAAACACACACATGAATTTTCCCACCTCTGGACTTTCAAGATATCTGAGTTTTTCAAAATTGCAACAATAGATATAGTAGATCTCTACAGCTTTTCTACATCTTGATTAGGATAGAAATAGTTCAAATGAAAATGGTGCTGTAACATTTTAGGCTTACTATAACCATCAATCTTTGTACCTTTACAATTCTGTAATAGTGGGAAACAGTGAAGAATGAAGGAATAAAGCTGTTAAAACCTATATATTCCTTCAAGTTCAGTTTCAGATTAGATGTTTCTCAACTAAATGCTTCCATCAAAATAAGTATTCACACCCCATCCCTCCAAATTTTATGCATGTTTTCATTCTATAGGTCAATCATGAAATTTGTGAGTGGAAGCAGTAAAAGTCATGGAGCAGTCACCAGCCTACTGTTTAGAGAACTCACTTGGACCACAGAGCAGCTCTTCTAAGAGAAGAGTGTTGCATTATCAGAATCACTGTCATTTCTCAATAACTCAAAATCCATCATAATTTTTGCCTTTAGTCTTTAGTTAGATAATTTTTGCTTCAGAAAATATTCCAAGACTATTAATGCAATGTTTTATTGTGTTGCCAATTCTTTAATGGTTGCCCAACCAACAGTGGATCTTGCATCTCAAATTGTTTGAGAGAGGGCTGGGAAGAGCAGCTGAAGGCAGCAAGATCAGTGGAGGGAAAGCAATCCAAGTTAATACAGTTTTTTTATGCTCTTTCATAAAGCCATTCTGCAGCATAGAGCTTGTGAAGAAACATTTAAGTGTACCAGTATATTTGTGGATTTATATGCACTGCCTAACTCAATAGGGAATGTCACTGGATCTGCAGTCCAGAAAATATGTGGTCTGTTTCACAATGCTAAATATAAATGAGCAAATACACAGATACACACACAGATAGCTCAGTGAAGTGGATTGGTACATGGGAAGACATGGGCCTGCCAACAAAGGCTCTGGGGCAAAAGAGGACTGAGTTATTGACCACTTGGTAGGATGTTCTGTGGAGCTTCTTTGGCCAACGAACCTGACCTGTGCCAGGTCTAGCAAGCGCCAGCTCTTCTAAAACGTAACTGACTCATGGCCAAGGTCCTTCACACCAAGGAACATCCTTTAAAAATGGCACAGAAACTGTACAGAAAGCAACTGAAAAAGATATGAGACTGTTAATCCAAGAAAAAATCTCTGCTGTCAAAAGAAACGGGGAAAAAAGCTGCAAGTCACAGATACTGGTTCAGATTTCAAAAGTATGCCTAAAGATAAAAATTAACAGAATTAAAATTGAATTTGATAATAACATCTTAATTGGAGCATAGTCCAAACCACTGAATTACATCCATCTCCAAAACATCTTTCATTTTCCCCTAGAGCAAAATCAGAAAAATATCACAGAAACCGGAAGGCAGAAAGGAAGAATATTATTTGTGTTACATTGTTACTCACTAGTGAGGCTGAAAGAAAAGTTCCAGGTGGAACAAACCCTTACATGAACATAAATTAACTGCATGCTGCACATATGCTTGCATTCATACACATTTGTTCGAATTAGATTTCTCATATTAAGTGTTATAGCTGTTTCTAAGAGGCTGCTTTGCTGTTCTGTTGTTTAGAAAATTTGTGCCTATTGTGTGCATATCTGCTCTAGTGAGTTCTACTGTATACAGGTTGTTGGTGATTTTCTCTGTATGCTTTATCCTGGAAAATTCCACCATAATACACTAAAATCTAAGACTTTGAGACCTTCCATTTCTTCTGACACTGTAAATTTTCACTTTTTTTATGTAATAAAGAGTTTAATTTTCTCATTAAAACCTGCTTAATTTATTGTGCACTCAGATTACTTAAACTGACATTTTGCAGTCTGTATCCATCTTTGTATCTCTTTCCTTTTCATTCCTCAGTATTTCTGCCTTCCAGCATGCCATATTTCATAGGTCACATCTGGAGGCAAGATGGCATTTGAAACTCAAATGAGTAAAACTGGTCTGCTGAGCTCAAAAATTATCTGAAGTCATGTACAATTTGCAACTGTGAGCAAATATATGGTAAAATCATTCAAGATTGTATAGAGCAATAAATCATTGGTATGAGAACCAGCATCTGCTTGATTTCAATAAATGACTGCAGAGAATCTGCTCCTTTATGTGTGAAATTCTTAAAACAGATGTTGTGAAGGTTCCACAGATCTAACAGGCTTAAATCCCCTTTAAAAGAAACGTTAAATTCTACTTCTCTGCATTGATCACAGTCCTTTATGGGACATTCTTTCCATTTTCCTGGATTTGATCCTTAAAACATTGTTTAAAGTCTCAAGTGAACTATTTTATTCTCTAACTCCTCCCTTTACTCATCTTTGCCTGTCAGCTGCCTTTGGAAAGATAGGCCCTGGATTTTGGTCACAACATCATTGTCTGTTGGGTCTCCTCTTTCTTCTCAGGTTAACATTTAATTTTAATGCTTTACATTTCTCTAACCAGCTTCCTCAGAAGACCTCTTATGAATTTTCCCCATACTCAGAAAAAAGTTCTTTCTTCATACTGAAGAAGGAACTATCTACGGAGAATGCCTCATCTAGTGAGGCACAATTTGCTCTGATTATGATCTAGGTAACATGAAGAAGAGGGTAAACCCTTTTTATGAGGTACTAGTCTCATTAAAAGATGTAAAATATGGAAAAATTATAGTACACAAAGTCCTTTTACAGTGTTCAACCATGAAAGGCATTTTAACAACCAATAACATGATTTTATATGCCACCTATGGTAGTCTCCGTGGTCCAATCTACTTGAAACTGAAAGTAGTCTAGGACTATTAGACCTCATGCTTCCCACTTTGATTGGACAATGACAACATATCATTTATTCCCAGTGATATTTCTTTAACCATTTTCATTTTGATTACAATTTCTAGTAATTTTTAAATACCTCAGAGAAAGCAGAAAGTTTTACCATCACAGGGATTTAAACAAGCAGCATAATAGATTATATTATGAGTGGGATGGTTTTAGGAAAGCACTTTCCAAGTCTATAAAGAAAAAGCTGTCAGTGTTTTGTAATGTCAAAGCCTGCTTTATAAATTACCAAAATTAATGAGGTAAATATACCCCAGTGCATAAAGAATGCACTTTCTTTCTGCTTCCTTGCAGTATTTTCTTCTCTGTAAGGAGAACAGGAGTATTTCAGGGAAGAGGGGTAAATATGACTTCATAATATCAGTGATGAAGCGGTATGTTATAATTTTACTTTCTTATTATAAATAATGGAGATTCTAGAGCCCTTGGATTTATTTAATTAAGAAATTAAGAAAGACAATAAAAATTATAATGTGTGATCTGATTGCACTGTTCAAGAAAGCACTGGGATATGGGGGAATATTTTTATTTACCTGGGGCACAGATATTCATGGACTTTCTGGATGACACAGGATGGAGAAATTGTTGGGTGAAAGAGTTTAAACTGACATTTTCAAGTAATGCTAGGATGAAAGCTGAAATTTATGTACCGCTCTACCACTTCCTCCTACTCACACACACAATTGTTGCAAGTAAATAATGAACTTTTTTAATTAAAATTTATAATGCCATATTACTTTAATAAGTGCAATCAGTATCAGGACCACACTGTCTGAAATTATGAACCTACTTCTTGTTCAATTCCTTTGTCTCTATTTTTCCCTTCATTTCAAATTCCAACTGCCTCCTGAAAACTGTTCTGCATTTTTTACCATAAATAAAAAGAAAATAGATCCATTTCAGATGAAGAATTATGTGTGGAAATAGGAAAATAATTTTCTCTTAATATCTAAGCAACAGAAATCATACAAAATCTTTTGCCTGATTCCTGCCAAGTGACCTACTGAAGTCAATAAAATTAGTTGTGCAAGGAAGGAAAGCAGATTTTTTTGATAGCCTGGATCATCAGAACAGAAATTTAAGAACAGCACATGGTCCCTCAAACTGAGGGTAAAATATTAAATAAATTCAACATACTGAATATTGACCTAAAAATGCATAACCTGAAGTTAACAGAAATGGTCACATTAAGTTATAATAATTTACCTTTGACATGAAGTTTTTGCTAGGATTTTTATAATCATATTTATCTTTCTACAGCACAAAATAATCATGCTATCCTCGTGACCTAACAAGTTATCATTAATGTTCTCAGTTAACAATCCCCACCTACACTGGCTAAAGAATCTGATTCAGACATGGATGATTTCCTTGTGGTGATTTAGTGGTTTTGGATTCTCCTCTAGCTGGTTAACATGAAGGCATAAAGCTAAATAACAGTCATATTGCATTTGATAGCAAAAGATTTTAAAATCATAGAAAATTCAGGAGTTAAAAAGAAAGTTAGGTTTGGCAAGCCCTGGAAAAATTTGGCCCTGGGAAATGTTAGACATTGTGCTTGCTAAAGATCATGTGAAACTGCACCTGTGTAATCAGTATATGGTGATACAATTGTTAGATGTGATTAGATATAATTATTGTTTAAAGAATCATGAGAAACTATGTTAGGGGTTTGAGGGATCACAAGAAATCCATGCTTGGGTAAAATCAATGTATACAATAGAACCATGTAAGTTTAATAATTAATATGCAAGTTATATAACAATAGAGTATAAAACATGTTCAGCTCAAAACCAAGTCAGGTCAGATTTGGGTATGTGTACCCCTGACACCCTAACACTCTTAATAAAGCACCTTCATATAATCATTCATGATTATGTGTGTTCCTGAATGCTAACACATTCATAGTTGGTGATTCATTCTTTCTTTATTTAGATATTTGTAACTGCATTGATATCTGAATATCACACAAGCTTCCAAGTATTTATATTTCCAACAGTCCTAAAACTGAAAAGTGCTTTTTTCCCTCTATTTTCTTTCTGGGAAATGAAGGCAAGAAATACTGAAAACTAAATCCACAAAGGGTCTGTATTCCCAGTCAAAACTCACAGCCTGAAGTTAGACTAATTATCCCTTCTAGAAACACAGGCTTCACAAATGCCAGAGAGGTGACAGGGAACTACTTGTGCTAGCTGAGAAAGAAATGCCTGCAAGTGTTTGATCTTTGCTCGAGCATCCCAGTCATAGAATAGAATCACAGAAGTGCATACTCGCCCCATGACCCAGGCAAGAGAGCACTTGAAGATCATGCCAAGTGCCATCTTCCTGCTCGATGGAAAACATTTGATTTGATCTCTGAACAAGCATTTGATCTCAGCTTTTTTATGTCTGAGAGCACCTCAGCACCAAATCTGACAGGCATTTCTCTGAAAGGAATTCCCACTAAACACATTTCACATAAATAAACAGATGATCTTATTGCTCAAATAAATCTCTTTAATATGAAGCGCCGCAACTATTCTTGTGTCTTTTAGTCTATGTTCTCCAGGGAATGATTATTAATATAATGTAAAACATTTTCACCCAAACAGTCTGAGGTAATACTTTTAGAGTCTGGGGCCAAGTAAAATAGAAAGTGTCTAAATTAGGTCAATGGAGATTTCTCTGACCAGATAGTTATTGACTCTCAAAGCTGGTGAGAGGCCTGAAATGACACAAGATACCTTTTAGATTGACTTCTCCAGATATCTTGTTCTTGAAAAAATGCTTTAATTTCAGTGAAAGGAAGAGTTAAAATAGATCAGCAGCAGCAGGTTTTTCAGTCACTTACCCATCTAGGAATTCAGATTAATGAAAACATGGAGTATATTTCCCCATAATACGGTACTTCATGTCAGAAACAGCACCACTTCTGCAGCGCAGCTCAGCTCAGGCAGAGCAGTGAACAAGTATGGCTTTTCTCCAAGATTCCAGACAGTTCATTAACAATGAGCTGAAATACCTCTGTGTAACCAGTAAGTGCACTTTTTCTCCTGTATTTATCTTCTGGAGAAGACAGTGAGTCACACTCAAAAGCCAACCAACCATGCATCCATTTAACTCAACATCTGAAGAATCATGCTCACCAGAAGAGATCAAGAAACCATAGTTCATTGTGATATATTAGAAGTGACAATGAAGCACACTGATTTGTTATCACAGAATCCCTCTTCACCCTTTAGCCCTCATATTACTGTGATTATTTTAGGTCACTTTATCCAAAACCTCTCAAAAAATCTTTTGTATTCTACCCAAAAGATGTATTTATCATTTGTGTTTTAAATGGAAAGACTGGCTACAAAAATTCAATATTACCAGTTGAACTTATCCCTATTACATCTTTCCTATCCCACAAACCAGCAAACACCTTTTCCTCTTTTAATCTAAATTGCAGGGGGCACTAGAAACTCTTGCTGTTCTAAGATGTCCAGTGCCAATAATTCAGCCTTCATAACTGGAGTTAGAAAGGAGGATGTACACTTTAATAAGTCTTCACCATTAAAATATTCCAAAGCAGCTGATTCTCTTGCAAATTAGGTAGCCAGCCAAATAAAAATAAAGTGGTCAATCTGAGGCAGCAGGCAACAATGGAAGTGTCCCTTTCTTCTATAACCAAGCAGCTGCTGAACACTTTTTTGTACATGTATTTCTTACCAAGCTTATAACCAGAAATAGAAAGACTAGGGATCTGCCAGTGTATGTTCACACTTTTGGAAATGAATATATATGAAATAATAAAAAATTTAAACATGCTGTTAAAGTAAATATTTCTGTGTTTGACACTCCACCTGGAATGCACTGTTTCACTTGACTACCATCATTACTGAAATACTTCATATTTTTTCTTACCATTCCTCAATGGAAAACCTTAATTGCAATTCAAAGTAGTGTTTATTGATAAAATGAAAAGACACTAATCAAGGAATTAGATTATTATATCATGCAGAATAAATAAAATCCCTAACCATTTCAAATCCTTATTAAGATTCACTAGCAGAAAGGGAGTTAAGAAACAGCTCTGCTTAGTTTTAGCAGTCAAGACTGAAGATGCATGCACATGATTTATTAAGGCTTTGTAAAAACTTCTCCCAGAGGGCACAAACACAGAGACCCTTTAGACTAAATTCACTAGATGATCCATAAAAGTCACACATTTCTTCATTCTGAGCTTTATCTGAAAGGGAGTGTCTGTCACCATGAGCACAAAGAAAAAACTTGTATACAAACCCTTTGCCTTTGTCCCCTCCATAGATCTGTCATTCAAAACCATACAACTCATTGGAAAATAAGTTGAAAGAAGAAAGATTAGCCACAGTTTCCTCTCTCTGTTAAAATTTATGAGAAATATTTTTATTTCAAATGGTCCTCAACACTCTGAATGCAAATATTTTTGTACGAAGAATTTTTTTTTTTTTTTTTTACTTTCAAGATATTCCAAAATGATGGTGCATTATGAACAAGCTCATCTGTTCTATCTTGACAAAAAAAAAATAAAAAAATAAAAAAAAAAATTGCAAGAGCAGCCTGAAGAATTTATGACTTATTGTGGTAATCTGAGCAGACAGCTTACTGGTCTAAGTAGGAAAGGACCCTCGTGAAAAAGAATCCGACAGTAGGGTATTACACAAAGTACTGATTAGATCCTCAATTTGAAATATTCAGCACTTATTCCCCTCCCATGAGTGCAGGCCAATCTAGAACACAGCAGGCACAGCCTTTTGAGTAAATTTGCCAGTGCCAGCCACATGTCAGAGATGATTAGTGAGACAGAGATGCCAGCCACCTTCTCTGACATCAGAGGTCAGACAAAGGAGAGTGCGACAAAAGCTAAAAAGCATCAACCCTGTAATGATGATGTGGCTGACCTGGCTCTCCCACTATTCCCATCACTTCTCAGTACTCCTTTTATTGGCATTACCTGCTGTGAGAAGAGTCTCTCTGGAACTAGCAGCTTGATTTTGGTCTTAGGAAAATGATCATAATATGGAAAGAGTCAATCACACTGCCAACTCCTGCCTTTCAAGTAGTGAATTGCATGAACTGCAAAAAGGCAGAAAATATTCCACTCAAGTTTCTCAGATGGAGCAAACATTCCAGATTGGTGTGAACCAGGCAGGTTCAGCCTGCTCTATTAAAAGCATGCATGTTTTTCCCCTCTTTGTGAGAAACAGTCTGAAAAACAGATAAGGAAAACAGATGTCCACTTGGGAGGCTAAGAATTAAGAAAAAAGAAGGTGGGGTTTCTAGGTTACCAACCATTGCCAACAAATGAGGTTATTTCATTTTATGCTGTGAGAAAGCTGCTTCTTCTACCTTGGAAACCATCTTGTATATATGTGTTGTATAAGTAATGTGTACATCATTTATTATATTTATTATTATATTATCATTATAATATCTTTCCTAGAGGTCCTTTTTCCTGGGTAGTTTTTCCTTTATTTCCTTTTCCATTAAAAGTCAATTCTTAGGCATCACAGGGTGGTGTTTTATCAATAACTGTGGTATATCCGAGCCTTTTTTCCTAAGGGGATGATAACCAGGTGTAGAGTCTTACAGCTAACTCCCTTCAGAAGGTCTGAACACACTGGGCCAAATGTCATTCTTGTGTACAAATCTGAACAGGCTTGTTTGCAAATCTGCAGTCTCAGGAAACACTGAATAGATATTCCAAAGGCCAGCATTACAGTTCATGAGACATTTTCAAACTTTGCAATGATTAGAGAGGGGAGAAAGAGAAGGTCAT
Source organism: Poecile atricapillus (assembly GCF_030490865.1). Lineage (NCBI taxonomy): Eukaryota > Metazoa > Chordata > Aves > Passeriformes > Paridae > Poecile > Poecile atricapillus. The sequence goes on along the minus strand of NC_081250.1, from coordinate 96,382,882 downwards.
TCCCTCTTGAATTTTTTTGTGTGTGGGAAGTAATATGGTGACAACTTCCTGAAATGTCCTTTTCTACTTGTTTTTGAAAACTTAGACTCAAGAGAAGTACCAAAAATTGTCACCTTAGGTGTCCCTTTACTTTTCATATTCTTCAAAACTCACAACATAAAAGCATCTTATTCGCAAACAGAACTCTAAGCAGAGATCATCACAAGCAATTGTTGAAATTCATCATTAATATATCATTTTCTTAATTCCATATTCATACCAGTTAGATTCCAGCAGCAGTATAAACCATTTCATCAACACATTTATATAAAGATATTGGTAATTTCAATATTATTTTGAAGTTACTAGAGAATGAAAGGGAAGGAATTGGCTGGATATTGGGTATCTATTTTTAATTAACCCACTGCAGAGGTTATTTAAACTGACTAAGCCTTTCTTGCTATATATTGTTGAGCTCAGAGAAACAAGAAGTGCTTTGTGCTCTTTGCTGCCTCTGCAGAATTAGTCCATTAGCAAGCACTATTTCTTCAGATTGTGCCAACCTCACTGGTGCTGTTGGTCAAAAATACCTTTTCACCATATGTCTGTGCTGCTGTTTATGAAGGCAAATATTTTCATATCAGCTCCATTCAGATTAAAGAAAATAGCTTACAAATTAGTATCTCTTAAGTAGATAATGTGTTTTTTCTTGTACATTAACTTAGCTGTCTCTGGGTTAAAAAAGAGAAAAAAAAGAATCTGTAAAGCCCAAACTTTACTGCTTCTAAGATTCAGTAAGTCTTCATTGTGACTCTGTATTGCAGTAAGTAAATGCAAGATGCATAAGTCAATTTTAATTAAATTATTTTTCATATTTCAAAATAACTTGGTTTGCAGACCATAGGCATATGCCCTGGATTTTGTTCTCATGGCTGATCTTTCTTTTAAAAGCTTTTCTCTGGAATCATCTCAAAATACTGTGCTCATAATTACGTGCTAATTAGTTGTCCTATCACTTCCTTTCTCCATTCTGTCCTTTAGCAGTCTCAAAACTCCCTGAGGACGCACATAACATCTAGCATGGAGAACATTCATAGAACCTCAATAGTGCCTTTCAAATACCTAACCACTCTTTTACTTTAAGGTGCATTCTGAAAAGTCAGTTTTCCACGTGCATACTGGTTCAAGTTCCTTAATGCCACTGCTGAGACAGAGACAGCTTTATTTGAACTGTAAACATGAAACACACTGGCATAGGAAATAAAACTATGTTGATTGCATGTGCTCAGCAAGAAGTGCCATAAAAACTCAGCTAAATTGCTTATGTTTGCTTATATAAAAGGATGATAGCCGGTAAGATTGTAATAAAATGTTCAGTAGGTGACTTTTTCAGGAGACATGATTATATTCTTAAAATACATTGTAACTGCAGGTATAATGATGGGTAAATACAATGATAAGTATCTCATGGTCAAACTCCTAATCATCAGTAATTATAAAATATTTTTAAATCTCTTAATTTAGCTGCCTTTTTCCTTTGATTAAATTTATTTCAAAGAAAATGGTACTGACACAATAAAACTAAGAGCACACAGACAGAATAACCATAAGCTATCATGAAGTTATTATAATGTGGAATCTAGAGGTTATCTTGAAGGAAATGTTAAATTGCAGTTTATTTTCCCAGCTCTATTTATAAGCATCAGTGCCTTTTTATGTTTTTCACTCCTGAGTGTCAGTAGACACAATTAACCTATTGAGAATGGCTTTGTGCAGTTTTTTTTTCAGCATACATGATTGTGTATTTTCCTGTATGCACCATTTATTTAATACACCTGCAGAAAAATACTTAAAAAATGAAAAAAGGTTTTAAAAGCAAACAAAGTTAGGAACCAATCAAAGAGCATGCAAGTGTGAAAAATTCATAACTGAAACAAAATAGGAGGTATTTTGAAGTCAGACTGGGTTTGTTTGTTTTGGAAACATCTGGAAAAATATATTCTTCCCTTAATCTTATCTTCTGACATAGATGAAGAATTTTGCAGCAATGCAAATTATAGAGAACATAATAACCACAGACAGATGAAAGAACTTTGGAAAATTCTTGTTCAAGTGTTAAAGATGGAAAAGCTCTAGACCATTAAAATGGAATTTCATAATTCTCACAATATATCTAATTAGATTTTGTACTACAACTGGCACTTGTAGTAATAAACACAGGGAACTATTTCTTGTCTCTTCATCCAAAACTTTTCAGGCTGCCCAGATGATATCTGGATGCACCATCACTAGAATTGTTCAAGGGCAGGCTGGGCAGGGATTTGTGCAACCTGATCTAGTGGAAGACATCCCTGTCCATGACCAGGGGGGATGATTGGAAGGGGGTGGGGTGGAGAGGGAAGGGGATTTGGACTAGGTGACCTGTGAAAGTCCCTTCCAACCAAACCATTCTGTAAGTCTATTTGTGTTTGTTTATCTGTGGCTCCTTTTAGTGGAAAAGATGTATTGAACACATGGAGCTACTAGGTAAGATAAATTATAAACTTCCTGTTTGATATCCTATTGACATCTCGTAGCAGTGCCATAATTCACAACAAGGAATTCTTGGCTGTTATTACAATCTCTGCAAAGAATTCTGATGTCTGCAAATGGAAAGATCAGTTATAACAGTTGTACAATGAAATGTCAAATAAGGCCCAACAGCAGCAGCACAAAACTCACCTTTTCTCTTCTTGTATAAGAGAACAGAATTTTGGCTCTGGTTTTATAAATTTTATAAATTTATAAATTTAAATATTTCATCCTAAATTATGGCCTGAAAGTATTTCACAATGTTACTCCTCCTCTGTATCCAATTCTAAATTTAATGTTGAACAGCAAAGATTATCACTCATAAATCTATTTATTCCTCAAGGTGGCCACATTTCAAATCCACAGGAAAATTGATTTTGTCCAGTTTTCCTAGCCTTGCTGCCACCTCCATATAATTGTATAATTATGATGCTCCCTCAACAAACCTCATCACTCCTTGTTTCTGCTTACACAGATGCTGTGGACATCTAGTTTTATAGTCATTCTTACTTGGAGATTTGCCCACAATTAACTTTGGGTGTCTGTTAGAAACTGAAGGTATTTTCCATGTCAGACTCCACACTTCTGAGTCTATAGCACATGCCAGCTTGAGAAGGTCTTAAATTGTGAACTTTAATGGTGAAATTCAACACTGTAGAAAAAATTTGTTTTGTAGTAGATATGTGAGGGGTCAAAGTGAAACTCCATGCAGCTTACACAAAGTTTCCAGAGAATGCAACTTACTTTTGAGAAAACTTGAAATACCAAATGTCAGATAATCAATGGTACACTGGAAAGAGATTCATCAGAGAGATAGCATGGCCTAACAAACTGAAGGCTTTATAAATCAATTCAAGAATCCTGCTGTAGACCTGGTAGTGCAAAGGGAATTAACAGCTCACCAAATAATGATGTAAGAGACTCTGCATGGGGCACACTAAACCAGCATTCAGGTACATTGGCTGAATGAGATCAGCCAAACAGCATTTCCCTGAAGGGCAGGGAAATGTCAAGTTCAAAGATGAAATGCTCTGCCAAGAGCTCAATGGCTTCACACAAAATCAGCAAGCATCGAGAGAGAAGCTTTTGTCTCTCTCAGCAAATGAGAAGATGAGGATGTATATCACCATCTGGAATGGGGAAAAGGAGCAACTTCACTGTGGAGGGTTGACTTTGGCTGAACGCCAGGTGCTCACCAAGCCATTTTATCGCTCCCTCTCATCAACTAAACAGGGGAAAATATGTCAAAAGCCTTATGGCAGTTGCTGTCAGTTCATCATACATTTTCTCTGCCACTCCTTCCCCCTCACTGTCTTCCACTTCTCCAGCGTGGGATTCCTCCCATGGGAGAGAGCACATTATGAACTTCTCCAATATGAGTCCATCCCCTGGGCTGCAGGTCTTCATTAACTGCTCCATCTGTCCCTTCCACAAGGTCCAGTCCTCCAGGACCAGGTTGCTCCAGTGTGGATCTCCCAGGGGGTCACAAGCCCTGCCAGCAAACCTGCTCCAGTGTGAGCTCCTCTCTCCACAGGGCCACAGGTCCTGCAAGGAGCCTGCTCCAGTCTGAGCTTCCCCTAGGCTCACAACCTTCTTTCAGGCATCCACATGCTCCAGTGGGCTGCAGGTGAATCTCTGGTCTACCATGGATCTCTATCAGCTGCAGGGGCACAGCTGCCACACCATGGTCTGCACAATAGCCTGTAGGGAAATCTCTGCTCTGGAGCCTGGAGATCTCCTCCCCTCTCTGTTCTAGTCCAACCCTGGTATCTGCAGGGCTATTTCTCACGCTTGTTCTCACCTTTCTCCTGGCTGCTGCTGGTTTACATTTTTTCTCTCTTCTCAAAAATCTCTGTCCCAGAGGCTCTATCACTATCACAGATGGGCTCAGCCATGGCCAGAAGCAGGTTCATCTTGGAGGCAGCTGGCATTGACTCTGTTGGAAAAGGGGGAGCCTTCTGGCATCTTCTCAAAAAAGTCATCCCTGTAGACCCCCCACGACCGAAACCTCGACACACAAACTGAATACATTCATCTACCTTGCAACTACATCCAAATAGAAAAAAAAACTAAGAAATTGATAGGGAAGTGTGAAAAGGAAGAACTTTGCTGTTGTTGCCATGGCCAAGCAGTAAGATATACATTCATGCTGGCATCTAAATCTAAGCTACTCTGAATCAGATTTTCCATTCTCATAATTGAATTTTATAACAAAAATAAGGAGATTGTTTCTTTAAAAGCATTCATTATTTTCACACTGCTCTGCTAATCATAATAGAACAGTAATTGCTTGACATAGGATAAAGCTCTATGTCTCCCTCGTGTGTAGATAGTAAATAATGAACTGCTTCACTAAGACTTTACACTCCATCTCAGCTACTTGTCTAACAGCTGCTCAGTTTAGACAGTACCACAAAACACCCATTCCACACCTATATCATTATACAGAACATAAAATAATTTCCTATTACCTGGTAACAAATTTAAGATGGGTCATGTGCAAGCTGCTGTGTCCTGTACTATACTTCTTCAAGAGAAATCTTTAGAATAAATGATCTAAAATGTACTATTGATACCATATATAGATTAAAACCTATGTAAAGAGATGGGGATGGGGAGAAGGGGGTGGAGTAAAGCTCTACTGATGAATATGTTTAAATTTAGAAGATGCAACAGAGAAGGCCAAGGACAAAGAAAACAAACTTGAGAAAACAGATTCTAAGATCTCCTCCATCATATAATTTCTGTGTAATTTTGGGCAAGTTCAATATCTTACCAATACCTCCAATTCTTAAATGAAATAGCACAACAATTCTTGTACCATGTTGTTCAGAAACCAAGAAAAACTAGGAAATAAGACAAATAGGCAGATTTGTAAGCATGGATAGATATTTAACATGAATGAGTTTAATAAGGTGTTACATTTATAGGTGTTTGTAAATCAAATTACTAATTTGCCTAGAACTAAATCTGAGCCTGCAGGAATTAGTGGTGATCTCTCACTAATTCTTTTAATATATGCAAGAGAACTTGAACTCTCAGAGACTATGAGCTGGAGTCACTACATGAAACATCTGAATCCACCTCCAAGCAACTTCAGATGAGATGTAAGGATGACAAGGAAAAAAACCCATAGTTTTTTAAATCACAGTCGCAGATTTATTACAAGAATAATATTTAATAATGACTTAAAATACCATTAAGAATATGGAAACACCTACTTTGTATGCATTCAGAAGAGAGATTGCTTAACAACCATAATTACCCATGATGAATCCTTCTCCTCTTGCTGTAATTTCTTCAGAGGATTATAATGCACCTGTTGGCCTTTTCCTTTGCAATAAACCTTTTCTGAGGAAACTTGTAGCTACATTGGATTTGTAATACTAAAATAAGCTTTGTTATCCAGCCCCTTTGGCCCCACTAAACTATCTAAAGTATCTGGATTGATCTCTTAGTAAAATAAAAACTGTGGCATTCTCTGGAATCTGTTCCCTGCAGCAGACTCTTGGCTGTATCTCAAAGTAATTTCTCCCCTCATCCTTTCTTGACTAGGAGGTCACTTTTTCTTCAGATTCAGTTGAGAAACCACTATAAGACATTGTTTATTCAACAATCTGCATTGGCACATAGATCAAAGGTGTAGTTCAATCCTTGTGCAAAAGATTCTAAACTTAAGCTTTCAGAGTTTGTCACTATGAAATAGATGACATTAAATAGTTCTAGAAGAGTAAACATTTTTTGAGAAGAGAAAAGGAAAGATAAAGAAAGGGTAGATCTAAACTGTTCTTCAACCTAAATGCTATCCTCTAATACCAAGGACATTTCTAAAATATAGGAAAATTATTTATTCTCTTATTTAAAAACATTAAAAGAAGCTAATTTTAAATATAGGACAAAACTGACCTCAACACTTGAAAAATTTAGTGCAAATTGAGCCACTACTGTCATTTTAACTACATCTCAAATTAAGATATCCTAAGAATACTGCATAATAAGAAGCCTTAATATGCATGAACTTTTGAACAACTATTTTTATTACTGATTATATTTTTTAATCCTGTTCCTGAATTATTTGAGAATTAAGTTTAAATGAAATTAAAAATTCCTATTCAAAGAACATGTCCCATCAAAGAAATATAACTAATCTCTCAGCAAAAATATGCTTTCATATTATTGGTATTAAAAGTATGCTTTTAATTTTATGTAAACTAAGTTTGGTTTTAGTACATCATAGAATTAACTGATACATATTTTTAGAGTGCATGGGTTTAAATGCATGGGTTTCTTTTATTGAGTCTAAATCCATGGAGAAATTATATGACACATTCAAGAATAATCAACAATGTTATAATTATAAATTAAGTTCTGCAGGGATAGTAGCTGGGTTATTTGGTGCATGCAGTGTGCAAAGACCACCTGGCAGGAACTGAAGAACATATTTTTAAATATCTAACACACTTCAGAATTAGTGGCACTGTTTTCCCCCGGCCTACTCTCTGTAATTTCCATGTTTAGATATAAATTGTCAGGGAAGGAGCCTTTGTGTTCACTAAGATGAAGTTTACTGTACTGAAAAATTAGTATGTTCACTTCTTCTGTGTTAAAACTTTATTTAAATAGACATTATGAGAAAATGTCCTCAGATGAAAGAAATTCTGCCTACCTCAGGAACATCATGAAGACTGCTACAGCTTAAAGGTTAAAAAACAGTGATTCTAAAGAGTAACTTCCCAAGTTCAAAATTATGAAAAATTATTTTGTTCAGGGTTATCTTCATCACAGCTGATTTTCAGCTGCTCCACTCTATTTCCCCATACAAGTCAACAGTTAGAAAATGAAAGAGGTCTTCTTCAAAGCTTTTTAGCCATCTCCATTTCTTTCTTAAATTGAGCACAACTAGTCTCTTCTTTACTGGTCTGCACCTGGGTTTTCTTTTTTCACTCAATTTTAAATAAAACTCAGACATTTTGGCACACACTGCTTACCCTCTCCTGAATCTCTGAAGTCTTGTGCAGTGTTATGTGGCTCTATTTATTTTGCACACTGCTTTCAAATGACCTTTAAAAAGAGTGCCCTGGACAGGCTGATGGAAAAGGAGAAAACATACATCATTATCTTTTTCTATAACGTATTTTGATGTAACGAGCCTGTAGAGAACACCTGACCCATGAGCAGCTACGCGGGATCAAGTGATCCCAAGGTGTCAAGCTGAGGAACAGCACAAATGTCACCTCTCCAGCTGTTGTCACAAAACAGCCTCATGGACAGATTTTACAGTTTCTAACACTGTGCCAAGGCAGAGAGCCATTTGAGAGCCTACTTTTCCATTTAAATGATGAAAATATCAATAGTAATCTTGGTATTATCACAAGTCCATCTAGTCCCTCAAAGACAGTTCCCTGCTTCAGGTTGCCCAGGGAGGTGGTGCAGTTGTTGTCTCTGGAAGTGTTGGAGAGGTGTCTGGCTGTGACACTTGGGGACATGGTTCGGAGGTAATTATGGTGGTGCTGGGTTGATGCTTGGACTGGATGATCTTGAAGGTCTCTTTCAGCCTTGATGATTCTGGGATTCAGTGATTTGATGCTAAGCATCTGAACAGAACACAAAGAAATCTAAGAAAACCCTCTATAGAAATGCACCCTGCTAGGGTTTTCATTAGAGTAATATGTTCCACTGCAAAGGAAATTACAGAAATTTGTAGTTTTCAGGATATAAAAATCAAGAATGGTTTTCCCTTAGGACACATGGGGAAAATAAAAATCATTTAAAAATAAAGTTAAAGTGACAACAAAAAAAAAATAACAAAACCACTTTTACAGCTAGATTAAAAAAAATAATAATAAAGCTTAATAACCTAATTTTCAAGCTTAGACATCTACATTACTATTTTAATTCTGTAATGAGAAATGTACTCACAATGGGACCTTAATTACATGTGTGTCTTACTCCTAATTCCCTTTCATTTCACACTGCACTTTAAAGAGAGTTGAAGGGCATTACAGAATTCCAGGGAACTGGAGATAATTCAACAAATGGCAGTAAATTGGATTTTTACCTTGAAAAAGCTGAGCTTAATCCAACTTCATAACAATTACTGTAAGATACGCAGTGTGATGTAAGAAAATATATCTGTCCTGCTCCTCAGGGAAATAATTTTTAGACGTTAACAGTGTAGATGGCAAGTACAACAGGAAAATCGGTGACTTAATTGGCTTGTCAATTGAACAATATCTTCAGCATTGTGGTTTACATACACAGCAAGTGAGCAGAAAGAAGCTTTCACTATGCTCATCTGTGCTGTTTGCACTCTGCAAAATCACTGAAAATTTAGCCTCAAGTACTGTCTATTTTCATTTCTACAAATCCTAATCTGTTGAAAAGGCAGATATTAAGAATGGGAAGAAAATAATATTACTGGTCTTTTTCAACTTTTATTAATATCTGTGCCTACAGCCAGAGTGAAGGTCAGCGTACTACCAGGAGAGATTTTGTTTGAGGAACACAGACACACTAGAGCCTGGCAATGAAAAAAAAAACTCCAAATGTTAGGATGGCAAAGTGCATGGGGTAAAAACATTGCATTATTCTCAATAGTACGTTCAATTTACTTTTAAAAAAGATACAGCAGCGAATGTTTCATTTCCACAGGAAAGAATACAAATACCAAACTATACAACTGGTAAAGCAAGTAAAGGAAAAATTAAATTTATGACAAAACCAATACAGAATTTTTTTTTTGTAAAAAATGCTAAATCACTCTCAGCCTGAACACTGAAATTAAAAACTTTGCTTGAGATACATCAGTGGTGGTTTTACAGGGAATGTACCAGACTTACTCAACAGGTGGAATGTCTGATTACCATAATAGTCTTAGACATTACTTTTTTTTTAACTCTGCTGTTCCATTTGGAAGGATAGGAGCACCTAGCTTCATTAATACTTAGATAAAAAACTACTACATGGGTGGGTTCAGTAAAAGTAAGGAAGCACTAGGAGCCTATTGATATTTTTTCTCCATTGTCGCCTTTCTCCTCTTATGAGTACTATAAAATCCAGATGAATTAGAGAAATGGGACTCTTACCATTTGTGAAAAAAGAAACAAAACATTTGGAGTCAGAAAAGTTAGAAGTGGTAGCCCCAGTGTTCTTTTAAAATTACATTTCAAGTCGCTACATTCTGCTTAACTAAAATCCTATAATAGTTTCAGTCAGGTAAGCTGTTCCTTGTTTTACATTCCAAGGCAGAGCTCATAGCAATGACCACAGATGAAGCCATTCATACATGCATAAACCATTTTTTCACTGACCTGTAAATAAAATAGGCATATTGATCTTATTTGGGTAATTATATTGAAAAGTTGAAATTCACAGCAGCTGTTTTACCTTTGGCAACAGGGGGTTGCAGGAGTGTCTGTGTGAGAAGAGGGTAGATGTCTGCCAGACATTACCAGTTCCACAAGAAAACCATGGCAGGACACGACAAGGCCACTGACAGAACTAGTGGCACCTCTAGGAAAACACATTTAAGATGAAAAAAAGTTCCAGAGAGAAGAGAGAAGAGTGAGTGAGAAAAAAGTATGAGAAATCACCCTGAAAACACCAGTAGTGGGAAGAAGGGAATGAGGTGTCCCAGGCATCAGGGAAGATATTTATGTGCAGCCCATGGAGGAGACCAGAGTGGGGAAGGCATTTCCCACCACTGGGCAGAGAGGATCCATGCTGGTGCAGATATCCACACTGGAGCTGATGAAGTATCCCATACCCCATACCAGAGCATGTGGATATTGCCTCATGGAGCTGGGGCCTGTAACGAGCACACACGAGCAGGTTCATCCTAAAAAACTCCAGCTTTTGTGAAGTATCCAAACACTTCAGGTTTATCTTCAAGAATTGTGGTGCATGAAAGCCCAAAACAGAGCAGGACAAGTGATAGGAGAAAAGAACAGCAGAGAGAAACTTCTAGAAACTGAAGACATGGCCAGCATTCTTCATCTTCCCCTGCACAGCTCATCAGGGGGAAGGGTAGAAGAGTCAGAAATGAGGGAGGAGTTTGAGCCTGGAACAAAACGGGGTTGGGGTGAAAGAGTTTTAATTTTTGCATTTGCCCCTCACTATTTAAATCTATTTTCATTGGGAATGCATTAAACACAATTTCTCCAAACTGTTTCTTTGCCTTTGGTGGTAACTGGTAGGTCATCTCCTTGTCTTCTTCCCTACCCACAGTTAATTCACCTCAATTTCTACCCCTGTCCTGTCAAAGAGAGGGAGTGATTGATTTGGCAGCTGGCCAAAGTCAACCCTCCACAGCCTTAAAACTTTTGCTTCCAATTCAGTAGTAATTCAATCATCTTCATATTTAATTGCACTTTTATTAAGCAACACTTGCATTCATGTGTATAGGAATTTACACTGTGAATACCGGTCTTTTTCGTCAAATTAAATCTGTCACAGTAAGTTTATTTATATGAACCATTCTGTTTGAAGTTCAAATCATTAGCAATGTCTTGAATTTTTTTCCCTTCCATGTTTTTCAGGCCACAGTTGTGCTTTCAGTATGACAAGTGCTTTTCACAGATGTTCTTCATTTTAAGCTTTAAATATATTCTAGTTAGGTAAATAGATACATACTCAGACAAGAAATGTAAAAAATGAAGGTATTTACCAATTTGCACGTGAACAAAAGCACCACATTTTTGCAAGTAAATTTATAACACGTGCATGTGCAGAAAATCTTCATATTTTGTGAAAAATTACAATGTGTACGTCAGCAATTTTGCCCAGTGTTCAGAAGGCATAACTTAAAATTTCCAGAAATTCAAGAAGCAAAGCATTATTTACCTCTTCTGCTTGGTTAAGAAGCAAATAAGGTTTCCATGTGGCTTAATGTACAGGCTACCTAATTCTCTTGGAGTCATCATAAGTATGCACAGATTGTGGCTTTGGAAAGAAGCATTTCAAAGGGTAGGGAAGGGAAAAAACATCACCAAAACAACAACAAAATTACTCCACTAAGATGGTTAGAAGACAGTATCTTCCTGTGACATGAGAGAAGCAACAGTTATTACTGGATATAGCTTGACTATTTGGAATCTATTATTTGACTGTGAGGGGTGATGGGTGGGTGAGATGCAGTCAGTCAAGGAACTGATGGCTACATCTGGAATACTTCTCACTGAACACGGAACAAGGTATTAAATTTTTGATTTCATGAAAACTCTTCATTTATAGAAGTCTGTGTTTTTTCCAAGTTTTCAGTCACAATCCTTTCCCCAAATACATTCTTCATTCCTGCACAGTCTATGAAGGGAAAATTCAAAGGAGCAGCATTTAGGATTTCCCAGTTTATGGAGAGCATTTAAACTAAGCTCATGTTTTTCAAGAAGCAGCATGACAACATTGTTCTCAGCTCTTGCTGTGAAACAAATACCTGAAAGGTTACCAATAATAAATACATGTATAGCAAGTCCTAAACAAGGTCTCTCAATGTGTTTTAAAAACATCCCGGAAATCTTGCACTTTTTGTAGGTATGGTGTTTATAGAAGCAATTAATTTTTGGTGACCCTGGGGATGTAGTTTCATCCAGAATGCTGAAGAACACACTGAAGAAAATGCAGCCAAAAGCGAGACAATCTCCTGCATTCCATGAAACAATTATTAAAGAAATTCTTGCAGACCATTGCCTGCATGTTAGTTCTTCACCTTTCCAAAATTTTCAAGGAAGCTGACAATTGAGATGTAAAAAAATACCAAAAAGGCCTACATTTCTTGGAACTTTTCTCCCTACAGTTCTTTGCCTTTGATGAAAATGAGGAATACCAACAAACTTTCGCAATCAAGCTTCTTTGTCCTCTTTATTCACCTTATTTTCTTTTTTCCAAAGAGACCTATAGACTCTAAGTTATCCTATTTACACTTAAAAAGAAAAAAACAAAGCTGAAAGAAACTTACATGAAGCAGTCATGACAAACCTTAGAGAAAAAATAAATTGCTTCATTGCAATGATAACGTCCTCTTGTATGTAATTTATGAAAAGTCAACTGTCATCAAAATTCTTAATTTATAGTGTTCAACAAAATGCTACTAACTGAAAAGCATTAATCAACATCACCAACTTAATGTGCTTTGTCAAACTTCTCAGTCTCTTCTGCCAAAGAAGAACATTTTTGACAAGTAGATTGATTGGTGAGCTAACAGTGTTTGACTGAGGGGAGAGTACAAGAACCTTAAAAAAAGATGTTAGCAGTAATTCTATTTGCTCATACAGAACCTGTGTACAATACTATTATTTTGCAAAATATGTGCCAATAAGACTGATAAATTATTATGTGGTTATAAGAAATTCTGTTTCAAATTGGATTTCATTCTCCTTGTGAAATAATTCATAAAGAGTGCAAATGTTCAACTGATATAAAAGATGCCCATTAGATCTGAATAATAATCAACTACAGAGTGTTTTGCTAGCTCAAGTAGTTAAAAAAAAGTTTTTGAGATTCTAGCTTTCAGCCTTAAGTAAACAAAATGAAAAACAATATACTTGCTTCTACTTTGTTAAGTGTAATAGATGCTGCAGATTTAAGATAGAAAGCAGCTCCTTTTAAAATGAAGGCTTAACTGGGAATCCCATGCTTTCTCAGAAAACAAACCACCATTACGACTTTTTTTTCCTAATTTTCAGGTATTCCAGCTATTGCAAGAAGACTTTTTTTTATCTGAAAATATGTGGCAGGAAGGAACTGAAATTTTAACACAAGAGGTTTATAAACAAGATCATTCACCTGTCTCCTCATGTAATTCCCATGCTGTTTGGAACAAAGACTTGCCCACAAGCATTTCCAAGACTGAGTGGAAATAAGTGTTTTTTTAAGATTTTGTGCCAGACACATATATTTGTGTGAGTAAGCATGGGAGAGTGCGGCACTGAAATGTGTTTTATCCTGTTGATCCTGAGGTAAAAGGGTAGTACATGAGGTAAAGCATTACTCCACTGAAGTTTTCAAGTATCTCCCAAGTCAAAAGTACAACCTTTCTGGATCAGACCCAGGGATTTATCTAGCCTTTTTTTCCTTCAAAAGTAGCCATAAAAAGGGGAGGGGGAGAAAAAAAAAAAAAAAAAAAAAAAAAAAGAGGGGGAAAAAAAAGAGCAAAGCAAACCTATGCAATGCTTTAGCCTATTTCTTTGTGTCCTTTGAACCAGTTTTGGTTCAAATTTCCTGAGAATGTTGTAGTTTTTTTACTTAGCAACTCCCAACAATGTCTCATTCCAAGTCTTTTCAGATGCACATTTTTGAGACCACATGGTATTTCACATCTCTCTGACATCTCTTGCGAAGGTGTTGAACAGGTAAAGAATCACTGTAGGATGTCCTACAACACTTTTCAGGTATCAACCCCCAGTGACAGTGAACAGCTCTAGCCACACTACTTGTATTATATGCAAGGGGTTTTGTTATGTAGCTATACCAAATAAAAGTTTGTAGGCATTTATTTATCTGTCCCTCTTCCAGAATGCCATTATAGTTTTCTGTTTGATTAATATTTACTCTTTTTTTTCTTTTTTTTTTGGCTTTTGCTCTTTGACTCATTATTAAAATTCAACTATCAATGAACTTATTGAAAATCTATTTTTGGTATTTAAAATTCCTCCAAAAATTGATTCCATTTGTTTTTAGCTCTCATACTCAGTATCTTAAAATTAAGAAAATAGCATCTTCTCACATTTTAACTACAGCATCTAGCACATGCTCCTGCACGGTCTCAGTACTAGTAATTTTGGTATAATTTTCAATACCAAAACACAAGAGACCACTCTTTTCAGCTGGCAGCAGCATAAGTCTCCCAGTGAAGTACAAGAGGCACTGGGAGACAAGGTTCTCAGGAGGGTTGGTTTAGGCTGGTTTAGGCAGACCACCTTACCTACAGTACTTCATCAACTTCAGCAAAGCATGTACCAAATATTCCTAGCACTGTGCATACTTTTGCAACTGAAGTCACAGTGAAGAGATTTTCTACGTTTAGTCATTCTGGAAGGAGAACATAAGACTTAAAATCAAACACAGATGATTCTACACAGTTAAATGAGCCAACCATGGGCAATAGTCCATAATCCGTACCCCTGTTCACGGCTTATCAAGGCAGCCTTTCATAATAACATCTGTATTATTCTGTGTTAGCCCTGGGCTAATAGCTTTGGTATTCCCAATTACAGTGATCTAATTGACTCGAGTAACTTTGTTAACCTCTAATGAGTTGTTTATATGCCCCAGCCCCATGACAAGGTCAACAAAACTTCCCAGGAAGAGATCACAGTCCACCTCTAGCCTCAGCCTCTCACTCCTCCAAATTACAGAGGCCTGCTGCTGATAATGGAAACCTCAAAGTTCCCCAAGAGGAGCAGAAACATCTCTCATATAAGACAATATTAGGCAACTTAGTGGCTATTAGGAGGCTTAGAATGCTGTGAAAAAAGTAAAGGAGACCATTATATTATAGCAAGTGAGAAATGTTAGTGTTCTGTCTTTTTTTTTTAAGGTCTGCTGTCAACAATTATTGCAAGCCTTACACAATTATGAATATTTGAAATCTCTCATTCCTAAAACCAATGCCTAAGGACATTCTCAGAAGAAAAGTAAACCATTAAAGTTCACAAGAAGTAGAAAAGATCAGAAAACAAATCTTCTCCCAAGTGTTTAAAATCAAATATTTTAAGTTGATTTTGGAAAGGAAGAGAGTAGTTTGAATATGAAAACTAGAGGTTTGTTATTTTTTCACATTCTTGTGTGGTTTTAATCAGAAGTCTTTCACATAAATTGAACCCTTCTTTAGTCTCTAGCAGTATTTAAACTTATTTGCTCTTTCAGTGGGAGAAAAGATCAAATAATGCATTTCAGCTTTCTGTGGAAATTGCTTCTAAAAACTATCACTTTTTATTATCTTTCAATGGAAAATATATCCCAGTATTTTTCTGAGTAAGAAGTAATGACAGGACAAGACCTCAAATATTTGGATATGCCAATAAGTCATACTGCTTTCTTTAAGATAATCACTTTCTTAGCTTCAATATGATAATTGCAAAAAGTATTTGCAGTCTAGGAGAGATAGCTACATGAGTCATAAGGAACACATGTGCTTGACATCCACTCAGCATTTTTGTTGTGTCTTCTGAGCTGCACCTAGAGGCATTACAGCAGCTCGAGGGAGGTGATCCTCCCCCCTACTCCACTCTTATGAGGCCTTTCCTGGAGAGCATCCAGAGCATCCAGCTCTGGGGTCCCCAGCATAAGGTCATGGACCTGTTGGAGCGAGTCCAGAGTCCAGAGGACAGCTGCGATGTCCAGATGATCAGAGGGTTGGTACATCTCTCCTGTGAAAACAAGCTGAAGTTATTCAGCCTGGAGAAGCAAAGGCTCCAACGTGACCTTTAGGTACACCTTCCTGTACCTAAAGGGTGACTACAGGAAAACTGGGGAGGGACTTTTTACATGGGCCTGGAGGGAATGGCTTGAAACTGAAAGAGGGTGGGTTTAGATTAGATATTGGAAGGAAATTCTTTATTGTGAGGCACTGGAATAGGTTGTCCAGAGAAGTTGTGGATATCCCATCCCTGGAACTGCTTAAGGCCAGGTTGGATGAGGTTTTGAGCAACCTGGTCCAGTAATAAGTATCTCTGTCCATGGCAGGCAAGTTTAAAGTCCCTTCTAGCTAAAACCATTCTACAATTCTGTGATATAAAAACATACTGGAAAAATATGGCAATGACAGTAAATACAGGAATTATTATTTTACTTCACATTAGTCTACCTGAAGCTCTGTAAAAAGAAAATTTATTGAACTATTTTTCCCATACTGCTACATATATCTTATTACTCTACACATTTTATGTTTCATATAATACTTCAGGGACCTTACTAACTATGAAAAGCACATTATGTTTAAAAAAATAGTTATGAAGTACTGAACATGTACAACTAAATATGGAGTTAAAAGTAGCAGCAAAGACTTCCTTCTTCAATCTCATATTTAAATAAGAACACCAAGTGGGCAGCAAGGAAGGATCCTGCAATATCTTTAAAAGGGTAGAGCTACAAAATTTTCGTGACTCACAACTCACAAAATTACAGTATAGAAAAAAAAGTAACCTTATGATTCAGACTGTAATTAGCAGCTTAGAAAATGCAGAAGAGAAAATGAGTCAAATACCACAGCCATTCAGGGCCTTAAAAATAAGGACAAGAACTTTAAAATCACTGCACTAAATTTACAGTAAGCCTCCAGTGAAAAGAATTTTTAAAGATATTTATAGAAAATAAATCATATAGAAGTTAGAGATAAGAGACTTTATCTATCATTGAAAAAAATTATTTTCCTACAAATAATACAATCAGGAAATTCAGAAAATAGAGCAATCCTTTCACTGATCAACAGTTTCAATTCATCTACATTAAGACAGCAAAATCAGGTACCAATAGTTTTTCCAGAATCAGCATTTCTTATGGCAAGCAAATACCATCAAGCTGCACAGAAAGTATGACACAAGAGTTCTATATTTGAGCAAAAAGAAACAATTGTCTATTAAGGAGTGTATCTGTCATTAAAAGTCTGCCCCACTAGCAAAATAAGGACGGAAAGCTAAATCAGATCATTGAATTGTGCAACTGAGGACATGCTCAGCTCCGCATCTGAGTCTGAGAGGATACACAGAAAATTCACTTGAATACTGTTTTCAAATCCTCAGCACTGCGAGGAGATAGGAAATCAAGACCTGATTCTTACCTCATTTAAGAGTAGCAGTCTTTCTTCATCGCAAGGGAGCTCTTCCCTCGAGGCCTTTCACAGACAAGACACAGGAAAGCCACAGAGACAGAAAGAGATTGTCAGCAAACAAACTAATAAAAAAGTGTCCTGCGAGCTATTTCCCACTGCTTTCTAGAGGAAACCTAGACTTTTCTTTATAAGTAATTCAAACAATACACTTCTATGCCTGCAGAACTTCACACAGTCTTTCTATACAGCTAATTTATCTGTCCCTGAGGTCATCTCCCAAAGCTTTACTCTCTAACTTGCTTTTAGAGGGCATGAAAACCATTAATCGCATCAAATAAACAAGGGATGGTGTTAACTATGTAGTCACTTAACATATATAAATTCATACTGGTATTTTCAGGAACATGTGGGTGTCTATAGGATAGGAAAAAAACATTTTCCACTAAGTCCTGATTCTCTACACTTATTTATTCTTTAATCTGTTTCATGCATCATCTTGCGTACTAGAATGTGCACATGCACAGCAAAACTCTTCCCCTGGTTGGCTACGAGTCGCTACCCTCTGCAACCAAAACCAGCCATCAGTGACTACAAAAAAAAGAAAAACACAATACACTTTTTGTTTTCTTTTCTCTTTTTTTTTAAAGGTCTCCCTGTTATTATGTGATGTCCACTGAGCTAGGGGCAGCTGGTGATACTCTTGTGATGACATTCCCTATAATGGTTCCCTATAATGATGG
Organism: Poecile atricapillus; assembly: GCF_030490865.1. Classification (NCBI taxonomy): domain Eukaryota; kingdom Metazoa; phylum Chordata; class Aves; order Passeriformes; family Paridae; genus Poecile; species Poecile atricapillus. The sequence goes on along the minus strand of NC_081250.1, from coordinate 96,364,828 downwards.
ATTTCACCAAACATTTCTCAAAAAATCTTAGTAGGTTTTTTGTATGGATTTTTCCCAAACATGACAATACAAATTTAACATAGCATCATTATATAAAAGAGAAATAAGAAATGGTGGGTTTCTTTCGATACAACATTAGGCCTAGAAAATATTTCAAGAAAAGGAAGCTCAGATATACACAAACTGCTCCAATTTTCAGTGGGGATTTCTGAAGATATAATACAAGATAAACCTAATTAGCTTCAAGGAAATGACAATAAGAGATCAGAGGAGTGAGTAGACTAGTTAAATCTACATAGACTTCAAAAGATTCTCAACAGAAAAATGCAAGAAAAAGACTAATGAAGGAAATTAGCAACTGTGATATAGATAGCAAAATTCAAATTGGATTTCAGAATACCACTGTTAGGTTAATGATTTGTTGTACAGCACATGCAGGGAACAAGGGTTTCTGAATATAAAAGGTCTAACATTTAGCTCAAAGCTTTTGAAATTACATCATGTGTATGCTGCTTTGTCCCCTTCTGTTCTAGTGGAACAGGGTTGTGAATTTACCTGATCTTGGTTCCTGCATCTGCTAATTAGCTGTATCCTAGTAATTATTGGATCAAAACTGGAGCCTGGCATTTACAAAAAATATCCAAAGGAACCTGGAGAGCTCCAAGTTTAAACAGTGATGTGATGGCAATTCTGAAAACCTGTTTGAGGTGAATGCCCATGAACTGTACAGATTAAGGTAGAATGGAAGTTGGAGCACAGCCAACCAGGGAAGGAGTCCATAGAAAAGACAGAAGGATATAAAGGAAAGAAAAAAAAAATTATTCAAGTTCTGCCTAAAGCAAAATTAAAATTACTTTAAAACAGGTGACCAATAAAAATAGCAAGAAAAGGAGAGTACAAAATGGGAAAACAAAAAGATTGTTTAGCAAATCTTACTTCAAAATTTAAGAAAAACACAGCTGTTTCATTACAAAAGTTATTATGGCAACTACAGCTCTACAGCTATTATTTTGGGACATAAAGCCATTAATGTAGGTCATTCCATATAAGTCCATAGCCATGCACTAAAATATCATTGTTGTTTCTGTCAGAATAAAATGAAAATCTGGTCTTTCAAGTTTACAATTCATATGATCTTCAGTTCAAGGTACTTTAGTCCAACCAGTGCCTGCAGAAAATTATTCAGTTGCCTGAATCTGAATTTACATACAAGAGTTTCAAAGAGCTAAATAAGGAAGTAGAGTTTTATTAACATCAGCATTAATCAACTCAAATTATGTTTGAAAATGGTCTTATATTTTTGATAGTGGTCTGCAAACAATATTAAATTATGTGCATTTTTCATATTCTGGACCTATCGCATGCCCAGTTTTCCAAGGAGGTACGGTATGCAGGGGCAACATGGTTTAAGCAAAGGGCACCACAGTGGAAAAAGGAATGGCAAGATGAGAGGAAAATGGACCCAAAGTCCTACATGGTGATCCTTATCTTCAGCTCCTGGAAAGGTTACAGCAGTAATAAGTCAAATGAATTTTTGATACCTGAAATCAAGCCAATTTTTTTTTTTTATATTTAAGGTAAAAGTTGTCTACTTATGAAGTAATTTTGACAAATTCTCTTTCAGGTGTAACCAAACAGTTAACACAATGTGATTATCCAAATCAGTTGTAATTGAATCAAGCTGAACACTTGAATGGAAATTATCACCTTTCACTGGTGGCACGGAGAGGCATAATATAACATCTTATCCTAGAGAATGTCTCCTTTCAGCACCACAAAAGAGAAACCAGCTCCCCAGATGTACATCAGAAAAATGCATAGATAATAGAGATTTTAAACTCTCTTAAAAACTCTAAATAAATATGTAATGCAAATTCACAACTGTTCTAGAAGACCAGAATGGGAACAAAGAAAGAAATTTAAAACTTTTACAGAGTAAGAAACAGTTAATCTTTGATATATAGAGTGAGCACCTTTTCCCCCTACCAAACTTTCTCATATATAGACAGAAAAACCTAAAGACTCAAATATATGCTTAATTTTGATGGTATGATATTTAACATCATATACAGAGAATACTGACTCAGTGCATGAACCATGAACTATGCCATAAAGCCATAGCATAATTGTAGGTGAGCTCTGTAGAAATGTCAGTCGGCTGAATTCTGTGGAAGTCAACAGAAAAGCCCTCTTGAATGTGCTATTAGAAGTCCTCAAGCACTAAAATGCTTCTAAACCCCTCAGCTGAAAAGTTGTCATGTTTGAATAACTATAACAAGTGCAATAATAGGTGTATAGTCTCTGAGGCTGTTTGGAAAACTACAAGATACTTTGTTTTTCTTTTCTGTAAATGATAAACCTCAAGTAATGAGTTGCAGGCCATTATAGACAAAAGGGAGAAATCAGTTTAGGAAACCATGTTTTCCACATAATTCCATTAGCAAAGAATAGATGGGGAAAGACATAATGGACTCTTTATGACACTTTACCTGGAGAAAAAAAGTTATCTGAGGACAAGCAGCTGTATTAAGCATTGAATAAGATACAGACAGCCTTTTATTGCATCGTTTTGCATTTTCAGAACACCACACACCCTGACCTAATTAAGCTTAACAGTTACTTCTTCAATATCTCTGGGGGTTTAATAATTGTTTTGTAAACACAGAACAGAGATATAAAGAGGACAATATCAGTTTAGGAGCAGGTTTCAAAAATTTTCAAGACATTATAAAGGATTCAGAAACACAAATCTCATTGAAAGCCAGCCCCTTTCACTGACAAGTCACCATACTGTGGGGTGTCTAGCTCAGATATTTTACTGACATACTCTAGGCATGTCTTTTTGGATGCTGAAAGGTTTACAACCAAAGCAAGTCACTTTACCTTTTTGACTACATGGTGTATTTCACTTTCAGGTACTACATTAGTTATAATAATGGACTTAATAAATCAAACACACAGAATCACAGAATCACAAGGTTGGAAGAGACCTTCAAGATCATCGAGTCCAACCCAGCCCTAACATGTCAGCTAAGCCATGGCACCGAGTGCCACATCCAGTCTTTTTTTAAACACATCCAGAGATGGTGACTCCACCACCTCCCTGGGCAGATCAATCCTGTACTTTATCACTCTTTCCATAAAAACCCTTAATATCCAACCTGTATTTCCTTTGGCACAGCTCGAGCCTGTGTCCTGTCATTCTGTCAGTTTCTGCCTGGAGAAAGAGACCAACCCCACCTGACTACAGCCACCTTTCAGGGAGTTGTAGAGAGTGATAAGGTCACCTCTGAGTCTCCTTTTCTCCAGGCTAAACAACCCCAGCTCCCTCAGCTGTTCCTCACAGGTCTCGTGTTCCCAGCCCCTCACCAGCCTCATTGTCTCCTCTGGATGTGTTGAAACATCTCAACATCCTCCCCAAACTGAGGGACCAGAACTGGACACAGCACTCACCTATGTCACAAAATACAATTCAATTGAACAAATATCTTTTATAGCTTCAGTCAACACTGTGAATTAATTTAGAGGTTACTAAAATCTGTCTTAAATCTGTCTTCCTTTAACCAGGTTAAAGCACCACATCTAATAAGCACTGCTTGTGTGTGTGAAGAGTGCTACAGAGGATATACAATCAATCTAGATTCTGTGATTTTTCAGTTTATTGTTCCTCTTGCCATTATGTCAGATGCTCAGCAATCAAAGAAGTGAATCATGTCTGTCAGTGCAAGTGAAGTCTGAGCAATCATCTTAAAGCATCTGCCTGAAGCATTGCTTAAAGGTTGTTTATATATTTATACATATGATACCAAGATTAAAATTAGATTTTTGTCCTTTACAGATATTTCCTATTGCATAACCACTTTCTCTCTCAGTATATCTCCCAGGATATAGTGTGATGTGTCAGAAAAACCAGCTGTAGAAACCAGAAGTTTCCACTACTCCCATCCCTAATGTATTTTGTTCTGTAAATGAGAAAATTAACATTTCAGTAACAGTAATTTGACAAAGCTTTTTATTACTTCTGTTAGTGATTCATGTAGTCTGGAACTGTAGATATGGATTATTTACATATTTTGGAGAAGCCAGATGCAGATCTATAACCTCCCATGAATGAACACCCCACTATAAAAGTTTAACATGAGACATCCTTGTTCATAGTCAATTTTTTACATTAGGATTAGAATTCTGATATTTCACCCACCTTCACTATTTTTTTGGTCTTTTTCACACTGTGGGTCACACCTAATAAATAAAATAGTCAATTGGGAATAATCCCATATTGGATGACGGGCTGTCAGCAAGATGTGCTGATTCCAAGTAACATACATCTCAATGTTTTCATGCCTACATTAGCACTAAAATCAGTAAAAGAGACATCTGTCCTTGCATAACTGAGAGTAGTTTAAATACTCAGTATCATTATTTTACAGTATGCTTAGTTTCTTAGAGTTAAATATTTTCTTTTAGCATAAATATTTATGTTTTCTGAATAAAATTTTACATATTAAGCTTTTACATATTTACATATAGGCCTCATATTAGTGTCATGAGGGATGGAAAAGATATAAAACTTTACTCAGCTTAATTTCTACAATTTACAAGTCCAACAAGAAGCTAATAGCTTGTTAGCACATTTAATGGGAGAGTAACATATCTCATCCTTAGAAGTGGTTTTATTCAGGTAGTACAGGGAATTCAGTCTGTATCTCCCATGCCCTATAAAGACTTTCAAATTACTGTATTTCCTCTTAATATGATTAATGGAAATTGTTTTCTTCTAACAGAAGTACCCCAAGATATAAGTTAGTGTGTTAACAATTTTAATTACTATTCCCAAGCAAATGATTAGGCCTATTTGGACTCATTAAATACATCAATTTCAGATTAGTTCAAACCCAACACATTAAAAACATTTCATCTGCTTAAAGCTACCACAGACAACAGTAGCAGTATAATACAATGGACTCAATCCTACATTATTTTGTATGGATATGTGCATATCTGTGGTTTTTCAAGCTGAATAAACAAATCTCTATTGACTTGAATTATTTTCAGGTTACCAATGGCAAAGCCCTTGTGTTTGATAACAATACTAACTTTGTATCTAATCCTGTTCTCCTAGAATCATCATCATCATCAACATATTTCAGCTGAAGTTCATTTACAAGATTTTAAACTTTTAAAGATTAGCACTGATATTTCACTTGCTCAGACTTTATCCTATACAGTTCTTGCAAGCTTTAATCTACAACATGATATGCCCTTATTTCTACTCTAGAAACTCTAACTCTTAGCAACTTAACATTACCGTGACAGCAAGCAAAGAGGAAGGAAAAGAGCTACAAGCCCTGAATTATACTTCACAAAGATTTAGAATGAAAAAAAGACAGTAAAGTTTTCATATCACATTAAAGCTCAGCTGGAAAGTTTTGCAAGTCTGATCTCACTCCTTTCACACACTTTCCAACAGTTTAGCACTTTCCTCTCATACATTTATCTTTCATCAGAGTTTTTGCATGTACAAAAGTCAGGGATGTATCCCAGTAATGAACTGTACTCTAGACTAATGTGGAAGTTTATGGGCTAAGGAAAGTCTGCTGGGAATCTAACTACTGTATAATACATTCCTCACCCTGAAAAATCAAAAATTATTTCTATTTCCTCAGATCTGTGAAGCATTAATAATAGATAACTAATAGCTACAAAATTTCAAAAGAATTTATGCAGAAAGACAAATAATAATATTAAATATGGGCTAGAGGAGTTTCAAAACATTTGCAGAGTTCTGATTATATTAAACCATAATTTAGAAAATTAAATTATATGAAATAAACATAGAGGACTTAGAAGCAAATTTTGGTGTAATTGAAGAATCCTGAATTTGTTTGACAGTCATATTCTCACTTTGAAAAGCATTCAAAACACATCTATGTTGGCACACTTGCTTTGCTCTTTACTGCTATTTACTTTAAAAGAACAAAAATTTGTTTCCACCATATGTTCTATTCCTTTCCTACTTCTTTTCTTTTTTTTCAAAACCTTTTTACGTAATTTCACTACTTCATGGTCATTTTTCTTTGATGTTCAAAATTATCCACTGATATTTTATTATTTTATTATATGTACAAGCGTTTTGCATTTTAAAATTATTCTTTGCAATGCACCCAAAAGTATCAAAACTGAGCCATTTCCACATAAAGTTTCTCATAATATCAAACTAGGAAACATTACTATTCCCTGTTTATTGTGGCCCTCCAGCAACTCTCATGGGAGGTCATACAGAATTGACAGCCATGAATTTATGGTGTATCATTAATAAATAACTTACCATAAATGTCATAATCCCTCAGCTTCTAAAGACTGTTTTAGTAATTATGTTACACTAATCTTAAAGCAGTGACATTCTGCCCTTTCTTTCTTCTTTCCAGTACCTCCCTTTGGTGGAATATCTCCTGCTTATCAGCAATTTATTATGAATGAGACTACAGAGGTTTAAAATTGTTAATGCAAATCAAGTCACTTAATAGCTACAGAGTGAACAAACACTAATATTTTTTTCTAATTGACTAATACTTTCTCTTGAATAACTTGCAAACATTTGAAACACATTCCTATCATTAGCATAATATAATCATAATGTTCCCATTTAATTACAATTTATTTGAATGACTAATCATCAGTTTCATGTTTTAAAATAATGGAAACATTTTACAAGCTGCAATGTACTATCTGCCTATCAAAGCATTAGTATAAAGACAAGTTGCAATATACATGGCTTTTATCAGCCATTTTCTTTAAATATATTTTCTACTTCTTTTGCAACTTTTGTGACAGACTTAAAAAAAAAAAGTAAGTTTGATGCATGTCCATGAATGATGCAAAGAGAACTGTCTCCCAAGAACAATTTATCCAAACTCTTGGGTTTTTTCCAGCCTATGCCACTAATAACCCCAGTTACTGGCATCATCCCAGTAAGAATGAGTCATCTTAAATTTGAAGGCTATCAACTGCATTTTTATAGCCATGTTAAAAATGAAGGACTCTATAGTCAAACACAGCATTTTTCAATTGCATCTTTGCTAATTTATTTAAATTATAGAAGAGCAGAACATAGAATGTCAGCAAGGAGAAATGAAGGAAAACTGTCAGGATAAAACCTTCCATACATTTCATTCAAGCTGTCATTTCTGTCTCAACTTCAATGTGTGTGCATCAATGCTTGTTATTTGCTATTTGCCACATATTCCATATGCCAACATTCCCACGTGCAAGTGAGAAAGAGCATTGCAGGTCAGCACTTTTTCCCCTACTCCCCCCTTCTGTCACGTCCTTCTCTCTTCTACATGCTCATCCTCTTCATGATCACATCTGTGGTGGGACATGCACCAAGGAACTGTCAGCAAGCTTCTTGCTAAGAGAAAATGCTGCCTCTAGCCTTGTTGTGAAAGCCAGACACAAAGCCTATTCATAGGAAAAGTTTACCACAGTGACTGAGGAAGTAAAGGATCACTCTTTTCTTATTTATCCAAAGAGTTATGCATGTGAGATAGAATATTAAAAGGTGGAGAAAAAAACTCTCAGTAAGAGAATTTCAAGCCCAAATCTAAAATCTCAGCCAAATTATTTGCTAAAAGTGAATCTCCTTGAACAGAATACAAGCCAGAAGCCTGACTGTCATTCAAGGAACTTCCAAAACCTACAGGTGAAAAAAGGCATGTATCTACTATATGTTTTAAAACTACTTAACCAGTTAGTTTGTAATAAAAACTGTCCCTGCTGCTGGAAAATATCATTTCAATGTACAACCTCTCAGCAACTTTTGCTACAAGAATGTCTTTCCTACTAAAAATAAAAATTTGAAATTAATAAAGTGTGAACAGATGGAAACAGATGGAAAGTTAAAGCAATTTATATATCTGAATTATATAGGTCCTTAATCACTTTATATTATCTTTTTTGTGAATTGCTCGTTCATACAACAAAGGCTGTAGAATTGCAAGATAGCTTGTCATGGTGTATTCTCCACAGTAATTCAGACTATGTTCAAGTTGCAGCCCTTAACATAAAGTCTTTTAATAAATCTGCCAGTTCTGTATGGCTTCTGCAGAGGAATAACAGTCTCCCCTTAAACACTACCAAAAAGCTTTAATCAATTTCAGAAAATTATCACATATTTATTCCTCTTACTCTTCTTATTAGAAGCAAGATTTTTCCCATCATCTTTTTCTTTTTTTTTTTCTTTATTTCTGTGGGCAGGAAAATTCTTCATAGACAATTTCTTTGCAAGGTTAAATTTTCTTATTATGCCTGCATGATAAGTAAGGACAAACAGAGCAGGTTTTTTTGGTATTGATCTTTGTTCTGTTTCACCAACGTAATTTATTAGCTTTTTTTCCCCATGCATATTCATATCCAAGCAAAAGTTGGTCTGGAATTTTCACTCACAATCTCCCCACTTCTACTCCCTCTTTTGGTATATTTTTATTTTAAAGGCAAAATACTAATAGTTCAGTAACATAAAATGATAGCAACGCAACAAGCAACTCCTCTAAAAGACTGGAAGTACTATTGTATCTGTTAGAATATATGAGGCCATTGTCCATGTTCAAAGATATAAAACTTGAAGGAAAGATAAGCTAAAACATGACAGCAAATGACTGATGTGTTAGAAAGAGGAAAACAAGCCACTCAATTCCTCAAAATGCTTCAGTCTCATTTACATAGATTCTAGCAGAGAAAATCTTCCCATTTACATCTGACTGCAGCCAATACAACTCTCTTCTTTATGATTTTTATGGCAATCTAGAACACGTTCTGGACTAAAACAATATTTTTTGCTGAAGGGATATCTGGATGTTAGCTTCCTGCTCAAAGTAAGATTGAAATTAAAAGATCAAAATTGGATCAGGTTGCTTGAGGCTTTGTGCTGTCAACTTTTGAAGATCTCCAATCATAGAGATGCAAGAATCTTTATAAGAAATTGTCCTACTTATAATCAGTGTCATAAAAAAATAAAGGTAGGGATGATTTAGCTAATTCTGGGCATAGTTTCTGAAGTCTAATGGTGGTGCTCAAACAGTGCCTACTTTGGCTCAGATATTTTGGTACTTACTATTTTTGTGGATAAATAAGAGTGTGAAGCTGGTAGCAGCTGGAAATAAACATCTGTAAGAGAGAAAATGGTGAGAGAAGAACACAGAAAATGATATGCCAAAGAGATAGAAGAATAGGAAAACAAAAACAACACGGAACAGAAATACCCTTGTTCTGATAGGATAAACATGTACAGAAAAATATTTTTATCTGTGGGAGAGAAAGTAACAGCTGAAATACATAATCCTACTCTGCAGCAAAATTGTATATTTTATTTCTTGTGGAAACTTCCTAGAGCTTCATTTTATATTCAGGACATTTTAAATATGTTGGAACAACCTGTTATAATCCACTGCTTCATTCTGTCTCCCTACACTAGCCATTTGCAGCCATATTTTTTTCTGATCCATTACAGATCCTTCCCCTGGTCAGTGCTGTCACCGTCCCCACCAACCCAGTCAAAACTCAACACTTATTTCCTAAAAGCCTGATTTTGAACTGGACTTTTTGCAAACTCATTTGGTTCCAGTATTTATCCTTAACCTCCAGGAAGCCTTGGCCTGACACACTACCCTTAAAATTCAACTGTAATGCATGGCAGTCAAAGTAGCCAAAGTGACTTCTCTTTCTGAGTACATATAGTACCTGTCCGAGGTGAGTGAGTATCTCTTTTGATGGCTTTGACAACTCTGACTTTTTCCCTGCTGGCTGTTCAGAGATGCAAAAGCAAATCCATCTGATCACATTCTCCTTTGTAGTGCCACCGACTCCAGTACCTTGTACCTATGTTTCTGCCATATTTGACTTCAAAAGACAATGATGCTGTACACATTAAAAGCTTCTGCAAAGCTTGCCTCATGTGCTCTTTTTGAAGATCAAATCAAACTCTAGGCATTAGTATTACAATTTTGATATATGCTACTTGCAAGAAATAATGGAAGAAAATCACTACCTCAATGTAATAGTTTTTTCCCTTTAAGAAAAATATAGAAAGTCTTTTGTTCAAATTAACATGGTTTCTTTTAAGACTGAAATGCCAAAAAAAATCTAAAATAAATGCATACACATCATGACAGGCCTCTGCATTAGCAGAAACTCACAGACTCCAGCCAATTTCACTTTTTGTAGAATATGTCATTCATGTAGTCACTATACTGACTGTGTTTCTATAGATTATCTATGCAACCTGTGGTTCTACCTAGTTTTTCAGAGCAAGGAACAGCAGTTTACATATTATTTTTCTCCTCCTGAATTCAGTCACAGCTATAAATTACTAAGAGTAGAGTAAAAAGAGCGAAGATTGTAGGTATTTGGATTCCTAGAAAGAAAGGATTAATTTGATTTTTGGTTTAAAAAAAAGTTGCTTTTATTTTTTCTCATAGCTGTGTTTCGCCTCCCATTCATCAGTCCTCACTTCTAATCTGCAACATTACTGCTGCAACAGGGAGGAGCTAATCACAACATACATATACATTTCACTTGGTAAACTATTCTAGTTGCAAGTATGAACCAGTTTCTTAGTAGTGACATTTGAGGGAGAATCACTTCTGTGGATAGAAAATATTTGTCACAATCATTAGATACAATGCAACGTATGAAAGTTTCTAATATAACTATGTGTGACATCCTTAAGGGGAAAGGAGTACCCAAGATTCATAGATGCTCATGGTTGACAGGAACATAAGTCAAAGAGTCTGTAAAAGCTTACAAAGTTTTAGAAGTTGATTACACATGTGGCATGGAAATTGGGATATTAGTCCCTGAACTCCTAATATAAGCACACTAGAGAGGGCTGTGGATAAAAGGGTAGGGTGAAAGAGAAAAAAGAAAGAAAATATTAATTAAAGCTGGGGAGAGAGAGAGTCACTGTATGAGGGATGGGGAGCTCTGAAAAAGAGTATTGTCCATACAGCTGTAAGCCTACACAAGCAGAAGGGCTATTCAAAGATTTTTGTTTCTGGCTATTCAGACATTGAGACTACTGAAATAATATTAAGTGGAAAAGAACACTGGATGTGCCATTTCCCTCACAAAATATAAAACAGCAATGACTTCAAATAATCCTGATCAAAAATAAACAGACAGTAATTGAGATCTATAATTGCCTTTAGTGATTTACCTTGCAAAAATATGAAAGCAGGAAGAGTCCTTCAAGAACAAGTAATAGGCTAAAAAATTGGGCTAAAAACTTTAGAAAGAGTAAAAGCCTTCCCAGCAATGAAATGTTTAGAAATTAATGAAGAAAAAAGAGATAAGTGCAAACTTAGAAGTCAGAGATTTACATTCTCAAGCCATTAGCACAAAGATCCTGCTTCCTGCTATGTGATTCCACCACTGAAAATAGAAAACTGCATTAGTCTATTCTGTTCAGTTGAAGAAAAACAAAATATTTCAGGAATCAGATACCCTGTTTCAAAAGAAGTCCAGTAAAAAAAAAAAATAAAAATTATAATGTTCTATAATTATCAACAGACTGCTTTCTTGAAGAAACCAGTCATCACATTTTGGTGCCTTAAAAAAATACTTCTATAGCATAGTCTCCTTCTAAGAGCTCATCTGTGGGGCACAAACTAATCCTCCTTTCAAAACCTTCTTTTGTTCTAACAATTTTGAGAACAAACCAAGAGAGCTCACCTGCCAGCAGACTTCCATCCTTGAAATTCTTGCCAAAGAAAACCAACAGTGACACTTCCTGTTATTATCAATGACAAAGTCAAGGGTCCTGCTATAAGACGACTGCAGGTCATGTACCTTATTGCAGAATGACAATTCTTGCAGAACCCTGCTGTACATTGTAGATAAATTCTGGATTTTTGCAAGTTGCTCCTCCTTTGTCAGTGTTAATTTCAGCTGAAGTAGCATTAGGCCAGTGTGAAGGGCTTTTATAACTCATGCACATCAATACCTCACAGTTTATCATGCTCTTGGCTCTGAGGAACCCTGAAGAACTCTTGCACTTGGTTTTTGTTTTTTTCTTGTTCACTTTTCCTTCCATACACATTCTTGATTTCCACCAACAGTACAAAACTGCTCTGAAATTTGAGGTATAATTGTAGAAATGTCCAAGTTGACTCTATTCTCATGACCTGATCTGTATAATAAAATAGTAATGAAATGTGCAATTTTTGTTCAGATATGTTTATATGCAGCAGGATATGCGGAATTGTGTTCCATATACTTCCTGTTTACTATGAGCAAAGTAGCTGGATTAAAACTCGATTTAAGTTGCCCAGCCAACTGCAGCACATACCTGTCCATGGTGAAGACAAAAAGTAGTTGTTCCTGGAAGCTGTTGAAACAGTGGAAAAGAAATCCATCCATCCAGTCCTCTGGTAACGTTGTGAAAAAAGAATTCCTATACTGTGAAAAAAGATTCAGATTTTCTTGGCTGTCATGTCATCCATGACAATTTCTTATACCCTTCTTAAGATTAAAAACTTGCCCGTTCCCATCATCCTCCTTTCAGTCAAAACATTTTACCAAGTCTTCATACTTCAGAAGTATCTCTCTCAGAAATATAACAACAGCATAAACGTAGGGAGAAAAAAAGCAGAAATTTGGTGTCAGTATAAATAAATGTAATGAAAAAATAGACCCTTTTTGAATAAATAAATTTTAATTGCCTTATGTTGAAGGGACATTGCATAATGCAATTTTCCCAGTGTTCACACTCTGGATTATTTTATGAACACATGTAATATCTCTTTATGTTTGTTGAGGCATAAGCTGTTTAATATTAGGAACATTTTATTTTAATTAGACTTCACCCCCAATAACAGATTTTTTTTCTATCATATATTCCATAGTGTATTTCCAGTCTCAATTAAAAAATTTTGAAGAAATCAGTGCTCACATTTGTCATTATGAAGAATATAATGCTGTTTGTAAAAGGCATATATCAGATTTATCTGTAGCTTTATTTATTTTGTCCTTTAAAACTCAGATAATTGCTGGTCATATATGACAAAAAGATTGGTCTCAGCCACCAAAGTGCATGCCCTAGTCCAACCCCTCTGTGTTCCCAGAGAGTAGAAACAAGTTTCAAATTACATTGGTGACCAGTACTAAAACCTCTTCTACAGATCACTGGAAAATTCTCTCCAAATAACCACTTCATTTCAGATACAAGACCAACAGAATGACCAAACATGACTCCTGAATAACCCAGAGAAATTAAATTTGAATGATCTCCACCTCCTTTATGTACAAGCTGCTTTCTATGTCATTTGAGTAGCAGAGCTGAAACTCTTCAGACAAGGCTGGGATGTATACCACATTTCCTACTCTATGGAGTAAACTGCAGCTCCATAGGAATTTACTGCCATCTTCCTCTCCTTCAGTTGACTGCAATCACTCTGTCTGATCCTGCTGTTCATGTCATGATGGCCATGTTTTGCATCCCATGAAGAAATTAAAAGAAAACCAGAGTTTCTGGATCACAATTAGACTAAGGCATTAAGCCAGAAGCTTAACTATGCATCACTGCTAAGATTTGAGCTGCTCTGCAAATGTTTACAGAAACAGCACTTGGAATCTGGGAAACTACTTATGTCCAGCATTAAATGCCAGCTGAAAAAACTTTCTAAAACTTGGCTTAAGGCACAGACATTTACATCAACAAAAATTCTAGCCATTTTTATGCTATTGCAGAAGCCTGACTTGAAAAGCATGAATATGTGTTATACACATAACAATGTATTTGGGAGAATATGGCAAGCTAGTGGACAAGAAGTGTGCAAAGCCTGTAAGGCAGGATGGCATGGAGCAAGCTTTCTACTAACACTAAAGAACAAACCTTCTTCATCAGGAAGTATTTACAAGATACAGTAAATAGGACCTAAGATATCCTTATAGGCACCCCTTTCCTAAAGAACATATATGTTTACATCTTCTAATAAGTAGATTAAGATGCACATTTTAAAATGTTGAGGCTGAAACGTCACTGCAAAAAAACCTCATATTTTAAATTAAATATACATGATTGTTCAAGCAATGTGTTTAGAATTATGCATATTTACAAGCATTACCATTTGCATATATTTAGCGAATATTTATGGTCTAATTAGTTGCATAACAATAACGAGAATTTAACAGCATTTACATGATCACCGAGCTGTAAAAATATGGACTCCTTTTTATCAAGTAGATCCTAATGAATGGCAAGAAAATTATTACATTTATTGTGAATATCTGCTTAGGAGACCTGATATAACACCACCTGTCCATATTTATCTGATTTATACAAAACTTCTGATACCTGGAACTATGAAGCAAAACCAGATCATTGTAAAAGAAAAGTTTATGATGCATTACAAAAATTCCATTCCTACTAGTGTCTGTCATCCATAAATAAGTTGCTGGCTCAGTTGTGTTCAATTGTGAATCGTTTCATCCACCAAAGGTACATTGTAAAATAGATATATCTAGGAGGATGGTTGCAGATACTCTTAGTCTTTATTCTTTAATTTTAATTTGTATACATAAGTTTACCCCTCATCACAGAAGAACTTTTAAAATACTATTAACACGAGAAAGAGAAGTAATATTATGGTCCACATATATATTGCTAGGAATGCCAAAATAAAATAAATGAATGTGCTGGGAAAAAATGTGGAAAACTACATTTACAGGAATAAATACTTTTTTTTATATATGATGCCCTCATTTTCAAGTAATATTCTTCATTTTTCTTGGAGGGTGGAGAAGGATATAGAAAGGAGAGGTTCAAATTTATGTGCTTCATTTTAAATACCATCATCCAAGGCCTCTTTAAAATATATTCATTTTCTTCACAGCATGTTATTTGGTATCCTCATTTATATCCTGCCACTGTGACCACATTCATACTTGCTTTGCTTTAAGCATGGGACTAATGCAATTTTTTAGCTATTTAAGTAACTAAAAAAAATAAAGGATGAAAGACTGGGTCTTAATAGGCAGTCAGGAGAAAGGTAATACTAGTAATGGTGCTGAAAAAAATACAGTTAATACCTAATATTAATTATTAGAGCAGAGTTCAGGCTTCAAATCTCATTGTAGTATTACTTAGTCTTAAAGCAAAATAAATAAAATGGGTAAAAACTTCAATCATGCGAATAACCAAGCAAGACATTGCAAAAAAACATGGTGCTGGTACTAGAGCTGATCTCCCACAAACAACCCATTCCCCCCTTCCACTATTCATGTGGAAGTTCAAAGGAAGGGCATTTCCAGGAAGCTTAGTTAGAGTTCAACAAGTGCAGTATTCTAAGTATTTTGCAGTAATGTGGCACTAGCACTGTGCCTCATATCACTTCAGTTTTGTGCTGCCTCAGAGCTTATTATATAATCTGGTCGCCTTCCTTTCTCTACCAAGAAACAGGGTGATTTGCTCAAGCAGCAATAGCAGCTATGCTACTTCCACAATGCAGCTAAAGGTAAGGTCCCAATAACCAGCAATCGTGTAATTGTGCTCCGAGTGCTGTCAGTACCTTGCTTTTCCTGGAATTGCCAGAACAAATGTGTTGCATGCCTGATATAAACCTAATTCGTAGATATAAACTCTGGAAACAACCCTCAAACAGAATGCAGCTCTACATAAATCTAATGAGTTTTCCTACATAGAACAAAAAATCCCTGCTGTTGCCAAAATGACGTCTGTGAATTCAGAACACCCAATAAAATTGTATGTGCAAGACTTAGTATACGATCTTTGCGTGTGTCAAAATGCAAAGAACAGCCTATCATAGCCAATCCTAACGAAATTACTTGGTATCTTGTCTCAAATATATTAGGTCACAAGGAAAAGCTCAGGCTATACATAAAATGTTTGAGACATTCATACAGCATACCATTTTTCATTGTTTTTTGCAATCCCTAAGTGGCTTAAGAAATTGGTGACACACACTAAAATGCCACTGAAATCACTGCTTCATTGCTATTAATTGTGCCTAAAGTGTGATCAAATGATTTTTAAAATTATATAGACAGTGAAACTGTTCCATAATCCTGCGATACAGAAAGAATCTCCAGATTTAAATGCACTTTACACAGACCAATTAGGAGGGACTCTCTGTTCACAGTTCAGCCATGTTCCTTTCATGTATCACATGCATGAGAAAAATCAACAGAAGGAGGAAATAAACATTTGAATTTGTGTACTGAAGTGAATATATAAATAATTGCACTATTGGACAATACAGAAAATGTAATTCCTAACAAAAGTATAATAAATCTGTTACATCTGGGAAAATCTACTTTAAATATCATTCCATTTCATAATTTAAATATCATTTCCCATTATATTTTTGGCCTGTCATTTGAAAAATTGAATTGACCATCCAGTAAAGCATTCATGGGACTATTCTATCACTGCTTAAGTGTCTTTACTGATATAAAATGAATTTAGTAGTGGATGAATAAACCTTAACTGAAAAGATTGGCAAAGATCTCAAACAATCAAATGGTCCAGACTTCATATAACATGTCTGGCATGCTTTCAGTGAATCTTGTTTTGTTGTGCAGAGTGATACATTTATCAAACACCACACACGCATTTTTCATCAGGTCTGTAAAAATTGATGTTGTCTCTTTGTTTTTGCTTCTAAGCATCTTCAGTATATGCAGAATTAACTGTTGGGAGAATCCAACTATAAAGACATATGCCTTGAAACTGAAAAGTAAAAAGACAAATTGATTCTAATACAAAATTTAATAAAAAAAAAAAACAAAA